>NC_041060.1:29689860-30051620 GCF_900634775.1 Gouania willdenowi
TGGAGAGAGAGGACCCTCACCGTTTTGTATCTTATTATGAGAGTCAGGTCGGCGGGAATTTGCCCGGCTTTTACGGAGCCCCGGTAATGTATGGGCGAGGGATAGGATCTTTGTTTTCTAAATTATTTCGTTTTATTAGTCCTCTGGTGAAGAAGGGTTTCGCCATAGCTAAACCGCATCTTAAAGAGGCAGCCAGCAACATTGCCTCGGACGTGTTTGCCCGTGCGATGGCACGAAGCAGTGATTCAAAGCAAGAGGGGAGCGGCGGTATTATGGTCATGTCACGTAGATCGAGAAAGCGACCCCCCGGAGAACGAGCCCCTTCAAACTCTAATAAACGATCACGCGGTAAGAAGAGGAAACCAGTTGCAAAAAGCAGACGCGCAAAGAACAAGTCTACCCGGAGCTCCGATATTTTTTAATTAAATCAAATATGGCACTGTTGCACCAGAAATCTCCAGAGTGCACCCTCGCAGAATTAGATATATTCGCTGTTCCGATGACGCAGCTTTCGATTGATGATAAAATCTACACTGAAATCTCTCCCTTGTCGGCCATCGCCGACGGAGGACCTATAGAGTTTTTCATCCCCGGAGATGGGGACAAGTATCTGGACCTGAACGATACATTGTTACATCTCCGTGTGAAAATCACCAACGACGATGGCACGGACCTGGCAAACGACGCATCCGTAGCCCTCATCAATTATCCTCTAAATACAATTTTCAGTCAGTGTGATGTTACTTTGGGGGATAGGCTGATTTCGCAGTCTAGCGCTACACATCCCTACCGCGCAATGATTGAGACTCTTCTCAACTTTTCAGAGAACACTCTGAAAAGTCAGTTTAGCGCAGGCCTTTTTTACAAAGATACAGCCGGTGCAATAAACTCTACAGTGACCGTTAACGGGTCGAATAAAGGATTAAATAAGAGAGCGGCTTTCACAAGCACCTCCAGAGAAGTGCACCTGCTCGGCCCTCTTCACGGAGATATATTTTTCTGCGAGAGACTTTTGCTGAATTCGGTTGATTTGAGAATTAAACTGACCAGAGCTAGCGACGCTTTTTGCCTCACCGGAGTCCGCGACTCTACGTTTCGTCTGAAAATATTGGGAGCCTCTCTGTTTGCAAAAAAAGTCTCTGTGTCCCCGGCTGTGCGGTTAGGTCACGCCGCAGCCTTAATGAAAGGTAACGCTCTCTACCCCCTCTCGCGGGTCAACGTAAAAACATACTCCATACCGGAGAACTCTAGGATATGCACCCAGGAGAATCTGTTTCTGGGTTCCATGCCCAAATACGTGGTACTGGCTATGGTACACCACGAAGCCTTTACTGGGAGAAGAGACCTATCACCATTTAATTTCATTCACAACGACGTTGAATACCTGGCTCTCTGTCAGGACGGCAGACAGATCCCCGCAAAGGCTTTCCAGCCGCAATTTAACGCCGGGTTATCCGTTAGAGAATTTTACAACATGTTCCTGGCTACAGGGAGACATCTTAAAGACTTACCTCTGAGCATCACCCGGGAGGATTTTAACGAAGGATACTCTCTGTTTGTGTTTAATCTCAACCCGGGCGATGACCATGACGCCCTCTCCCCCATTTCAAACGGAAATCTAAGACTGGAGATGAGATTTAGAGTTCCCCTACCAAACACCACAACGCTTATCGTCTACGCCTGTTACGATTCTATTTTGGAGATCAACGCTAAGAGGCAGGTTCTGGTGGATTATTATTGAGAAGATGGATAACATTCAACTCGAGACTCTATTGCATAGTCTGTTGGGGGATGCATTCTGCGGTGTGTGGGCGTCGGATCAACTTCCCTCGCTGAATCCGTCTTTTAAACCACCCGCCTACTTTATAGTCAACACACACCCCGGTCACATGCCCGGAGAACACTGGTTAGCTCTGACCTTGGAAAAGAACCGCAAAGCCACCTTTTTCGACTCTTATGGATTCCCCCCGGACTTTGCGCATTACCCTACAAGCATCTTACAGTTTTTGAAAGATCGCTCACAAAACATAGAATACCACGACAAGCAGTTGCAACACCCCCTGTCAGCAGTTTGCGGACATCACTGCGTCTATTATCTCTGCCATCGGGCGTGCGGGTTATCTTACGGACAGACGCTGTCTCTGTACGATGATGATGTGATAAAGAATGATCTTATGGTGTACGAATATGTCAGAAAGTATCAGCGGTGTGTTAAAAATGAATTCAATCGCAATCCGAAACAGGGGAATTGTTCTTTACAAATGCTTAAAGATTGTCATAAATAAAAAAAATTACTTTTTTTATGCATATGCTATGCCATTACCCATGTGTATTTTGCTTTAAAAATGTACACTCACAAAATATGTTCAATAAACATTTTTATTGATGAAAGACAAAAAAATGTGTTATGCATCAGTTATTTAAGATGAAATGTTAATCCAACGCGATGATAAAGTATTTTGTTTTCCAACAGTCCGTTCGGCAGCTAATTCTCTCTCGGGAGTAATCCATTTTGGGGATAGTTCACGGAACGCCTTTTTTCTTCTTTTTCCTTCAGGCGTTTCAAATTCTTTATCGCGGGAAACCACCGGCCTCCCTCTTGAGCAGACGGTATTGATCGCGAGCATGCGGGTTATTTATTGTAGATAAGGGGATGTTTAGTTCTGACAGAGTATTTAAAAACTCTGTCCACCCCGCAGGCGACGGCTCCCTGGTTTTTTTCTTAAAAGGGTGGGTGAGATACTTTAACAAATCAATCACGTGAGAACCTTGCACAGCGTCGCCCCTGAAATGAATTCCCCCTTGGAATTCCAGCCTTCGTGATTCTCCGACATTTTTTTTAAGACGTACTCTGCGCTCTTGCGATCTCGCTGGGGGAGGTTTTTCAAAAGATCTTGGTCCGTACGGTCATCGCCGGATGTTTGTGGTTTGTGAGAAGACGTTTGAGCTTTGGCGTCATACGGAACATCCAACTGCTCCGGGTGCTGGGTCGTTGCCAGTCTACGATCCTCTCTCTGACCCTGCTTCATAAAGGTAAGATATCTTTGCAGTAGCGCGCTATACTTTTTAATTTTCTCATGAGGACTCACACCCTGCTCGTTCAAGATTGTTCTCATACGGTCGTCCAAATCCTGCTCAGCGTTCTCTCTCATGGATGGCGAAGGCTGAGTTAGACTCTTTAACTGGTGAGGTGAAATAAGAAACATTTTTTGGGCCTTCTTTAAAGTCATTATCTCTGGATCAGTCCTCCGATGAGATTGCCGAGCAAAGGCACGACGGTCGAGAGCAGAGGTAGAATAAAACCACCAGTTTGCTTCTTTAGAGCCCGCTGCTTGTGTTTTATGCTGGTTTTTTTATCGGCCAACAGCTTGATAATTTTTTTCTGCCTCTTCAGTTTTTTAAACTGAGAAGGATTCAACGGGATGTTTCCTTTCAGAAGATTTAAGGCGATCTCACACAATGCTTGGATAAAATCGGGGGAACTGTGAATAAGAATGTCCTTTCGTTTCTTGGGTGAAGCGTGATACAGAGCCGTCAACAAGGGGGCGTTTCTTTTTATACGTGCCGACATGACGTTTTGAGGGTGTAAACGGCCAGACGTGCGGGAAGCAGTACACGGGTGCTTAGTCTGTATAGCTCTGGGCATACGGGTGTGAGGTCTACTATTAAATACCCCGTGAACATCTTTGGCGTCGTCGTCAAAGCTCTCTAAAAAAAGGCCTTTTGTGAAATCTGATGATTTGGAGTTTATCCCTGGGATTTTATTTATCTTTCTGGTGGTAAGTAATTATCCTAATAAAAATGAATAACTGGACGTAGGGAAATCCTAAAGTTAACTACAGCAAAATGATTTGAACAACATAAACACCGTTTTGAAAAAGGAGGGTAACTTTTTCTTTTCTAATAATCTAGCACAATTACAAATTAAACATGCAAATAAAGACAAGTTACATGTAGCCAATACATTTTCAGGTTAACAGTTACGCTACATTAAAGGAAATGTTTTTAGTTTATGACATAGACCACCAACCTTTCTAAAACAGGAGCTACTTCAAAGTGCTAATACACGCTGCTTCAATTTTCCAGTTTTACTTTAATTAGAGGGAAGACTTTGTTTTATTTTTGAAAATAAACAGGGAGTCATCGCGTTCCCACTATACCTGCCATCAACTGCTCTTTACCGTGTTTTTGGATTGTAACAATTATGTAAACTCCACCTTCTTATTTAATTTTATTGCCTTAAACACCAAATCTGCAGCATCTTTAATGAAACACTGCTGGGACAGATGTCTCAGTGAAAATAAACCTGTTAATTTAATTGTTTATGTAATGCTTATTGTGTCTGATTTAACTCTAACTTAAATGTAGATCAAATGCAATTATTGTGCATCATCTGGCTGAAATATTTATAATTTCACTAAACCATGATTTGTTTTTATCTAAGCGAGTTTTTACCAGAACAAGTGGATGTGTGCCGCTATTTCTGTTCACATCTATTGTTTTTACGCAAATTATGCTCAGGCATCGCTGCGGACAGCTAAAGGGTCTTGACGTTGGAGCAAACGGGTAACGGAACATTATTGTACACCCTGTAGTGTTTGGTGACCGATGTAAAGTTTAATAGGTAATGCGTTGATGAAGAAGAAAAAGTGTGTTTGGCTCAATGCGAACGTGTTTAACTAGCGGTTTGCCTGTAATAAAACCTCACGGGTAGAGCGTCATTTATCTGTTTAATAGATGTTTATCATCAGAACTGACGCTGTCTCAATATTAACTTACTATTAGAAATAAGAACATCAAACCCCGGAAACGGAGTAAATGTGTCCATACCGTCTGTAATATCACCAAGTTTACCAAAGAACAACTATTTATTCCTAGTTATTGTTTCCAGAGTTTTATTGCCGGTTATTATTTCCTTAACGCTCCGCTGATCAGACAGAAACAGAATAATTCATACAGCCTGTCGTTATAAAAATACAATCAAAATAAAGGTGACGATGTGTCTATAACCATCAATGTTTGTTGTTGTTATATACGTAAACCGGCTAAAGCAAAACATTCCTGCGCTCCATGCAAACATCATTTCAGAAACTATTTCTATTCAAACAGAGCAAAACTCTTCACTTTTAATAACTCAATTCGGAACAACCAACTCTGAACCAAAAATCATGCAACCACACAGACACACACATTTACACACGCACTGCCCCCCTTGGAACCTCAGCAGCTGCAGAGGATGAGAAAAAACAGCGGCAGCCACAAGGCAAAACTGTGGTTGGCGGTACAAAACCGGGTCCGTCTTAAAAACAATGTTATTCGTGAATAAATCATGATATTATAATCAAAACATATTTATCATCATATTATGTACGTATTCTGCGTAAAATTATACTCTGAAAAGCTCACACAACCCTTGAATTTTGCTTTATTTGTATGAGGGTTTTGGAGATATCTTTATTTACTTTTTCAACTCCGTCAAAGTCCCATAGAGACTCATTTTCTTTATATCAGTAACCAGCAAATGCTCAGCGTCAATCACCCCTTAAAGAGACAAACGTTGTCTCTCTCTCTCATTCAACTGTTTAAACAAATTAAAAAACAAATTAAACAAAGTTACGTTGCCTTCAAGGCAATAAAAATGATGAATATAAGAAATAATATTATAGTAATTTTTTGTATTATGAATATATTAAAGAAAAATAATAAAGTTGAAATAAGAATAAATACAAATAACTAGTAATATAAGTACAAAACAAATACTTAACCCTCCTGGGTTATAAGTTTTATGACATTTACCTTCTTTGAATATGACCCATTCAAAACAGACAATTAAACTTTAAAAACAAGTCATAGCTGGCGCACCAAGACTGCTTTTTTTTTTTTTTTGTTTTTTTTTTGTTGGTGGGATGGTTGGAATTGTGCCTGTGTGTGTGTGTGTGTGTGTGTGTGTGTGTGTGTGTGTGTGTGTGTGTGTGTGTGTGTGTGTGTGTGTGTGTGTGTGTGTGTGTGTGTGTGTGTGTGTGTGTGTGTGACACGAGTTTAAAGTTCAGAGGTAAGTCTGATGTTCAAAGCATTCTTATGCATAGTGATGGTCAGACATGGTCATATTGCTGCTATGAATGGTAAGATTTGGAAAGCTTTTTGTAAGATATGCTTCAGCTTGTGCAGTCACTTGTTTTAACTAACTGTCACGTTATTATCTGATACACACTTGTTTTAACTAACTGTCACGTTATTATCTGTTAGATGCACACTAGAAGAATGTGTGTTTGCAAAACATGTCTGTTTCACCCCACCCAGGGTGCGGCTCAGTTTCTGCCCTTGACTCTTATCTCTTCAGAGCTTACAAACTTTCTTCGGTCATTGTGAACATCTAAGGTCATTCAAAAGATCACACACATTACACGACAGGAAAAAGAAAGAAAGAAAAAAAATATGTATACATTAAGAATGTCAACCTCTAAATGATGCCTGACCGAAAGGGGTTTAAGCTGAAGTCTAGACTTATTTTGCCTTTTACAACTGAAACACTACTGTCTGTCCAAAGATGACACAATTTCTCTCATACCAACGATGTAAGCACAAAACTTAAACAATCAAAATTATATTAAGCATCCTCGATCAACTTCTTTTCTAATGTTTCATTCAAGTGTTCTATAATATTTAACTTGTACATTTTCTTAAATGCATGAATAGTTTTGGAGCAGAAAGGTGATTGAAACCCTCTCTCTCTGTGTGCGTGCGTGTGTGTGTGTGTGTGTGCGTGTGGTTTTCTTTTATTTGGTGAGAAACATTGTGCATTTATACCTTTCTTTTTCTTTAAAACAGTTCAGTGAGGGGCTGGTGAATTATGTGTGTGTGTGTGTGTGTGTGCGTGCGTGTGCGTGCGTGTGCAAGAATTTTTTTTTTTTTTTTTTTTTTTGACTCAAAGGCGGGACTTCCGGTTTGGGAAGGCGGGACTTCCGGTTGGGGGCGGGACAAAGGTCGTGACGTCACACCTGTCAAAAGTTTGATTGAAAGTGGGTACTATCTCTCTCTCTAGTGTTGACTAGACGTGGGACTCGATTGAAAAATTGAAAAATCTAATTAACTTGCTACTTTGTAGTTGATTCATCTTGATTAATCCAAGTTAATTAAAGATTAAGATTAAATCGGGGCTTTCGCCTTTAATCGGCCATGTAATGTTATTACATTAATGGAATTTGTCCTCTGCATTTAACCCATCCCTGAGGAGCACCTAACAAGTGACACTTTTCAATTTAAATGGATTTTGGTATCTGACTGAATCATGTAACAATTAATGAGCTTAAACAACAAAATTGTGTTTATCATTTTCATCTCTGAGTTCTATATGAATAAAGAATACTATGATTGCATTGTTCACAAGGCACAAACTTAAATTTAAATAAGCTACATTCATGCTTTTCTGGATTTTTTTTTAAAAACTCTCTAAAACAAACTTGTTTTTGTGTAAACGCAACATTTGTTCAGGCGACAGGATACATGCACCAAGCACCACAAACGCATCCCTGCATACTATGTGCACACTCGATAACTAACAATCTAAAATAAAGTAATTCAAAATAAGAGGGAGTAAAATAGAGAGGAAAGGAGGAAGGAAATAAGTGAGAATAAAAAGAATCAGGTTGTAAGAATAAATAATAAAATAATACACTCTAGTATTTGAATGCAATAGGGCTGTTCCAATAAATGATCTGCTTTTTTTTTACTTCCTTGTAAGTTAATCACATCACCTTCACTCTTGCTTTAGCCACTGTTTTGTTGCACACAGCCTGCTGAAACTTCAGTGCAGATGTGTTTCCAGGGCTCATTTTAGAGGGAACACTCTCTCTTTCAGCCAGAGGTGATCCTAATGTTTACCCTTGGCTTTCCTGGCCTTTCCATATTGTAATGCACTACTCCAACATCAGGCACAGTCACAACTGATAGGGTGGATCTTGGTGGTGGGAAAAAAAAATGACTTTCCTTCTTCTTGAAGGTTTGCTTTGCTTCAGCAGCCTTTGACCTCTTTTAATTTGTTTTCTGCTCGTCACTGATTTCTAAGCCTTCCTCGTAACATCATTTCCTCATTGTATTCTAAAATAACAGTTCACATAGTCATCTGCTCTTTAATCTCATCCCTGCAGAGTGAAGTCAGTGTAACAGTGCATGTTGAACCAAAAAATGGGAGGCAGCTCTACCGTGTACTGCTCCGGTTCATTAACCCCCGCAGCACCAGTGTGATTGCTACCATCCACGTCACCAATATCCCAGGCTCTACAGGTAAGGCTGCCTCTGAGATTTTAATCAGCTCTTACATTCCACCGTTAAACAACACATACTGTATATTTATTCATACATTGTGCTTTATGCATTGTCAGTATTCTGATGATTTATTGTTAATATTAGTATACAATATCATTTACCATCTGTGCTAATTTCTCTGCAGGGTTACACCAGAGAAAAAAAATAATTTTTCCAAGGAGTCTTTCTCCGACCTTCCTCACCGTCCCAGGAGACAGTTTTGCTGAACCTTTTGCATTGAACCCTGGAAAGTGGATCATCCATATCAGAGCAGAGGGAGTCCTTCTGGTGAGTTAAGAAAAAAGAAAAAAAAGAACGAAGGTTTTTACAAATGACTCATTTTATTTTTACTTTAAAGAACTTAGGAATCACAGACTCATAGAACTCTTAGGAGAGTAGAAATATCTTCAACACAGTGCAGATGTTGCAAATTCTATTGCAGAGAGTGATTTTTGGCCAGATCCAGCAGGGGTCAACTGTTAGGGGGGGAACTTCACATAGTGTTCTCTTCTGTTAAAGCAGAACTAAGTAACTTTCACTTAGCGCGCCCCCCTCCCCACCTCGGACAATCAGATCACCTATCCCTGTTTCTCACCCCAGCATACAGACCTCTCATACAAAGAACACTGCCTGAGGTGAGACTAATACGGATTTGGTCTGAAAATGCCATCCCACAGCTACAAGACTGCTTCTGCACAACCAACTGGGACATTTTTACACAGGAGGACTTGACTGACTACTCATCCACTGTTCTGTTTTATATTAAAACGTGCATGGATAATGTCACAGAGAAGGAGATGGCTTGACATTATCCAAATAGAAAACAACAACAAAACGGGACTCTGTCTTCAGGTCTGGAGATATGAATCTGTACAGCTCAGCCAGATCCAACCTGAAGAGGGGCATCAAGCGAGCAAAGGCAGCATATGCCAGAAAGATTGAGGGACACTTCAGAGAGGGGAACCCCCTGCATGTTTGGCAGGGCTTCTGTGACCTCGTCAATATGAACTGCTCCAGTGCTCCCACCACCAGCACCAGCACAGATTTGGCAGAGGAGCTGAATCAGTTCTTTGCTAGGTTTGATGTCAGAGAGGAGGAGGATGCCCCGATGCTGCTGCCCGCTGACATTCTGGCCCTCACTGTGAGCACGGAGGAGGTCAGGAGGGTGCTCTGGGTTCTGAACCCGTCGAAGGCTACAGATCCTGATGGTGTCCAGGGGAGGGTACTGAGGGGCTGTGCAAACCAGCTAGCTAGGTTTTTACTAACATTTTTAATTCTTCCTTGGCTGCCTGCACAGTCCCCAGCTGCCTGAAATCTGCAACCATTCTACCCATCCCCAAGAAGCGCTCGGTCAGCAGCCTGAATGACTACAGACCTGTGGCTCTCACCTCTGTTGTGATGAAGTGCTTTGAGAGACTGCTTTTGCGGCACATAAAATCTTTACTGCCTCCCAGTCTCGATCAACACCAATTCGCATACAGAGCCAACAGGTCCACAGGTGATGCCATCAATACAGTCCTCCACACAGTGTGTGAACACCTTGAACGCTCTGGCAGTTATGCGTGGATGTTGTTTGTGGACTTCAGTTCTGCTTCTAACAAGCTTGTTCCGAGCAGACTGTTGTCCGTCTGGGTATTGGCGAGCACACCTGCAGAGGGATCGAAGATTTTCTCCCCGACTGTCTGCAGTAAGTCAGGCTAGGGGACCACCAGTCACAGCACTGGGGCTCCCCAGGTCTGTGTGCTCAGTCCAATGCTGTACACCCTGTATACCCATGACTGCACCCCAATTCACAGCATCAACGTTCTCTTAAAAATTGTGGCTGACACTGCCGTGGATGGGCTGATTTGCAACAACGATGAGACGGCCTACAGAGAGGAGGTCCTGAACCTCACTGCCTGGTGCACACCCTGTTCTCACTGCTGCCCTCAGGGAAGAGGTACAGGTCCATCAAGGCCCACACTTCCAGATTCACTAACACTTTTTATCTGACTGCAATCAGGGTACACAGTAATCACACCCTGTTTCATTGTTTCAGTCACTCTTCAATGTACACTATATTGCCATTGCTGTTATAATGCTCTCCTATTGTACATTTTATTTTATTTTATTTATTTTATTTCATTTCATTTCATATTTTTACTAGTTTATTGTGATTTTACTTTATTATATACTCTTGCACCACCAAAGTTGTCCTTTAATTTTGTTGTACATTGTGTATAATGACAATAAAAGCCTTCTATTCTGTTCTATTCTATTTCATTCTAAAGGTACCTTTTGGTTATGTCACTGTCGTAAACATTCCACACCCGCAAGGCAGCAGCTCCTCACTCCTGCATCAGTGAGATGGGCAGCGGGAGGCATCCTAACTTACCAGGGCAAAAATAAAGTGGTTAATCTTGAATAAGCCTACACTCTGAGTGAACTCATCTTTTAGTAACTGAGTAAGTTGTACATGTTGTTGCGAGAAAGAGAACAGAGCTGCAAGACTAGCCACTGGGTCAAAGGCAGGGAAAGTTGCAAGTGCCGTTTTCTGGCCAGAGACAGCAGGGGGAGATGAAAGACCCCTCAATTGCCCCATAAACACTTATCCTCAGAGGGACTACGAGGAGGATTTATTAAGGTGAAAAAGTTACTTAGTTCTGCTTTAACAGCTGCATCTGATTCCATCAGATGCAGTGGCGGGCCTTGCATTTGGCACCTGGGCCTTCAATAGGGAATTACACTTAATAGCACCACGATGATGTCATAAAGATTTCAAGCATTCAGTATTGCAAATGAGGGTGTAGACTAACACAATAACTGGGTTCAAACAACTCCAAACCTGCACACAACACTCCACCTGGAGCCTACATGAAAGCATAATGTGAAAAAATACATTACACTCACCACTGATGCTTGCTGAGTTTTTAGAGACAAAACCTATCCTCCTTTCTTTGCACACAAAGGACTTCAACGACTTTCAGTTCCAACAATAAATCCTTTCATATCACCAAGGCTGAGAGAATATGTCCTGGCATACGTGTATACATGTCTCCGTGGGCAGAGTGTCTCTGGGCACAGAGTGACTACGAGTGGCTCTGTGCGCATGGTGCACATGAGATTCGTACAGTGGAAATTGTGAGCGCGAACCAGTTTGTGCCTTAAACCGGTCCCTCTTTTTTTGAGTTGGGGATCATATCTCACTTGCTCAAATGTTCTCACCACCGCCTGCAGCCCCACCTTGGTTTAGTGTTGCCCTGCTTTCTTGGTCAGACATCTCAAATTTACAGAGCAGAAAATTGTATTAAGGCAAGGCAAGGCAAATTTATTTATATAGCGCATTTCATACTCAAGGCAACTCAATGTGCTTTACATGATAAAACATTCAATTGTTTAAAATCAATAAGAACATTTAAAATCATCAGTAAAATCAGTAAAATCAATTAAAATCATCAGTAAAATCATCATTACATCAACAACATGACAAAAAGTCTCTCTCTCAATCATATGCAGTAGAGAAAAAAAGTGCCTTTAACTTTGATTTAAAAATGTTCACATTGGATGCTGACTTCAGCTCCGCTGGCAGTTTGTTCCACTTCTTTGCAGCATAACAACTAAAAGCAGCATCACCATGTTTACTGTGAACTCTGGGCTCCACTATCTGATCTGTGTCCATAGATCTGAGAGACTAAGCTTCTCAGCATCAACCAGGACAAAACTATCCAGTGTTTCCTCAGGCAAAGAGACACTCAGAACTGGTAAAAACCATGTTTCAATTTGATAAAATAATAGTTTTATTAGTGTTGATGTTTGCTTTGAAGTGGTCTGCAAACTGCTCACAAAGAGACTCAGAGGTGGTGGTCTGTGAACTGTTAAAATTGGGATTGAGTAAAAGGTCAGTAATTGAAAATAAAACCTTGGGTTTATTGTTATGAGTGGTAATTATTTTAGTGCGACCATATTACATACAAAGTCAATGGGAAGACGTGACAAACACGACATTTGATCAGGCAACAGGATACGTGCTGTAGGCACTACAAACGCGTACTATGTGCACACTAACTAGCAATCTAAAAGAAAGTAAGTCAAAATAAGAGGGACTCGAATTGAGGGGAGGGTGTGTGTGCGTGCGTGCTTGCGTGCATGTGGAGCAAATATCTCCCCGTATCTTTTCGACCTGAAACTTTATCAACGGTTTCCAAATACCCCAAGTGTGTGCATCCATTATTTTGGAGTAATTTCAAAACATTTATTTTAATTTTATTTTTCCCAGACAGCACATTCATGTTCACCCAGAAGTGAAAGCTATTCAGCTTTTGACCTCAGTGTGAGGGGGCGCTAACACATCATCTATATCTATTTCACTGGACAGCTCCCCTCCGGTGCGTGCCGGAGCCAATCACAGTGGCGAGCTAGAGTCACGTGTGCGGCCAGAGCCAATCGCTTGCTGAAGACCTGGAGTAGCACTAGACCTGCGCGCAGGCAAATGAGTGAGAGAGAGGAAGATAGTTTAAGGCTCTTTCACAAGTTTTAAGCTCCTGTGGACTTCTCTTTTGAGGAAACATACTTTTTGACTGCTCCTTATTTGGTGATTACGTTTCAAGTTTGTTTAACGTTTACTGTTTAGATCGGACGGACGGGATCCAAAAGTTATGACGGGACCTAGAAGTTTTTGATGGCCAATGGCCGCGGCTGTGTTGAAAGCGAGCGGTGAAAAATGCTCCACGGATACGGCATAATAAACGCTGCTGTTTTCACCACGTGCTATATAACGTAATGTGCACCTTGGATGTACATGCTGAACGCACACAGAGCCATTTAGAGAGAGAGTTGCGACAACGGAAGAGTTTTTTTTTTTCTCAACACACGTATTTCAACAACCTGTGACGGAGTATGTGCATGCGTGTGGTTGATGCGCGTGCGTTTGTGTGAGAGAGAACCCACAGAGAAGATGGAGAGTCCCACACGGTAACCACGAGGACAGGTAGCGAGTCACACACACACTTGGGATTTATCTCTTGATGGTCAACATTTTTTTCTTTTCTTCCAGAATTTTCTGTTCCTGGAATACAAGGTTGGACAACAGACCAATACCATAAAGTGTAGCTCTACAGTCCCCACTCAGCAAAACAGCGGGCCATCAGTGATTCCATTGTTAAAGACCTGATAATTGGATGTAGTCCCCAATCTCACTTGTGGGCATTTTATTGAGATCGTGGATAACCAGTATTTACAATTGTCAAGAAGAACAATTTCTGAGAAATGAATACCAGAGCTGGTTAAAAAAAGTGAAAAGAAACAGTTTTGGAGAAGTTGGAAAAAGAGTCAGCTGTATCCTTAACAACTGATATCTCGTCGGATAGCAAGCTTTGGTCCTTCATGGGTGTAACTGTCCACTTGTCAACAAGTCAAAGCACTTTTATGCCCTTATGCATCATATTTGCTGGACTGTAAACGTTTTGCAGGCTGACATAGTGGAGAAAGAATTGTTTCTGCCTTTGAGGAGATCACGGTGGAATATGGTATTTGTCATAAATAAGTGACATTATCATAGACAATGCTGTATACATGAAATGTGCTTTTAAAGTTAACATGCCACAACAGCAGTTTGATGACAGTGAAAGTGAGGGGAAAACCTTGATAACGAGCACTTGTGGGAGGACACAATTCCTGTTTCTAGTCAGAAATAGTTGCTGTACCTGACAAATAACAATCCTGTTTTGTTAAGAAATTTGTTAAGAGTTGAGATTTTTACATGTTCTGCTTTGATAGAGTTGCGGACACCTTTTTGGTCTGTCAAATATATTTTAAAAGAAACTAAAACTAAAGAGAGAATTTTTGTTAATTGTTCAACCATCTCATGGTTTTTGAAATACATTTTTAAGGTCTCATCTTGTCTCGGTCTTGAGCACAACACTAATATCAACTAAAACGTGCTGTATAGGGCCTCTCCAGGGCTGGACTTGGACACCTCGACCTTTGGCATTATCACTTTATATTGCACAATTTTATCTTTAAGGTTGTGCTTTGCACCCTGTTTTTGACCTGAGAACCCAATTTTGTTGCATACCATTGTGAAATGAAAAAGGTCTATTCTATTCATATTTTGCTGTCAAATTTGTCATCAAAGTAGCATTTTCATTGGTAATGACCATTATTTAAATGATGGATGGACATTATCTTCCTCTTTCATCAGGACTATTTGGTGCTGTTGCCTAAGGATTACTACGAGGCACCTCTGTTACAGGAAAAGGTTACCCAGCCCTGCACGTATTTACCCACTGCAAACAAGAATACAAAGTAATTATTTACTTGAGATTGTGTGTTATAACATACTTCTTGATTGGGATGGTTGTTCAATATGTCTCCCTGCTTGTCTCCCAGCTGTCTCCTGTATAAACACCTACCTTTGGAGGGCTTCAGCTCCACACTGGGCTCAGAGGGTACATTCTACACCAGGAGACGGCACAGGAGGAGGCATGCTGATGTGCGGCGTCCCACCCCCGATCACCCCGACATGGCTGTGCTCAATGAGAGACAGGTCAGCAAAAATCACCCTTTTAGGGTGTGAACTGCATAATATTACACTGATAGTGGGTAACTTCACTTTTACAGTAGAAGCTACCAACAACAGATCATTCCTCTTTGGAGAACACTCTTCTCTAACTGTCATTTTTGGATTTTTTTGCTTAATCATTTAAATTTGGCTAAATTTAGGTTTCTTCATTACACAGGCACTGAACAAGATTTTTTTTTCTTCTTTTTTTAAAGAAACTATATTTGAAAAGAGAGATTCACTGTCCACTCAGAACATTTTGGATTAAAATATGTTCAAAGATGATAATGGATTTTTGACCAAATGGCACCCAAAAAAATGTACATACTGCAGCTTTAATGCGGGTCGATATGAAAAATACATGCTGAGCAGTGTTTTGTTTGACACCAGGTAAAATTAGTAAAGGCAGGTTTATAATGAGTTAAATTTCTTTTGGAAGAAAAAAAATCTGAGACTGAGTTTGACAAAATGTTATAAAGAGCATATATACTGTAGCTCTTTTTAGGCAATATTTCAATCGTCAAAACATGACATTTTTCAGTCTCTATGCATATTAGTAATAATTTTAATCTTATACTTTATTTTGTCTGCGTTTTCACTCGTTTTCACCCAATGGATTCCTATTCAAACACTAGGTCTAGTAATTGATTTGCTTCTCCTCTCTGTAGCACTCTGTACAGCTCCAACTCAGTCTGCGCGTCCCTCGTCCTGGACTTTATGCTCTTATCTTTGAGTATGCAAGTGAGATGGACACTGTTCAAAATATTAACATACTCAACATATTTGACACAGTCAATGAGGAGTCCGGCGGCCAAATCATTCTCAGGGCAAACATCTACAGATGTGCATACAGGTGAGTCATGTTACTAGATCTCTACTGTGGACAAGTGTCTTCAATAACTGTTAATGATACCGGTAAAAAAAATTACAAATGTTTGAAAACAGAATAAGGATTCTTGTGTTTTTGTGCGTGCAGTAATTTGTGCCGGAGTGTTGCAGTCAACAGCGAGAATCAAGTGGCAATGCTGGATTTTAGTCATGGAGCAAAAATTATTCTGCAGACTACCACTGCGTCCTTCCTTCTAGTAAGACGAATTATTACACAAACCGAGTGCAGTACACATGAGTGAAAATAGTGGTTATAAAAGGTATGTTTTTGCTATCAGCACTAGGAAATATGCAATAACAATGGCCAATCTCTGCTTTTTATCTTGCAATAAGTTGGCCATGTTTGTGCATATGCTACACGCACGGTCCACTTGTTCATTAACTGATAAATACCACAGCAAAATTTAAAGCAACCTCATTTGCATTGTCTGAAATGTGTAAGTAAACTAAAAAAAATCTAGTATGGTTTTATAGCATATTTCATGAGTTTAACAATTCAAAAACTAAGGAAATTTCATGAGACTAAAATTTTGACCTTGAAAAGGCTTCATATCCTGAAGAAAATTCAAAAGAGAGTGCTCAATGCTAAAATGAATGCCACATTGCAAATGCTGACAATACTAATACTGAATGCTGCCAGTCAAAAGATGAAGAACCGCTCTGTATTTAAGAGCCACAACTTAAAAACAGGTAATAAAACTCCAAGGTAATAAAAAGATGACAATATCAGAACAGAGAACAGAAGTTGTACAATGTTCTTATCATTTTAATAGTTCAAATTTGTTGATGTAAAGCGGAACAGATACATTTCAAATTTCATGAAATAGTTTGATTGAGCACAATTTTTAACAAAAAGTGAGATAATTCAAAAAATTTTAATTTCCCAAGAACACCAAAGAATAGCAGAAATGTGAGTAGGACACCAAAGAACAGGCAGTAACCAGTTAGCTATTGTTTACATTAAACTACCTGCAGATTTGGAGACCGAAGATGGCGGCCGGCTTCTTGAACTGCGTAAATAGGCTTGTTCACTGATGTACTATTAAGTGGTATATTAAGCAGTAAATGGCCTTTCAAAAGGCGCTAAAACAAATACTGCAGAATTGTGTGTTTTTTTTTAAAGGCAGTTCTAAAGTTGTATTCATACAATCAAAAATGACTGAATGACCATCCATTACAGCAACATCATTTCACTTGGTAAAACACACAACTATGCTAACGCTAGCAAACATAGTGGCGAGGTAGTGCACTCCACCGCCCTATAGAGGATTACTTAAAAGTACTATTATTACTCAAATTTCATCATAATGTACCTAAGCATCACAACCTATGTATTGGCATAACATGACATGAAGTTCTTTTTTTGCTCCACTCAACAGGTTTAGTTCATATACATCGTATACAGAACAATAATTAATGCCATACACCACAGCCAATAGAAAATAGATATGATGAGAAGACAAAAACATATCCTTTAATAAGAAGAGTTGTTAAATACAACAGTTTCCTAAGAAAGCAACAGAATGTGACCACAGACAGAAAATAGTGTTTCCACAGTTCCCAGGACTTAAAATTATTATTTTATTTCTTATTCATTCATTTATTTTTTAACTTCATGTAGACTTCATGTAGTAAAGGAAACTTATCAGTTGAAACACAGACATTTCCCTGCAACCTAACGAAGTACGGCAGCCTGCCTACCTGCCCGTTCTGATTGGCCGAGTTGTCTGAAGGGCACCTTCATCAGCCAATAGAGTGCAGCCTATGTTAGGCTGGGACATTTGTGTGATTGCTAAATTATTGTAATGCGGCCAATAAAACAGTGCGCTTTATAGCCCGGAAATTAAAGGGGACATATCATGCTAAATCCACTTTTTTAGCCCTTAAATGCATTTTGTTGTATATTTAGAGTGCTTAGAAGTACAGAAAAAATCAAATTAGTCTCTTCAGGTGCTCCATAGATATCTTTATATTCTGTTTTGGTCATATTTTTCAATTCATATTTTTCTGTTTCGATTTTTCTATTCTCTATTACGTTTTTTGAACTATTACATCACAGTATTTGCAGCAGAACTGCCAAATTTGGACATCGACTCCAGGCCCAACACTTCGCGCAATCCGCCATTTTTATTTCTCACTGCGATTTTGTAGTCCAAGCTCCAGGATGCAGAAGTTACGAGAGGAGAAATCAAAATGTTCGGTTGTTGGATGTAGTAACCCACACCCTTCATTACACCGTCTCCCAGCATCAGAACCTTTCCGAAGTACCTGGTTGAGTTTTATTTTTCACAGAAATGTACCCACATCTGTGGGTAAGGTCATTTTTGTGTGTGCGAAGCACTTCAAGGATGACTGCTTCAGCAACCTCCGCCAGTATAAAGGAGGATTTGTCGAAAGACTTTGTCTGATTGAGGGTTCAATTCCTTCTATCTTTGGAGACGACGAACAGAGCACTTCGGTAAGCTGTAAATAACGCTAAAAAGTGTGATGATAAGACGTCCCTGTCATTGTTTTGTTAGCATTAGCAGTTGCTTAGCAGTTGCATCGTCTTCAGACTTCATATGTTAGCGCTGTGTGCTCCTTGATGATATGGCCTACGTGATTTAATTTAAGTCTAAAGTTTTCATTAGTCATTTCATTTTGCCATTTTTGTCTCCGAAAAGACTGTATTAAAATGCATTTCGTGACGTTAGCTTGGCGCTAGCGTTAGCTCGGTGCTTGTGTTAGCTCACTTGTTAGGGTTCTGCAGGTTCATCATCTTCATTTTCATCTCGCTCCGCTGGGTCCGACTCTGGCTCGAACATGTAAGGCTGGATGGACAAGTCTTCTGTTGTTGACATTTTGTAAATAACCTCTGAATGAAAAGTTTATGCGCCGCTACAACCATATCTCTTCTATCAAACTACAAAAATGGCCGAGCAGGGTGGAGTTGAACCGAGTGTCACCTCTGTAAACTGAAGAGGGGGCGGGGTTTGAAGTGTCTCATTTACATTTAAAGAGACCGCACCAAAACGAGTTGCTCTCAGAAGCACATCAGAAAAGGGTAGAAGAGGGGCCCGTGGAGCTATAATAATGAGGAATTCAGACCCAAGCATTGCAGTTCCGCTTTATATAGACCACAACTGTATGATTTATATGTAAAAAGAAAGGATTTAAAACCATGATATGTCTCCTTTAAGGTACTTCACCGTCATTTGCATCAGCAGAGACTTATTTCATGTATGCGCCAGATTCTGCTTCTGAGAGCTATTTGCCCGAATCCTGGGTCGGGCTTACATTCTATTTTTTTAACATCCACTCTGGTTTGACTCGGCTCTGAAGCTGCGAGGAGAATAAACGGTCAGATGACGTGTTTCAATAAGCGCGAGATGACCCACAAATGTTTGCGAAGGAGGTGAATGAAGGTTGTCCTCTGGTACATGAATGAATTATGTTATAAATGCATAAATGACACGTTCTTGACTCATTGTGTTGCTGTGTAGGTCACATGTAGAGCTCTCTGAGCTGTGTGTTACAGCAGTAACCCAGTATGAAGCATGTAGTATTGCATGCTGTAAGTTTACAGTTGAGTTATTAAAGAACCTTGCCTACATGTGTACACTGGGCATGGATGTGAATAGTGTTAGGCAGCAATAGGTTCCTGATTAAAGAGAGATCGGCTTTATTTGGGTTCTGGCCGTATTCTGTCAGTTACGTCGGGTCTAACTGTTAAAGTTAGTCTCTGCAGGTGTTACAGGTCTCAGGCTGAAGACCCATAAACAAATGAGAATCCTGTGTAAACGGGAGAAAAGATGAGGAAGACGACAGTACTTCTGTTCAGTGCAGCTTCACTCAGCTTACTCTTTTATTCATCAATATTCAAAATTAATAAATTTTTACTGACTGTCTTCTCTCTGTATAACAGCATTTTCAGTCACACAATAGACATGTACACAAATCACCATTACCATATCTCTAAGTGCGAACAGTGTAATAGATGAACTTTCTTTCAGCCATTAAACTGAGTTATTTTACCTTTAGTTCAAATATATCTCACGTAAACTATTCAAAATAAACATATGTGTTCTTAAATCACATTTTAAAGATAAACTAGCACATTGCTAGTGGTACACAAAACTGCATGAGCTAAAGACTAACAACTAAAAGCTCTTTTTTTATATACTTATATCATTCAACATGTTTAACCATGCCTATAACCTAATAATATTAACATTTAAATATTCACTAGAAACACAATATTTATTACTGAGTGAAATGTACTGGAGCAAAAACTTTAACCAGACTCTCATTTTGTAGTCACCACAAACACATTACGATCGGCAGCGCCATCTTGGCTTGCATGTAACACAGATTAAAAGTACCTGCTTCTTAACAACAACATTCTTTAACTCCCTTTTGATTATATTTTAGCTTTTCTTTTAGTGGTAAACCACATTCTTACACATGTTGACCTGTTTTCAAGCTTCACAAACCTGTGTAAACAGGAGAAAAGATGAGGAAGACGACAGTACTTCTGTTCAGTGCAGCTTCGCTCAGCATACTGAGGAAGCCACGCGTCCACTAGCAATTAGAGTCCATGAAAGACGCTCAGTGCCACACTGCCTCCTACTGGTAAAACTGAGATATGCAGTTTGTTTTAAATTGAAGCTTTGTGTCCTTTAACACAGTCATTAACCAACCCGAAATGGGTCATATTACAGAGAGTTAAATAACTTAAAATAAAACATTAGCCAAATACAAACATAAAATGTGACAACACGTTTTGTGTGCGTCACACGCTCCGTGACATAAAGAATGGCTCCAGACATTTCAACCTTTTGCATCTCTTACAACTTAGGAACTATTCAGGAACATAATTATCCAAAGGTAAGTGAAGGGTGTGTTTTTGTTTGAATTTCAATCAATACATTATTAATGGTGCAGTGCATTGCATGGCTGGTGTGTGAGAAAGAATCTGGTTTGGTGTTCAGTGCAGTGACTTTGTCGGGGGGCAGAAGGTCATAGGATACGTATTAATTTCCCGGAATGGCATTGATGCTGGTCCATAGGTCCCAAGTGTGTTACAAATTGCATGTGACTGGTAGGAGGGTTGGCTTAACGACTCATACGTGAATATCTGGGTGGGTTTCCTTGTTCGAGAGGACGTCCATAGTTGTGGCTGGCCGGTCTTACCACTGTAAGGCTGTTCAATGATTGTCCGAGGGGCCATTGCTCTACCCTCTTGCTCTGTCATATGCTCCTGCTCATGCCCTACGGGTAGTGAACCCTCAGGTAAGTGTTTGTTTACTGTCTGTGTCCTGTTTTCATTTCTTTCACTTTCTTCATCAGGCAAGCTTACTCTTCTTTCACCTACATACACACCTCCGAACCTCCGATTTCTGTTTCAGGTATGCGTGGTCGTGTTTGTTCAGATCCCTCATTGTTTGGTACTAAAGTTGAGTTTTCCAGAGGCTCACAGAAGGACTTTGCTTGTGTTCCCCCAAATGCTCTACTTACTGGTATTCTCAACCAGTAATGTGGTTCTTCATCATCCTCATCACTGCTTGTGTTCCAATTTCTCCTTGACCACATGAACCATGTCTTTCCAGTATGACCTTAGTTTACCGGGGCCCCCTCAATTGCTCAGGTTGCGCACCAAGACACGATCACCAGGTTCAAGGACAACACACTTTAAGCAGCGATCATAGTATTTCTTCCCATAAGAACTTGACTGCTGGCTGTTTTCAGAGGTGGGTTTGTAAGCTTCTTTCATCCTTGAGGCCCACTTCTCTGCATAGCCTCTTGGAGAAGCGTCTCCTCCACCATTATCCAATCCAACTATCATGTCCACAGGCAGGGGTGGGTGACGCCCATACATCAGGTAAAAGGGCGAAAACCCAGTCGCTTCATGCCGGGTACAGTTATAGGCATGAAGAACTTGTGGTAGATGTTCTCTCCATTTCTCCTTTTCTTTCTCTTCCAAGGTCCTAAGCATTTGAAGCAAGGTGCGGTTAAACCTCTCTGCAGGGTTTCCCTGAGGGTGGTATGGGGTGGTTCTAGAGTGACCCACTCCACTCTGATGTTGCAGGGTTTTGAAGAGATCATTCTCAAATTCCCTTCCCTTGTCATGATGTAGTTTCCATGGGTAGCCAAATCGAGGAATAAAATCATCAAAGAGTTTCTCTGCAGTGGTTTTCCTGGACTTGTTTTTGGTGGCATAGGCTTGGGCAAACCTTGTAAAATGGTCTACAACAACCAGTATAAACTCAAAGCCAGCTTTGCTGGGTTCCAAGTGGAGGTAGTCTATTGACACGAGTTCTAAGGGTGAGCTGGTGGTAATGCGCCCCATGGTTGCTCTGATGTGTGACGCAGGTTTCTTCTGCTTTATGCAGCGACATTTTCTCGTCACATAGATCTCAACATCTTGTTTCATGTATGGCCAATAAAATCTGTCTCGAGGCAGACCCAGAACTCTTTCAGTGCCCATGTGAGCCATATCTTCATGGAGGTGTTTTAAAACCAGCGGTCGATATTGGTCGGTAAGACAAATTGACTCCTGTGAGTAGTTTCCCTGTATAGCAGTCCATCTTTGAGCTGAAGCTTCTCCCATTCATGTAAAAGCTTCTTAGCAAGGCCATAAACTCCTCTTCTCATGTCACTGGTCAGTGTTTTGTTAGCTTCCTTGAGTTTGATGACTTGACCAATGGCAGGGTCAGCTTGCTGTGCTTTCAAAAGTTTGTCCCTGCTTATGGTAGGGAGCAGCTCTGGCGACTCTGAGCTGGTCAAGCTATCTTGTGACAAGTTGAGGACAGCAACATAAGCAACATCTCTTCTCTTAGCGGCTCGGCTGCCATCCCATGTCGACAAAATAGTGTCTTTGGGGAGCTCTTCTGTACATAAGTCGACATAGCTGTCAATGTCTAATGGCAACCTGGACAGCGTGTCTGCATCCACATTCACTCTTCCTGGTCAGTACTTCACTTCAAACCAAAAGTCGACCAGCTCACCAACCCATCGGTGGCCCACTGCATTGAGCTTGGCAGTGCTTATCACATAGGTTAATGGGTTGTTATCTGTATACACAATAAAGTGGGGCGCATAGAAAAGATAGTCTCTAAACTTTTCACTGATGGCCCACTTCAATGCCAGAAATTCAAGCTTGCCTTAGTGAAGGTTGTAGTTTTGTTCAGCAGGTGTAAGTGTCCTGGACCCGTAGGCAATGACTCTGACCTTCCCTCCCTGGCGTTGGTACAGCACTGCCCCCAGACCTTGCTCAGATGCATCTGTGTGAAGCACAAAAGGGAGGTTGAAGTCAGGGTAGGCCAGCACTGGCGGGTTGGACAAGATATGGATGAGCTGGTCTAATGCCTCTTAATGTTTCCCAGTCCACTGCACTTTGGTCCTGGATGACAGCTGGGCTCCTTTTCCATTCTTTTGTGTGGGCTGAGGTGTTTCATTTGTAATACTTCTTGCCTGCAACAGCTCATACATAGGCTTTGCAATTCTTGAGAAGTTTTGAACGTATGTGCGGTAGTAGCTGAGGAATCACAGCAGCTTACGAACTTCTCCCACAGTGCTGACGGTCTTGTCCCTCAAAGCCTGGATGGCCTCTAGATCCTTCGGGTCAATCCTTACTCCATCAGCGGAGACCAGCCTTCCCACGTAACGAACCTCCTTCTTGAACAGCTCGCATTGTTGGGTCTGAGCTTCACCCCGCTCTCAGGACATGTCTCAGTGTCTCTATGTGATCTTCAAAAGACTTTGAGTAGCAGAGAACATCATCTAGATAGGGTATGCAGTGTTCATCTGGCAAAGAGTTAAGCATGTCCTCCATACTCCTCTGGAATGCAGCTGGGGCATGAGAAAGTCCAAAGGGAGTGATGAATGCTGTAAGGTGCCGTGACCCTTCTGCAATGAAGCCTTGGTGAAAAGCCTTTCCCTGATCCAAAATTGAGAACCAGCTGTAGCCACCTAGTGTGTCAATGAGATCCCGAATACAAGGCAGAGGATGTCTGTCTGGGATTGTCTTCTGGTTCAGGAGCCTGTAATCTATACAAAGCCTCAAGCTACCATAACAGGTTGTCCCCTTGCAGTGACCGGGTTGCATTTCCCGACGGACTGGATCTTTTTAGGCACCCGACAGCTCGGTGTCCTTCTTCACCACAAGCAAAGCAGTGATTGCAGTTAGTCTGGTTATTGGCGATACAGTTTGGACAGCCACGTGGTCTCTCTCTTCTTATTGTTCTGTTCTGTCTATCGGGACACTGGCAACTACATTGTGGTTGAGGCTCAGTTGTTTGTTTTCTTGCTGTTGCAGCCACATTTGACAGTAAGGAGCTTACTGCTTGAGTCAAGGCTTGTACTTGGGCACTTAGTTGATGGATTAGTTCATCTTTAGCATTTGTGTTTATGCTACTCTTTTCTTTGCTCACATCGCTTGTAACTTTACTACTCTGAACGTAAGCTATTTTTGGGCGAACATTTCGACCCAGGCGTCGTTTTCTCTCACTCTCCTCACTTGTTGTCTTGGTCACTTGCTTGAGCAGCGTCTCATCAGTAACTTTATCAATCAATCAATCAATCAATCTTTATTTGTATAGCGCCAAATCATAACCAATGGTATCTCAAGGCACTTTACAGTAGAGCAGTCTTAAGGACGGACTCTTCATTTTATGGATACACACATATGCATATATACGTATATACACATACATATGTATCCCACACCCAACATGAATTCATCATGGCGGCAAGGAAAACCTTCTGTTAAGCAGCAGGAACCTTGTGTGGATCCCATTCCTATGATGAACAGCCATCCACGTTATGCTGTGTTGGGTGTGTGCAGAGAAAAGGGTGGAGACAGAGCCGCTGAGTCTCTGTAACTCCACACTGAGGATCCCACGGACCTGCAAGACAAAAGCCAGAAGGAGTACAGGAGCAAACACACAAGGGAAGAAGCAGACATAGAGGGAGTGTTTGAAAGAGGAATGGGACCCTCTCCGGTCCCTCTCTAACCTAAATGACCTCTCTCTTAACGCCCTCTCCAACCTCTCTCCAACCGAGCATGCCAGACCCCCCCCCCCCCCGGCAGTCTATGCCTATTGCATCTTAATTATGAGCTATGAGCTGGTTCCTAACTAAAAGCTTTATCAAAGAGGAATGTTTTGAGCCTAACCTTAAAGGTAGAGAGGGTGTCTGCCCCCCGAACCGTGGTTGGTAGATGGTTCCAGAGAAGTGGGGCCTGATAACTGAAAGCTCTTCCTCCTATACTACTTTTAGAGATGAATGGAACAACGAGTAGTCCAGCATTTTGAGAGCGTAGTGTTCTGGGGGGGTTGTATGGCACTACAAGCTCCTTGAGATAGACTGGTGCCTGTCCATTTAGGGCTTTATAAGTGAGAAGAAGAATCTTGAATTCTATTCTATATTTTATGGGAAGCCAATGCAGAGAGGCTAATACAGGAGTAATGTGATCTCTTCTCCTAGTTTTAGTCAGTACACGTGCTGCAGCATTTTGAACCAGCTGAAGTGTCTTAAGCGACTTGCTCGGGCAGCCTGCTAAAAGAGAATTACAATAATCCAGTCTAGAGGTAACAAAAGCATGGACTAGTTTTTCGGCGTCGCCCTGAGACAGGATAGATCTGATTTTAGCAATGTTACGGAGATGAAAGAAGGCAGTTCTTGAAGTTTGTTTTATGTGAGAGTTGAAGGATAAGTCCTGATCAAATAGAACCCCAAGGTTTCTAACAGTTGTGCTTTGTGCCAGAGTAATGCCATCTAGGGCAGTTAGGCTAGCATAGGTTTCTCTAAGGTGTCGCGGGCCCAGTACAATGACCTCAGTCTTGTCTGAGTTGAGAAGAAGAAAATTTTGGTCCATCCAGGCCCTAATGTCCTTTAGACAGGCCTCAAGTTTAGATAGCTGATTTGTCTCACCTGGCTTCATTGATACATACAGTTGGGTATCATCAGCATAGCAGTGGAAGTTAACAGAGTATTTTCTCATAACATTACCAAGGGGGATCATATAGATACAGAAGAGGATTGGACCTAGCACAGAGCCCTGAGGAACCCCGTAGCTTACTTTAGTGTACACAGAAGACTTATTATTCACGTGTACAAACTGGTACCTATCAGATAGGTAGGACTTAAACCAGTTTAGGGCAGTCCCTGTGATTCCAAGTAATTTCTCTAATCTCTCTAGTAGAATATAGTGATCTATAGTGTCAAAAGCTGCACTAAGATCTAATAAAACCAGCACTGACAGTCGTCCTTCATCTGAAGCCCAGAGTAGATCATTAGTTACTTTAACTAAAGCAGTCTCTGTGCTGTGTTGAGCTCTAAAGCCTGACTGGAAGTCCTCGAACAGGCTGTTGTTTTGAAGAAATTCACAGAGCTGAGCTGCCACAACTTTCTCAAGAATCTTTGAAATAAAAGGAAGATTAGATATAGGCCTGTAGTTTGCTAAAGTGCTGGAATCAAGAGTAGGTTTTTTGAGAAGGGGTTTGATTACAGCTACTTTAAAGGACTGTGGCACGTAGCCTATTGATAGGGATATATTTATTGTCTCCAACAAAGATGGGCAGACTAGGGGAATAACTTCTTTAAACAGCTTAGTTGGGATCGGATCTGAAAGGCAGGTCGATGGTTTGGAGGATGAAATAATAGAGTTAAGTTCCTGAAGTCCTATATGTGTGAAACAGTTTAGGTTAGGCCTATTTACATTTAATGGTACAGCAGGCCCAGGTGAAGGCAGGGAGTGGCTAATTTTATCTCTAATCTTGTGAATTTTATCGTTAAAAAATGTCATAAAGTCCTCACAGCTGAGGGCTAGAGGAATCATGGGCTCAATAGAGCTCTGACTTTGTGTTAGCCTGGCTACAGTGCTGAAAAGGTACCTCGGATTATTTTTATTTTCTTCAATTAGTGAGGAGTAGTATGTAGATCGACTATGTCGTAAGGCTGTCATGTATTTACTATGGCTTTCTTGCCAAAGTATTCGTGACTCCTCTGTTTTATTGGAGCGCCACATTCTCTCTAATTTACGGGTTGTTTGTTTGAGTGTGTGAGTGTCAGAGCTAAACCACGGAGCTTTCCTCTGACGTTTAATAGTTTTTTCCCTCAATGGGGCAATTGAGTCCAAGGTGGATTTTAGTAGACTAGCAGAGCTATCGACAAGCAGATCCAGTTGAGAGGGGTTATAATTAATATCATAGTTATTTATTGGATGGTGCACTGAGTTTAAGGCAGCAGGAATGGCCTCTTTAAATTTAGCCACAGCACTATTGGACAGATTTCTACTTGTAACTATTTTATTGCACAGTGCGAGATCCTCTAGGATAATGTTAAAAGATATTAAAAAGTGATCTGATAGCAGAGGATTTTCAGGGTAGACTTTTAGTTCATTAATATCAAGGCCATATGTTAGAACAAGATCAAGAGTATGATTTAAACGATGAGTAGCTTCATTAATAGTTTGAAAAAAGCCAACTGAGTCTATTAGGGTCATAAAGGCTGAGCTCAGGCTATCACTATCTTTGTCAACATGGATATTAAAATCTCCTACTATCAGTATTTTATCAGAACTGAGGACTAAGTTTAATATAAACTCAGAGAATTCTGATAGAAATTCAGAATAAGGGCCTGGAGGACGGTAAATTATCGCAAATAAGACTGGCTGGCAGGTTTTTGATTTGATATGAGATAAATTTAGAACCAGGCTTTCAAAGGAAGTGTAATTGGCCTTTGGTTTAGGATAGATTAGGAGAGAGGAATGATAAATAGCTGCTACACCACCTCCACGGCCTATGTCTCGTGGCATATGAGTATTTAAATGACTGGGAGGAGTGGCTTCATTTAAACTAACATATTCATCTTGATACAGCCATGTTTCAGTTAAACAGAATAAATCAAAGTTATTTTCTGAGATAAGGTCATTTACTAGTAGAGATTTGGATCTCAGTGATCTAATATTTAATAGAGCACATCTAATGGTTTTATGTTTTGGTGTTTCTAGATTTGAGATTTTAATTTTTTTCAGATTTTTATAATTGATAGCTCTTTTATTTGATTTTATGTTAAAATCATTGTGAAATATGGGTCGGGGGACTGACACCGTCTCCATAAAATAATATTCATCACCATCACAACAGTTGTCATGGCGATGAACACAGCTATCCTGATAGCAATGGGAGGGAAACTGTCCTAAGGCAAGCGCAGAGGGGCGTGGAGGACTCCACCTCTGTAACATGGTCTCATTCATGAGATGTCATAAATGTGCCAGGATCTGAGAGAAGGTGCTTCAATTCATATATCATCATTCTGATATCATTATGCTTCTCACTCAGGCCCTGGTAGATTGTGCGAAGAAAAACATTTTGTGCTGTTCGTGTCTCATACTTTTTTTTTTTTCTCTTGTCTGCACATGCTGTCAAAGGTCAACACTACAAGAAGTGCAATCATTATGAGACAGCAATGCATATTTTGTTATTGCAATAAAATAAATTGATTTATTTTATTGCTTAATTGTGACCATCACCAGCCCTCCCTAAGGAAGGGTAAGAAATATTTTATTATAGGGAGGATATAAAAAGGGAGAGCAGTGTTACACCTAAGTGGAAAGGGAGGGGGAGGGGGAGGGGAAAGGGAGCAGGGAGGAGAGACTCAAGGTAGGAAATAAAAAGAGTGGGGAAGAATTGATTGTTTTACAGTGAGGGTGAGATGTGAAGTTGTAGAATATATTGTGCTTATTATGTTGTGTAATCAAGCCAGTATAGTGACAAGTGTGAAGCTTAGCTATAATGGTGGTGGCTGTGGACAGGGGGAATGAGTGAGTGGTAGTACCTAAAGCAGGTATTTGGGATTCACTTGTCTAAAGTTTAGCCCAGTATGAGTTTTATCCCACATCCCAAGGCGTGCCAGTGCATCGTATACCAGTATATGTGCAAAAAACCGCTACCGCAAAGCCAGGAACTGCCCCGGGCCCGCAGATGCAGCCAGGCCAGCAGAAAGAGTGGGGGCCAGGGAGCCCCAGGCCAACCCCCCCATGGCCGAGCAACCCCCCAGATGCCCCCAAGATCCCAGGCTGAGAGGCAGCCACCGCCCCCCACACACACATCCGAGGAAGCCCCAGGCAGCTGAGCACCCAGCGCATCCCGCCACCGACCCCAACCCCCAATCACAAGGCCCTCCGCTAGCATCCCACCCCCCCCCTCCCACCCACACCCAAGCACCCAACCCCCGAGGGGAGGGCCCAGAGAGCCCCCCCGCCCGAGACCCCAGCAGCGGAGCCAAGGCCCACGCCCAGCAGACGGCCAGAGCCGCGCCAAACGGGCAGCCAGCGGGCACTCGCCGGCGGGCCCAGAGCCAGACCCCAGGCCAGAAGGACCCGGAACGGTTGTTGTTTCCCTGTTTAAACGAAGACAGAGAAAACATTTTTTTTCAAAAACTTTCACTCATAAAGTTTGTTTTAAAGCACCGACACGCTGTTGCCTTGTAAATGCACCACCAAAACGCAACAAAACTTTTGCGTTTTCACAAGAAAATGTTTTTGTGTAAACGGTGCCTTATGCATTTTATAATGCAAACTATTTTGGGAATCATACTTACGTTTCATAGAGAAACCAAAAAAAAGAATAAATTGGAGGGTGCTCCTTTTTTGCGGTGCCCGAAACAGAAGTGAACTAATTCAAATAAAGGTGTCGGTACTCAAAAATTGCCTTTTAGGTTATTTAGGGATAATGAGGCTAAGCAGATGTGTTTCAACTCAGACTGAATCAAAACATGTCTGTTTTTCTCAGTCAGTGCTTCATAAAACAGCTAGTGGAGCTGAATGATGCACTCACCTCAGGGTGCGCACGCCTGCTCACCTCCCCAACATGGGATGAGGTAAAATATAATGTTTCTGTTTGTGTCCCATCTACTATTAGTCTGTTCTATTATGGTAAATGGTAAATGGTAAATGGACTTGATTTTATATAGCGCTTTATCACCACACTGAAGCAGTCTCAAAGCGCTTTACATATCAGCTCATTCACCCAATCACTCTCACATTCACACACCAGTGGGACAGGACTGCCATGCAAGGCGCTAGTCGACCACTGGGAGCAACTTGGGGTTCAGTGTCTTGCCCAAGGACACTTCGACACATAGTCAGGTACTGGGATCGAACCCCCAATCTCTCGATCAGAAGACGACCCACTACCACCTGAGCCACGGTCGCCAAACCCCAAAACCCAGTTTTTTTTCTTGAATACATAATATAATGTATTTTGGGTATTAAGTTGATTGATCCTAGTCCAACTTTTAACATTTTGGTAAAAGTATTTTTAATCTTGCATATTTTGTTGTAAAATGTCAGAGTGACTGCCCTCTAAGGGTTGAATGCTTGCTATTACAATTGAATTTTGCTATTGGTTGAGACAGATTATATGGCATCCTTTGGACTATTGTGTTTCACTAACTGTCACTGTTGGCCTCGTCCCTCCTACAAAAGCTGGGAAGAGGGACTAGTTTTTCTCTTATAGCAGCCCTCAGTGAGCATTGATTGACAGCTCCATGTGAAGCTCCATGTTTGTGAATGTACTTCTATAAAGAGCAGATTCTGGTCTAATCAGAGGGTTCATCAAGCTATGTGTGTATGTACAGACACATTGTGTGTGTATTCCCGTCTGTCTATGTGTGTGCGTGAACATGCGTGTACTTTTTGTCACTGTGTGTGCGGCTTCCTGGTTTATGTTGTGTGTGCGTGAGGTGGTTTTCCGGGGCTCATGGCTGGAGAGCAGGGGCTGTTTGCCCGTGAGTACTATAGTGACTGGGGGTTGTGTGTGGGTGGGTGTACTTCACGTTGGGATTGTGTGTTCCTATTATTGTAGTAGTTGAACACAGCTCAGCTGTCTCTGCGCAGGGCTGTGGGCTGCCTGACTGAGTGTGTTTTAGCTGCTTCAGGAGTAACTCCCATAAACAAGACATTTTTTGAATTTCCCCCCTAGTGGCAGGTCAGCAGAAAGCAGGGGTTTAGTTACTCTTTAAGGAGGGATCATGCAAATGTTTCTATAAGCATGGAATTTTACTCAGGCCCAAGTCCTAACATCTGGCTGTTCCTGGTCTGTGATTTATGAGCATCATACAGTATAAAGCACACTTGCTATGCTCACCATTTCTCTCTCATGGGCCTGTATCTCCTCAGACAGAACTCATACGGCATTTACTGCGCTGTTGTTGAGGGACCACCTGAGACTTTAGAGATATGGAGTCAAAGATTAAGCACTCACAAATCCTTCTTCCTGTTCTGGTCTACCATCATGGACCTTGAGCCCCTAATGTGCTGATTCATCCTTTCTCTCAGAAGGAAACTTCCTACTGTATCTGCTGGTCTGTGATGAGCTGTGCTCCTGGTTCCATGTGATGGACCACACAAACTATGCTCACTGGCTACCTGTGCGGGATATGGTCCTGTTGTCTAAGAAGCACCCACAGTTGTATGCAGAATTTCTCAAATTTGTTATCTAGAAGACCTCACAAGTTCCCCCTCAGACAGCATTGCATATGCTATCCCACAGGGTGCATGCATGACGCTGTTTCAATTAATCACTCATTAAAATTATTCCCTGAACCACTTCTTCATCTCTCCCTCTCCAGTTGAGCTGACACCCACAATAATAAAAGTAGTATTCTGATAGTGAGAATGCATGATCTTCTCAATATTAACAAATTAGGAAAACATTCGTGGACTACAAACTAATTAGAGTAAATTATTACCATTTTATGCTCACCATCAGACATTTTACACCGCTGATCACCTCTGAATATGATCTTATTTAGAATTACTTTGACCGTTTGCAACCACAAATATATTGTTTCCTACTGGCTGGTGTTTGCTGGAGTACATTTGCAAGGACAAAAGAAAATGCTTCTCGAGTTTTTTATCATCTTAGTAGAGTGTCTATATTTTTACTTTGCAGTGTGAAATGATACTGTATCTGTTTGCAGTATAAAGTGTATCCAGTCCCTGCAGAGGAGTTCTCTATTGAATATGTCGAGCCCAAGGTGCTGTGTGTCTCAACTCATGGTCACTTCACTGAAGACAGGTACGTTTTAAATGTTAGAAGCTTACTTTTTGGACACTTGGAAACTCTTTCAACACCTGTCTTAATATGGGGAATTTGTACTGGTTAAGGAAATGGCCATGTATCTGGAGGGTCACTGGTTTGAATCCACTGGGGGCCCTTATTATGGGAAGTTGAGCAAGTCCTTTAATGCTAAATGCTCCCCTGGCACTGTACTTTAGCTGTCCACTGCTTCTCAAGGTTGGGTTAAAAGCAGAGAACATATTTTGTATCTGTACTTTAGGGTATTCCAAAAATATATATATTTTTTCAATTCTGCAAAAAACTGAAACTTGCATAAATATATTACTTAGAAAGTAGGGCTGGGCTGATACCCTTTTGTCCTGATTTGATTGAATCCCTATTCTTGGGTGCCAATTCGATTTAAATTGCGATTCTGATTTTACAAGTATTGTGATTCTACAGTGACGATTATCACAATGTTTTACTTTTCCAAACACATAGGTTGAATCCTAAACTTCTAGAAATATGTCACAGTTCCAAAAAACAATGCACTTCACATCACATTCAGTCATTCACTGATTTATCATTATTTATTCAGTGATTTATTATTATTTAGACTGAAGTAAATAGCAACTAAAAAAACCATCCATCAGTAAACATGTACAAAATATCAGATACACTGAAACTTTTAATGTTCATCAAACTAGTGCTCACAATGTAATGCAGTTTGAGGATCAGCCACATTTTTCTGTCTGAACTAGTTAAAATATCACTTATTAATGACAAATTAATTTGTGGAAAGCCTGATTTTATTAACTTCTTACATTCAGAAATGATCAGCGTGCATTCGTCGTCATCATCTGTCAACAATGTTTCACTTGTTTACTCTGTATTAGATCAAACTGTGGCTTTATATTATACATAGTGTTGAAATGGTTGACCAGTGTGGACAGAACTCTGACGTCTGTCAGTTTCATTGTAACGAGCTGCAGCAGCCACCATCCTTCCAAGAAAAGGATAAAATATGATTAAAGTGTAATACATTTTGTCCCGTCTAAAACTGGTAAATTGGAATGTATTAGAAATGCTGATGGTTAATCTATTTGGCATGCTTGTGTAGCTTGGAGGTGCTGTGCGTGTAGCGGGGCTATGATGGACAGGGTTGGATCCGCCTCTGTGGCTTTGTTGACATCTACTGGAGGAATTCTTAAGAAATTTTGTGTCACATCCAGAGTTTTAAAGAAATTCAGGGGTACCGACCACAATTTTGTTGTTGAGGCCTACACATAAAGATTTTGCTGGTCAACTGATTTTGTTGATGCAACTCTCATCTGCATGAACATTGAGGCACATTCAGTTTCATCTTGAAATGTTGAGTCTGCAAAGATTTCCTCCTGGAGTCGGGTATCAATATTCCAAGGTCAGGCATTGTCCTCTCCTGTTGAGGCAAAAGTCAGAGGTTTCTGAGTTAAAACAGCTCTACTGGGGGTGAGGAGTTAGTGAGAGCTGCAGGGAGGAAGCATCACATTCCTGATGTAGAGTTGCTCTTGAAAGAGGAGAGGCTCGTCCCTCTCCTCCGCTCTTTCTCTGTCTCTGTTCTTTATGACTTGTAAATGTTCTGCAAAATTTTTTTTTCTTCATTAATTCTGATTGTGGATTAAGCATTACCACCAATAGGCATCTCTTCATTAGTTTGCTCACACCTGCAATAGGCAGGTGACGGGTGCTAATTTCCATTGCTGGTACATACACAAAATGTGTTCTCTTGTCCCATCCCTGAGGAGTAGTTGGCATCCACTGGGGTTAGGCCACAGCCTTAAGCCTGATATGTGGTTCTGCATCAGGACCTAAGCCGTCAATGTGACGCAGAGGTTTGCCAACTCTAGTTCTGCATCAAGGGAACGCATCGCTATGCGATTGGCTGCCGTGCTGCTAGGGGGTGTGGCTGTGTGTTGTTACAAATGAGCATTAAAAGCCCTTGTTCATCTTCTGGTCACAGAAAACAATGTTTTATGTTTTTGAAGCATCTTAAAAATTATTTTTTTTCTAGATGTATTACTGTACCTAACCATGTGTGTTTTGTTGGACACAAACATTAAAACAACGGTTTCAAATTGTGCACTTTATTTTTCAATATAAACATATGCAACACGTGAACAAAGTATAAAAGTGTATCGAAGGCACTGTCAACCACTTCAGTTGACAGCCGCGCTGGGGGCGAGGGGGCCACGACCCCGCCGTAGAGCGGAGAGGGAGCAGCGAGGACCCTGGTCCACGGCACCAGGAAGCAGCGAGTTGGAAGAGGGGCAGCGCTGTAAAACTCGCTTTAAACATAATGTCATGTCTGCTCCTCTGGCAGCTTCCACAGCATGTTGGTCATTGTTTACTGTTAATGAAACACACACACATTATAGGTACAGGGACAAGGCAGTCGTAGTGATAACAACAGTAAACACACTCCTTTTGTCTGTGATTGACTCCTTTGGCGGTTTTTCACGTGCTGCAGCCATGAAAGGAAATAATAAAACTCTCTCACTTTCTGTTCATCTCAGTTCTCTCTTTGACGCAATCCACTATAAAAACAACTCTTGTATCAAAAAGTTGAAGCACGGCGGTGTTGACTGGAAAAGGCAGTGATCGGGGTTGAGGTTTGGAGCTGACCAATCACAGCACTTATGCTCCACTTCGCCTTGACGAGCAGTCAGAGTTTTTGGGAGGCTGTGTTACAGCGGGGTGGTCTACGTCGACAGAGCGCTCCGTGCGTCTACGGCTTTGAGTTTACGCGGAACCATATATCAGGCTTTAAAGTCACTGAGTGATGGCCCACAGTGGATTCAAACCAGTGACCTTCCAACCTGATCTCATAGGAGAACATGACATTGTCACGAACATTAAAGTATCTATCTTTTGTGCGTGGCATCACGTTTGCAACAGGTTTGTCGTGCTGCAAGACACATTTTTTTCTTGTGATAAAACACATTGATTCTCTAACCATAACCAATAATGTTTACCATGTCTCCCTGCCCTGAACCTAACTACCGGTTTCTTATTATCTGGAGCAGAACTTCAGACAATGTCACATCTCCTCTAGTAAGCTGGTCCCTCCGGTTACAAGACCGCTTCCTTAACCATTAGGCCACCACTGCCATATTAGGCCACCATCGTCACTTCAGAAGTGTAACTGGAGGTTTCCTTTATCAGCAACTTGTTTTTGCTTTGATTCTGTTTAATCTAGTCGGTACTGTGTCAAAAATCAGTTCTACAAGCCCTCCTCAGCCTGGACTGTGTATGCGTCCCGTGATGGGCAGCTCATTTCTTCACCAGCTGCTGCTCATCAACAGCCAGACAACACAGACTGGAGAGAGAAACGACAGTCTGGATCCTTCCCTGTTTTTAAACCTCCAATTGGTGGGACGCTCCTTAAGTATCCTCAGGTATCATTAGGATAAAGGTTTTGTATGGGCTGAGATTTGTGCCACTAGAAACTGAATTTGAATAGTTGGTATTGAATTTCAAGTTACTAATTAAGTTTCAAAACATCAAGTTCAATTTCAAGTTGTTACTTTCAAATTCAATACAAACTATTCAAATTCAGTTTCTAGTGGCAAAAATCTCAGCCCATTGTTTTCATTTAATTATTTTGAATTCTCTCTGCTGCCATGAATTTGTTTTTAGCTGTTAGCGCTGTCACTCAATGACATTAAGGTCCTGGTTTGAATCTGGTGAAACTCTTATCAAGATAATTTTTTTTAAGTTATGTCAGAAATTTTGCTGTTAATTTAAAACAAATAAACCTACATTTTAACCATTTCACTCCCAAAGCAACTCCCAGGTCATTACAATCTACAGTCTACCCCTGTTCACCCACATGTATCAAATGACAGCTGTAGACAGAAGCAAATCCAGTCTTGTGAATCTTTCTCCTTTATTTCATTCTAAAATGCAGTGCTCAATCACTGTTATTTAACATTTTAACATAGTAGGTCTAGAAAGGTCAATTAATGATCAAACTATCCTCTGCTTTTCCCTCATTGGTTTGCTTCAGACAGAGATTAGTTTCTTCCCAGATGTGCCGCTTCCAGGCAGGTATGTTCTGGTGCTCCATTACTCTCAGCCTGAACATGTGTCCTTCCCTGTCGAGGTGCGAGTAGTTGCTGGGCAGGAGTGGCAAGGTGAGTGTGTGTGTGTGTGACAAAGTGCTTATCATTCATATTATAATTCTACAAAACTTTAATCTGTATTTTTATCAAATGATTTGCCATGCTGGTGCACAGTGGTTTAGTGGTTAGCTAATCCACCTCACAGCAAGAAGGTCCAGGGTTCAAGCTCTGGGGTGAACACTGGTACTTTCTGTATGGAGTTTGCATGTTCTCCATGTGCTTGCATTTAAAAGTGTATTTTTAAATTTGTGTCATCTGTAAATTTAAAATGTTAGTTTCAACAACATGTTTTTATATGTAATTTGTTTTAGTTCTGCATGGATCATATCAAAACATATTTTGTGCCATGAAGGGAATTTATTACACACTGAATATATGTTTTTTAAGCATCCCTAAAAAATATGGTTTGGCTTTCAATCAACGAGTTGACACCTGTGGTCAAGATTATTCCAGGCAGAGAACAAACAATTCTTCATTACGGAAAATTAGTTTGTCTGTATTCTTCTCATAATCTCACCATCTAACCTATGTCTCTGCTCTCCTGCAGGTCTGATAAATGCATCCTTCTGCCCAGCAGTCTCCGGCTGTAGACAAGCTGTTATCGCTGATGGGCAAATTGCCCTTGAATTGGAGATTGCCACCTGGCAGCGTCCCACCATTTCTGTGTCTGTGCCTTCGAGGAAGACTCTTGTTCTAGTAAGTGGTTTCTTATATGTTAATATCGGCATATATGTGAAGGTTGTTTGGAGTTATTCAATTATTCAGGATGTTGTATGTTGAGCTTCTTTGCTCAATCTTATGCTACAGCAAAGGCAACATCAGCAATGAAGGGAATGTTTCTGACCTCACTGTCAGAGCAAGGCATGTAAAAAAAGAATCTCTAAAGCCCATAATCAATGTTACGTAGTTTTAATGTATGAAATAAATTGTTACACAGAATCTGATCATTCAGCTCGTCAAATATATTTTAGTTTCTGGGCTCCCTACATGAGTTCAACAATAAAAATGATTATGTATGACAAGTATTGTTCTTGTTCACGCACAGTTTTCCTCATTGCATTCGGTTTGTGTATTTTGTGTAGGATTATATAATGTTGGTCCCTGACAATAGTTACACTCCAGAGATGCTGAAGGAGAAACCGCTAGAGAAATCATCACACTTCACACAGCAATGTAGCGGGGAAGAGTTATATATCAAGTAAGTATCCAATTCTAGCACAGGTTTTCAGCTGTTTCACTAGCTTTGATAATAGAAATGTTTGAAAAATGTATTTTCATAATAGATGGTTGTCATTATAGCATAAGCACTAATTGATTTGTATCTTCATATTTAGAAATGTAATCACCATAACGAGATGATTTGTGGCTTCTTAGTCCTAGCTCCTCCTCCCAGTTCTGCAGAGACTCACTCCGATCCCTTGTGGCAGAATATAATGACGGTGCTCTGTCGTGTGATTGTGACAAGTCTGGGTCAACGGGGACTGTGTGCAATCCCTCAGGGGGCCAGTGTCCCTGCAGGGAGCATGTCATTGGGCGTCAGTGCACCAAATGTGCGACAGGATACTTTGGATTCCCCTACTGCAGGCGTAAGTGAATCTAGCAAGGTTTTTCTAGAGGGAATCGTGACAGTTATGTGACTTTTGCTTCTGCGTCAGAATCTTAGCTCTAATCTCTGCTCTCATGTTTGCAGCCTGTGAATGTGGCCAAAGGCTGTGTGATGAGCTGACCGGACGCTGCATCTGCCCACCACAAACAGTGGAACCAGCATGTGACATGTGTCAGAATCAGACTTTCAGTTACCACCCTCTAATTGGTTGTGAGAGTTGTAGATGCTCTCCAAACGGCATTGTCACAAATGCAGGGCCACAGTGTGATCTTAACACAGGCCAGTGCAGGTAAGCTGAAAGCTAAATAGAAGGTTACTCTCACACTGTCTGTTAAATTGTGGTGGTTTGGCAGCAAAGGGGGGAGTCTGAGAATATCAGCAACATGTAATCAGTGAAATGCTGATGGTTCATTAGTAGTTTATGTAAACAGGGGTCAATGGTGGTTTAGCTCTAACCAAAAATACATTTTCATTGTTTCCACTATTTTGTTAAAGAAAATTGGAATGAGAACTTTGATGTTTTGTGGTAGTTGCAAGCCTCGAATCGGCGGAAGACGGTGTGATCGCTGTGCTTTAGGTCATTACCGTTTCCCTGACTGTTTACCATGTGACTGTGATCAAGGCGGAGTCATAGCTAATGTGTGTGACCCAGACACAGGCAGGTGCCTCTGCAAGGTGAGTCCAGACCAATCCTTTTATCATTTATTTTTAATTATTAAGGCCAGGAAGTATTTCTGTTTTCTGTTTTGATTGGTGAATCCTGTTGTATGGATCTCTGATTGTATCAGTACTAATTCACTGCTGAGTGTAGCATTGAGTCTCTGACTGCAAATCCTTCTCTTTTTTCTGCTATTCTGTACTGGATGTGGGCCTTTAGTTGAATGTTGCTGGTGTCAAGTGCAATACCTGTTGGAAAGGTACCTTCAACCCTCTGGGCGGCACCAGCTGCTTTTGCTTAGGAGCCAGTGACTACTGTCAGAGCTCTGAAAAACGGAGGGTGAAGGTGTGCTTGCTCGTGCCGCTGCATGTCTGAATGCCTGTAGAATATGTAGCTCATGATAAAAGACACAAAAGTACAACACAGTTTGTTTGACCAGTACAGTCTAAGGTTCTCATGTCATGGTTCACACTTACCCTTTTTCGACCAACCTGGTGTTGCCGCTAACTCAGTGCTAACACCTAGGTTAGCATCAATTCTTCCTGTTTCCAACAATAAAGCACTGGCTCCAGGAGCTAAAGACTGGTGCTTAGCGGGCACCAACTTGTTGCTGGGCCAGAGCAGCAAAGTGCCAAAACAGTCAAGATGGAGGGAGGGCGAAAGGCGGGGTTATCAAGGATCCTGCAGCAGAGAAAAGCAGCCATTTTTTTTAAAAGCTTCTGAGCGACTAGTAGTGTTCACACACATCTGAAAAATAAACATTTAAAATGGAGTCCAACAAGAAACAGCAGTGGTCAGAGAAGACGGAATGCTTCCTGGCACTTTGGTCGCCCGGAGAAATTCAGGGCAGAGTGGACGAAACCCTGCTGACCGAACCCTGTTCTTAGCCAACTATGAATATGCTTGCATTAATATACCCTCATCAATATTTTAAACGTTATGTCTAGCGTAGTACCGACTAGCCAGTGAGTTGCTGTTAAGATAAGAAGCAATAAAAATGCTTTATGATTTCTAGATTAGATTAAGATTTAGAACTTCCCTTGTTACACAATTGCCCACTTTGGCATGTTATCAGTTGGCTCATCTTGATATCTTAATATACAGCATTTACATGAAGTTAAAGCTGCAATATGTCATTTTTTGCATCATTTGGTCAAAAATCTATAATCATCTTTGAGCATATTGTAATCCAAAGTGTTCTGAGTGGACAGTGAATCTCATCTTCAACTCACAAACACGTGTGCTCCATGAGCTGTTTTGAGCGTTACTATTTGCTGCTCATCTGAAGTCAGGCGTGTTGAAGGACCATCGGTAGTAAAAGTGTAATGACGGACATCCAAGCAGAAGTCTCCATAACAGCATTAGGCACAGCAGTTACACGGCAAATCAAATGGAAAAACACAGACTCAGTTGGAGAAGCAACAGTTTAAAGCAGGGGTGTCCAATTCCGGTCCTCGAGGGCCACTATCCAGCATGTTTTAGATGTTTCCCTCTTCCAACACACCTGATTCAAATGATTAGGATCGTCATCAGGCTTCTGCAGAGCTGGATGAGGAGTTGATCATTTGAATCAGGTGTGTTGGAAGCATCTAAAACATGCTGGATAGTGGCCCTCGAGGACCGGAATTGGACACCCCTGGTTTAAAGGCACAAACACTGAGGAGGAATGGACCGCTTTGGATCCTCATTGATCCCCTTGACTATGCAGGGTCCGCCACACACACACACACTAGAGAGAGAGTGATAACAGGCGGGATAAATCACGAGTGAGAATCATATTCAAGGTGAATTATTTTTGCATTCTGGTTGCGGAGTGGTGGTTGTCAGTTGACTCAGAGCGGCAAGCAGCCTAGATCACAGCCAACAGTGTGTGCTTGTTGCGGGGATTAGGCGACGGCAGCAGCCGCTGCTCGGGACAGTAACTACAGAGTGATACGTACATTTATGTCAGAGTCTCTAAAACACCAGAAAAATCTCCACTAACACAAGATAAAGTCGACATGTTTGTCAATAGTCTTTAAGGAGAAAAAGTCACTAAGAGCGTTCAGAAAATATATCAGTAAGGGAGGTTGAGTTTCAGTTTCAAAATGGAGCAAAGAGAGGATTCTACGTACTGCAGCTTTAATTGTGTTTATGAATAAAGGAAAATATTAATGAGAAGTAATAATGTTTTGAATGCTTTTATGCAGGAAAAAGAAGAGAGAGGCTAATACAGATTTGCTTCCATGGAGCGGTAAGAGGCATGGTTTATGGAATAAGAGCAGCAGGACCATGAACACTACCATGCTCCACAACCTCCATGGCACTGGTTGGACAGATGGGGCAATTTCTTGACTTTTCTTGAGGGGCAGGCAAAGAAGAAATCCGATTTTGGCCCTTAAAGGGATCCGCCTAAAACCTTTAAAATGTTCTTATCAGAAGATCTATGCCTAAAAAAACACATTATTTTGCAGCATATTTGTTTTATGAACTTTTTTTAAATGAGACTACTTTACCGTTTTCAAGTCTGTGCGCCGCCATGTTGAAATGACGTTATTGATGATGCAAATCGCCCCTTTAGTCTATTGAGTTTTTTATTTTATTTATTTTATTTATTTATTCAGTTTATTTCCGACATGGTTACATTCACTTTTTTTTTTTTTCACATTTTTTTTTTTTTTTTTTTTCTTTTTTGTACATGCCGAAAAAGGAGACGAGAGAAGCAGTTCGCTTATCCGGGTCCCGTCCCCTGTTTTACCATCGCAAATTTACATGGGTTTACATGTCTCTCTGGTCAAACATTCTTGAGTTCTTCTGAACCGTCCTTTTTTGTGTATTCTCATCTGTAGTCAGTGTTGTCCTCCTCCTCTCTATCTTTGTTCGTGTTGGCCTTGTTCCCTGCCAGACGTTGTTAGCATTCCTCCAGTTCAAGAATAGTTCCTCTTTCGAAGGTGTTTGGAAGGTTTTTCCCTTTTCATCCATAATGTCACCACTTGTTTTGTCTCTACATCAAGGGTAATCCAGCTGTTGTCAGCTCTATTGGCAGTATTGTATTCTCCACTGTCAGATCCAACTTGTATAACCACATTATTATATCCTAGTTCACAAGCAAGGTAGTATTTTAATGTAATATATCTTAGTTCATAAGCGTGTTTCTAACTGCTGTTGTTAGTTCTATTGGCAGTGTTGTATTTTCCACTGTTAGATTTAACTTGTAGTAAACACATTATTATATCTTAGTTCATAAGCAAGGTAGTAATTTCATTGTACAAGAAAACGTGTTTCTAACTGCACATATGACAATAAACACTTTGAATTTAAATTTAATGTAATCCTTAATCACCCCACCACCTAGCAATTGAAATGAATAAATGACAGACCTTTTTTACTCTTGGTTTCCACATTTAATTCAGTCTCCGTAAAATAATCCCAGTCTGAGTCTTGTTTCCAGTGTTTATATAGATCTGGGTCATATCCATGATTACCATCCGTAATGTTGTTGTTTAGGTGGATCCTTCGTATTTTCCCAAGTTTTCCATCGTTTTGATGAGAACTGGTTTTCCGTCCTCTTCTTCCAAGATATAAATCCTGCAGTTTTTTGACCACGTCTTCACAATCTTTCCTCCTTTTTTTATTTGGCGTGCCTTCCATGCAATGCTTGCATTTTGTTTCGTCAGGTTTTCATTGATGTACACCTTTGTTCCCTTCAGTTTATTTCCTTGCTTGAGTATTTCTCCTTTGAATTTCACATTCGTGAAGGTTATTTTTACAGCTCTGTTATCATTTTTCTTTGGCAGGAGATGGCAGGAGTTGATGTTGTCAGGGTTCAGGACAATGTCCTTCGACTTCTGGTAGTCAATGACCTGTTGTTCAATCGATTTTGTTTCTTCGTCACTCGTGTAGCTCCTGGGTTTTATCTTTAGGCCTGTGATGATGACATCTTTCTCTCTTTCCTTTTGTTCCAGCTGTTCAACCCTCGCGTTCAACAATTTTATCTCTTCAGCATTTCTTTCATTCTTTTCTTTCAGTACCTTTGTTTCGCTTTGTAGTTTTTCCAGTGAGTTTTCCAGCGTCTTTTCCAACGACTTTATCTCAGCAGATAGGTTTTGTAGACCCTCGCGTATCATCTCCTTGACCTCTTCCAAACCCGAATTGGGTTCTGAAGGGCCTTCCTGCGGTTTTTTCACCATTTTCCTTCAGTCTTGGGCCCAGTTTTTCAGGCTGTTCAGGCTGTTCAGCTGTAGCCAGCTGTAGCCAAGGTCGTGTTATCGGAGCAAATGAAAACACGTCTGCTCTCTCCAAAGACCAAAGAGGAGAGAAGCATTCAGGCGAGCAGCACGGCCGGAGACCCACCCCGCGGCACCCCCCAGACCACGCCGGCACCACGATACAACGTCCTCTACAGAGAGGACGCCATCAGCCGCCCAAGCAGGGCCATCCCGCCACCCACCAACCGACAAGCGGGCGAACCCAAACACCCCCAACCAGGTCCCACCAACCCACACCAAGTGCCACCAGCAGAGCACCCCCCACGGAGGCCACCCCCGGCCACACACGTGCCGACACAAGACACCCCCTCGATGCCAGCACAGTCCGGAGGACGGAGAGCCCCAGGCCACCCCGCCAAAGGCAGCACGGCGCCACACCGAACCACAGCCAGCTCCTGGGTGGACGGAAGGAGAACGCGCCTCAAGACCCCCCAACCAAAGACCCACCCCAGTGGAACCCCCCCCCAACAGCGCCCACGGGGCCCGGCGCACTCAACCAACAGACCAACCACCCCCGACGCGGATCCGCCAGGGCAAGAACCACAGGCTGCGCCCCCACACACCCACCCAGCACAACTCCAGGGGGGGGCCCCTGCACGGGCAAGGCCTCACCCCACCTCCGTCATGCGCCGCACACCGGCCCACACAGTCCCCCAAGGGAGCCAAAGGGGGAAGGGAGGCGGGGGGTGGGGGCACCGCGCTACCGATATCCACGGCGACTGTGCGCCCAAGGACAGGCATTCGGAGCGACCCACGGCAGCACCCCGCCACCCAGCGACCCAGGATGTAGGAGCAGTAGCCACCCCCAGAGCCACCCAGATCTCTCCGTCCAGGAGCCACAAACCCCACCACCCCAGGCCCCCCGACGGGCCCACTCCCGAGCTAACCCACCCGACGCAACAGGCGCCCCCCAACGCCCAACCCACCAGGAGAGCAGGCGCCAGAGCAAAGGAAAAGGAGGAGGGGAGAACGCGACAGGGGGACAAAGAGCAAGGGGAAAGAGCGGCAGAAAAACACGCAGGCCCCCTGCCCCACGGGCCTCCCAGACGTGTATGGAGGGGGCAGGAGAGCAAAATCAAACTGCTAAATGATCCTGAATGCTTCACCTCCTATAGAACTCAATGGACTGAAGGGGCGATCTGCGTCATCAATGACGTCATTTCAACATGGCGGCGCACAGACTCGATAACGGTAAAGTAGTCCCATTTTAAAAAGTTAATAAAATGAATATGGTGCAAAATAATGTGTTTTGTTAGGCATAGATCTTCTAATAGGACGTTTCAAAGGTTTTAGGCCACATTTGTAAAAACAGTGGAGGATCCCTTTAATAGAAAAAGTAATGGAAAACATAGAATCCTTTTTTACCATTTTTGATGTAAATGTTTTTTTATACATACTGTATATTGAGTTGATTTGTAAATATTTGTTTACTTTGTGTAAATAAGTTATTTGTGATGAAAAACGTTTCACCTATATTCTAAAAGGACTTGTTCTTTTCATTGTAGGAGGAGATGAGTTATTATTAATGGGTTATATAACTAGGAATATTAATTATGATTATTAATATTACTTCAAATTCTGCGGGGTGCCACTCCTTTTAACAGGAGAAATACGTCTAAGTTTTTAGACTAAACTCATCAATGTGAAACCAGGGAAAAGTGAATTCTACCAGCAACATCTACACCATCATCACAGCTTTAATGAATCAGAGGAATCAAAGATTATGTTCAACCTTTTATTCAAAAGTCAACAATTAACACAGTCAAAATATCAATTGAAATGGGATAATTAAATCATGATAAAATGCATTTCTAGGCTAATAAAAGTGAGGATTATATGTAATAAAGTGAAATCACTAATCTAGGAGGATGCTAATCTACTAAATATGGAATAAAAATGTAGGATACATATTCGAATAATAAGATCATAAAATCAAAGAATAAAATAAAAACAACGAGGGAAGACAGACGGGGAGAGACGGACACACATATGTGGTGGATTGTGAGTGAAGTGTAAGTATGAGGATGTATTGAATGAGGTTGTATTGTAGTTTAAGTGAGTCAGTTCTGCTGGTCCATTGTTCACTGGTCCATACCTTGAGATGCAGTCTGGTTGGACCTGGAGACGTTCTGGGTTTGCAGGAACAACGTCTGTGTAGCAGTATAGCTGCGCTGGCGTGCTGCCGTTGAGTGCTGTTTCGTTAAACAGCAGTGATTCCATTGGCCGATCCACATCCCCTCTGGGATGATCGCAGCCGGTTTCAGACTAAGAGGGACCACGGTTTGGTCCGCGATTCAGATGTTGGAAGGTCGGCTTTCAGGCACGCTCCTTTGCGTCTTAGGCTTTCACTGCGAGCAAGGTTCTTAAAAGGTCTAACTGATGCAACTACAAATAACAGAAAAATGAAATGAAAGACTGGAAACAGGAGGGAACACGTGTGAGCATGAACGCCCGCGTCCAAAACTGAAGTTTTCTGGTCTCGCGTCTTTTTTTTTAAAGGAAGTTTGTGGACGCCTTTTGGTGGATCATTCTGTGATCATTTCGGTGATTGGTCAATGTCTCTGCTTTCAGCTTGTGGGTGTGTCTTGGGTGTGTGTGTGTAAGACAGAGGACAGACGACAAAGGGATGATTCTAAACATAAAAGAATGCCTAACAATTAATTCCACATATTTCAAAACATCTTTTCAACATCATATCTTGAAATATCATCTATAATGAAAGAGTTTGATACCAAACACGACTAAAACATATCCTATGGACACTTTACGAACTGGTTATGAATTTTACTTGTAATTACTCATAAACATAAATGTCAAAAATCATGTTATGCCTCCTCTTAACTATATGGTTGCAGTAAATACCTCACTCTAACTTTTGTGATGTTTTCTGGTATTTTTAAGCACTTTTAAATGATAAACACTTTAAAATAGCATTCTGTTGGTTATTGAATTACATGAAACGAGTGCAGACACATTTGCAATTTCAATTTCAGTAGAAATCATTCCAAAAATGTTTTCATTTGTAATTTTTCAAACATAATACAATTTCTTTGTTCTCCTTTGAGCGGGAGAACTGGAGTTATTCCATCGTCCTGTGTAACCATTGGTGTGGGTTCGAGAGGTGGCAGCATCTGCAGGGGGTCGGAGCCCAGAGTTTGAAAACTTAGCATGTAAACATTGACTGACTGCTTCTTTTTGATCGTAATGTAGCAGAGAGATGATAACAGGAGTCAAACTGTTCTGGGATTCTTCTGTCCCTTTGTTCGGACAGAAAGGGGGAGAAGACCCCCTTGGGGCACGTTTGCATTTCACAGTAGGCACTAGACTCTCTGACTCCACGGACTGGTGAAGCCAAATGTTCTAAGTCCAGATCAACTTGGGGGTTTAGTTTCCTACATCATCCACACATTTTTAGTTTCAAACATCAGCAGTGTTCTTTTTGGGACGAAACTGCCCTGTTGCAAAACATACTATTGGATTTGTATTGTTGACATTTGACATTTTGGGGGGCAGGTGCTCAAATCAGAAAAAAGGTCACCATTGTGAAAATATTAATACAATTATTATTATTATTATGGCCCTACCCAGCACTGTGGGTACATTTGTACATGTGCATTAGATACGTTTTTGTGGAAGGAGAGGAAAGAGAGCTCCCATGTGACCATACATGCATCTCTACAATGATTGACGGCAGTCAACGTCCGGCCAATCAGAGGAGTGCGCTTGTAGAGCTGCAGAAAGTGAAGTGTCAGCATGTTGTCCACCTGAAGGTGGGTGTGTTGTCTAAATCAAACTTTTTAAAAAGAAACACCTGAACTGCTTTTCATTGGACAGGATAAGAATCAATATCCATCTTTGTTTAAACATGATAAAAAACATTCAGTGGCCCTGAATAACATTTATTAAATGTCTTGTTAACTTAACTAACTTTGCTGCTATGAAGGATTTCTTGTCTGGTATTTGTACATGGTCAATGCTGAAATTTGTCAGCACATCATCAGGGGCATCGAGCAGCAGCAGCATAAATGCTACTTTTACTATCACTCCAAGTGCACAACCAGTTGATCCTGCTCTTTCGCACACTTATCAGATGCTGAACGGCTGTAAAAGGCACATGTGCATATTTAGGTCTATTTGGTTTTTTTTAATTGAAGTTTTAAGTTACTATTATTTCATATTTCCTCTGCAAGACAGCATAAATCTCATTCTGACCTGCTCTACGTACAGTATGCAGTGACGCACTGACATTTTACAGTGATGCAAGGACGTGGCATAGAAAAATCAGGGTTAGAACCAACTAAGCACTGGCATAAGCATGAACGAACACTCGACTCTTCTGGTTGAAAAGGGGTAACTGTGTCCTGTGTACATTTAAAAATCACTGCATGTGATGTCACCAAGTCGACTGCATTAACTCTTGAATATACACACTTAAATAACATGATTTCAACTTGAAGAATCACCATTTATTGACAGAATATCACAAAATCAGTCAGCCAAGCTGCTTTTCTCAGGGTGACCGCGTGTTATTAAAAAGTCTTAAAAAATAAACAAATTAAAGGCCTTAAAAAGTATGAAATTGTCTTAAATTCTGATGTGTAGGTCTTAAATGTGCTTTAGTCACATCACCATGAGAATTTCTGGTGAGCACAGACTAAATGCCCTTCTTATGCAGACAAACTGGCAGAGCAAGCTGAGGGTCATTCAGGTACACTTATGGCCCAGCTAATCACAAGTCCAACATACTCAGGAAGAGATACAAAGAGAAAGTCGTAGAAAGGAGGTTGAGAGGTAGCAGGAAGATAAATCAACAAAACTCAGGCATCCAGTCAGGCATTTTCTCTTTCCCTTACCTTCTCACCTACTGTACGTCTTTTACCTCACCCCAGAATTTCTATTTTCACAACGTTTCAAATGAAAATTGTGTGTTCACATTGTTATGTCTAAGGTGGGTCCATAATAGGAATACAAGGTTTCATTACCCAGGACAGAAATTAAGCTGCTAATGTGTGTTGGTCTGTGACAAGTCATATAAGCAAATAGTATGGTTTAGTGGCTTCTTTGATGGAATTATTTTTGTTATTTATTGATAATTTATTTTTTCCTTCAACAGACAGTTTTAGTACAAGTTATTTACATTTTCTTAAAAGGCCTAATTTTAGATCAAAGCTCCACATATGGCTTTACATGGTGAAGGATCTGATAAAAACACTGGCGTTTAGTTTGCTCACAGGTTGTTATTGTTACTAATATTAAATGTTGTGAGAGTTACAATAAATATCATTTAGGACAATGTTGCTATTTTTGTTCTCTTTTCACATTAATAAACACATTTGAAACTAACTTTTTTTTTTTTTTTTAATATTTAGAAATATTGCCTTGAAAGAGCACTCATCTTGAAACATTAGTTTTATTTTTTGTGATTGATATAGCGATTAATACATTTTGCTTTTTTTTCTTTCTAAACCTTTGTTTCTCCTTCAGATAATTATTTATTTTCTTTTTGTGTTACTGATCAAATATTCTAAATGTCTAACACAACTGTGCTGTGTACATCCCAATAATTCAGTTCCTGTTATTTATTCCCACTGTTTATTCACAGTACATTGGGCTTTCTTTTTCATATCTAGTTTGTTGAGATGCATGGCTGGCATCTGGAGAGCCCTGAAAATGAGGAGATTCCTTTAGTGCTGAACGAAGAAAGTAACACGGTGGTTGCAGACGTCCAAGAACTTCCTCCCACTATTCACTCTCTTTACTGGGTGGCACCACCTGCCTACCTGGGAGATAGGGTGGGTCAATGAGGATCAGTATTATTGCCATAGTAACATCACTGCTTATCTTAGCTTCATGCTTCCCAGAATCCAGCATATTTCTTTTATGCATAATCTCTTGTATGAATTGTAGGAGCTGTTTTTGCTTTATTTTAATTCATTTCAACTTGAATAGTGCCAAAAACATTTACAGACTTGGCAGACTAGATTCTACCATTGAATTCATGTTGGGTGTGGGATACATATGTATGTGTATATACGTATATATGCATATGTGTGTATCCATAAAATGAAGAGTCCGTCCTTAAGACTGCTCTACTGTAAAGTGCCTTGAGATACCATTGGTTATGATTTGGCGCTATACAAATAAAGATTGATTGATTGATTGATTTACTACACACAGTTCACTGAATCTCACATATGCTAATATTAGCATATCCTCAACCAGTAGCAACAGATGCAACATTTGGAATGCATATTATTGTTGATATTAGTACTGTGCAAAGGTTTGTTTCAACCAGAAATTGTTTGCACAATGAAATCTACTTTAACATCCCTAAGAATAAAGTGGTCTTCACAGATAGACAATCACTGATCACCTTATTCTACAACATTAGAGTTTATGTAGAAAAATTGTTAAAGCAAGACTAATACAGTATATGGTGCAATTATTTGCTTTTAGCCTCATAGTAGCAAGTTACTGAAGAGTGAGTTTTGATATTCTACATGCACATATGTTTCTTCAGCCTTGTTAACACACGTGTTTCTTAGGTTACATCCTATGGTGGTTTCTTCACCTACCAGTCTAAGTCCTTCGGTATTCCCAGTGAAGAGATGACTCTGATCAATAGAAGGGCTGATGTTGTGCTGACAGTAAGTACCAGTAGTGCCATTTTTTCCTCCCTTGAAACTTTTTTCTCACATGGATTAAACAAATACATTTATTTTTATTCATTTGTTGCAATAACTTACCTCAGGGTCACAACATGACCCTCATCCATGTGGCTCCTCAAGCTCCTCTTCCAGATCAGCTCTACCAGGGCAGAGTCCAGCTTGTGGAGGTAAGCAAATTATTCTTACATGAGATTAAACAAAACAAATGTGGAATTGTAATGAATAGTTTAAACAAATTATAGGTAAATGTATGGTCTGCAATCCTGTTCAGAACATAGACATCACAACTATTTTCTGGGGTGGGGCGGGTAAAGCACGTACTCTTATCATTGATTAAAGTCCCTGTGTCACTATTTTTAATGTTGATGCTAAATGCAATCCTGAATTGTGTGTCCACAAAATATTTATTATCTTTACACAAACTACTTTCAAATATGATTTGATAATGTGTAGCAGCTAATTGTAAGAGGACTTCTGCCTGAGAAGTTTCCTTGTTTATATTTTTGGTAGGTGTGCATTTATACCACTTTTTTCCCAAACCGATATGATACAGATACTTGTGGTGGTTTGGATGAATGTGACAGAGTCAAGCTTTGGGGTTGCTGGTCAGATGCCTTCACAGGGTTTATTAAGTCAAAGGGTTTTGGGGAACAGACCGGTCTGAGATTCAGAGGTTAACAAGCTTTCAGTGTGTGTGGCTCAATGAGTCTGCTGATGTTCAGTTGCTGATAGCGGTAGTCATAACATAGTGGTGCCTCCTTAGGCAGAGACCTTGGTGAATGCTATTAGTGTACAATGGTTCATATCAATAGTTATATATGTTGAGCGACCGTGGCTCAGGTTGTAGAGGGGTCGTCTTCTAATCAAGAGTTTGGGGGTTCGAGGGTTAGGGTCTGGCCATATTGTGTCAAAAGTAAGTTGTTTCTCAGGACATACCTGATTCTTTCTAAGTGTAATGTATCTGTTAAAGGTGCAGTCTGCAACTCAACTTTTTGTCATATTTGCTAAAGCTATCACTATGTAAGGACAGCTTTAAATTAAACTAGTAGTTTGTGTGAAAAAACAGACTCATTGAATCCCCCTGCTGCTCCTGCAGCCTTAGGCAGATTGCCAGAATGCACCTCGACCGAGCAAAAAGAACCAATCAGAGCCAGGATTGTGTTTGATGGACTGTCTGACAGCTGTTGCTCAGAGACCCCGCCCCTTTCCCGGGGCTGTAGCGCTGTCTTTTTTACAGTGTATGGTCTGGAGGAGTAGAAGATGGAATAGTGACTTTTCTGCTTGAAAGGTAATTACTGCTGCTTGATTTACATTATGTTTGATTTGTAATTGTTACACTAGAACTCTGTAGTGCATGTGTTTGTTCATGTGCGCGCAGCAGCCTCCGTTTGGGTGCTGTAAGTGAAACTGTGTTGTTGCTGCTGCTGCTAGATTGGTGTGTGCACATAGAGAGAGCGAAGCGCTGCAGTAATATGCTTTTAACAGAGCATGTTATATTATTGTGATGTTGCTGTCTGGTTAACGTTAGCTTGTTAGTTCTTCTGAGAGAGGGACTTTGGAAAGTTTGGAGGCAGGGCAAGAGAGCAGCAGGGAGGGAGGGATCTGAGAGTCACGGACTGCACCTTGAACAGATGTAACCACAGTTTAGTAGAGGTGACTGAAGAACCCTTCCATAATGTAATGAGCAACTTTTTGGCAGTAATCAGGCAATAGGAGATGAGTGTCTATTGATTTGATGTGAATTTTTTGGGTGATATGGGAACTCCAAAGAGGATTAGCCAACGGTCCGGTCATCGTGGACCATTAATAATTTCAGACATGATTTTAAACAGTTATTTCCAGAAGGAAGTAATCTTTGGGCATGAAACAAAGCTGTGAACGAGATCCACTTCAAAGACACAACATTTATCACAGATGGGTGATACATTTGTCCATATGTAACTTTGTTTTGTACAATGCATTTTCTACTGTTATTTGAGCATTTATGTATGACCTCTTTACCATAAATCATTAGGGATCGACATACCCATTTCAGCTTTCCAGATCAGTTTATATTTTAAAGAGGAAGGGGAGGAGGATTTAAAGTGTAACTAAACCCCCAGATTTCTGCTGCCCTGCCACTAGGGGGAAATTCAAATAATGCCTTGATTATGGGTGTTCCTCCTGAAGCAGATAAGACACTTCCAGTCCCAGCAGCCCACAGTGCTGCAGTGATAGCTGAGCTGTTTAACTACAATCACAGGCACACACAATTCGGATGTGATGCTCACCCACGCACACACAACCCTTCAGACACTATAGTACTCACGGGCAAACAGCCCCTGCTCTCCAGCCATGAGCCCCAGAACACCACCTCACACATGCATAAACCAGGGAGACGCACACACTGTGATAAGACGTACGCACACAGAGACAGACAGGGATACACACACGATGTCTGTACATATACACATTGCTTGATAAACCCTCTGATTAGACAAGAATCTGCTCTTTAGAAGCATAGACTCACAAACGTTAAACCAGTTGAACACCTTGCACATGGAGCTGTCAATCAATTTTCACTGAGGACTGTGATTGGAGGAAGCATAGATCTCACCTCCAATCATTTATATGAGGGGTGGGGCCAACAGTGACAGTTAGTAATGGACAATGTCTGTCTGTCTCACCTAATAGCAAAATTTTACAACTAAATACGCAAAATTAAAATACTTTTACTAAAATGTTAAAAAGGTGGACTAGGATGAATAAACAGCACTGCTTAAAGCAGAACTAAGTAATTTGTGCTTAGCGCTCCCCCTAAAGATCCCTTTTGGTTTTGTCACTGTCATAAACACGCTGCACCCCCCGCCGCCTTCCCCACCCCACAGCTACATACACACCTTTGCTCTCCAAAGACAGTAGCAACCGATCACTGAAAAATCCTAATACAACAGTGACACTAAGAGTGCTTTCACACATATAGTCCAATGTGATCATGTGAACAGTATGAGGAAGAGAGACAAGTAAAATAAATGAATGATGTTGGAGTAATATGGAAGGGAGTGTGGAAATGTGTGTGATGTGTTTGTTTGTGTGCTGACAAAGCGGCTCTGAAATGATGGAATTGTAATTTGTTACTTTCACCTCTTTATATAATTACAATTTAGTTTAGCAGGCGCTTTTCATCCAAAGTGACGTACAACATGAACAGTTAAAGTTAAGGGACTTGCTCAACATCCCACAATGATAGCCCAGGTTGGATTCGAACTGGTGACCCTCCGATTAGAAACCCATTTCCTTAACCATTACACCATGTAAAAATATAATATTTTATGTAATATACAGTATGTTTTTGTTTCAGAATTGATTACATTTTCTTTAATATGACAACATTCTAGAAGCTCATTGATGACAATTACTTATTCAAAAGTGTTTTCGTCATATATAAATGTTCAAATATGTAAAAATAAAAAATTAAAAGACAGATGTAAATGTATGGATCCACTTTCTCAAAGTAATTATTCAGTTGAGCTCTTTTCTTCTGACTCAAATTTTCCAGGAAAACTGGCGCCAAGTTGGGATCAACAAGCCCGTGTCCCGAGAGGATCTGATGATGGTCCTGGCCAGTCTGACGGGCCTGAGGATCCGAGCCCTCTACTTCACTCAGAGCAAACGCCTTAGCTTAGGCGAGGTAGGCTTGGAGGGGGCCGCAACCTCAGGAACTGGAAGTCCTGGAAACACTGTGGAGCATTGTTCCTGCCCCCTTCAGTACAATAGAGACTCATGTGAGGTGGGTTCAGAGGTCAGAAAATGTAATCTCTGGGCTGAAAATAAAATCTAAAAAGCAATGTTCCAACATAATGAAAAAAAGTAAATTTAGTATTGTTTACATAAGTTGAACACTTTTACAGGTAGTGGCAGCCTGGAGGTTAGTTTAAGGGACATTTTCCAACTTCTGCCTCAAGTAAGACTTTTTTTTGCTCTGGTTGAACTGGATTTTAATTAATACATCAACACAAAAATGGTGACACAAAATAATCCACTCCACTGGTTTAGGAATCAATACCGTCTTATCTAAACAGGGCTATTCTTACATTAGTTTATTTTATTCACTTAATCTGACTTTTCGTAAAGCTAGGGCTTGTAGAATGGTGAGGCACTCCACGCCTCGTTCTCTCGTTCCCTCCTGAACAAAACTCTTGCGTGCACTGCACGCGCACTAGGGATGAGTGATATGGACTAAAAAATTATCCCGATAATTTCTGGTATTTATCACGATAACGATAAACATCACGATGAATAAAAAAACTATAAATAAATAAAACAATTCCCAACTTAAAGGGTAAACAAGTTCTTTACAAACACAAATAAATGTGAATACATCAACATTAGACACATTAAAAAGGGCTACAATAACTGCTGACTCAAAGAGCTCTGAGCTGATATTTTAAGGAATATATTTGTGCATGTGGATCACTCTATTAGTGTTATTGTATTTAATTCATTTATTTCCTCACTTAAAATGATTTTTTTTTTTTTTATTTAAAAAAAGCACATGAAAAGCAAAAATAGCTCCATCAGTATTTTTACTGTTGCTGAATCTTGTTTCATTTATCTTATAATGCGATACATAAAGTTATGATTGATAAATAACTCTTTCCTATAATTAAACCAGATCAAGCTGATGATTTAATCATTCAGTAAATTTAGGTGTAATCATCTCAATGGTTGGGGACCAGTAATGGGACCAGCTTTGTCTGTGAACATGTGAAATATAATTTAAAAATATTGTGTTTCACAAGTTGGAACAAAATAATAGTGACATTATTATTTATGCTAACATTTATTTCACACAACTTGTTTCTTTCAATACAAGTGTTAAATCTGTGGCATCAGGGCTGCCAAGTTTCAGAAAATGACAAGAGTGAGACTTTAGTGACATGATGCGTTCCGGCTAAAAAAAAAAGTGTCCTTTTTTAACATGGCTTTGGCCTGTTTTAACGCTGATTTTTTTACCTTAAGACTGATGTCCTCACCTTCATGCCAGCGGCTCTCCCTGCACTGTGGCCTCATAATAGTTTTAATTAACCAGAAATTAGAAATGAAAACAAGAATTTTGACAAAATACATTTATTTGTCAATATTTCACTTCAACCAACTCTCCATCATTTATCTGGGGACATGTCTCATGTTGTAGGTGTTTGTTACAGATTTTGATGCCTTGATGACAGAGGCTCCCACTTAAAACACTGTGGCCCAAGGCAGTGCTACCTTTACCTCAGCTCTCCTTGTCTGAAAAAACATTAAAAATTACTATTACATAAAAAAATCAAATAAGAACAGTTCAAATGAACATTAGATTAGACAAGGCATTTGTTTCATTTACTATGTATTTATGCTGATTTAACCTACAAATGCAATTCAGCTCTTGTAGCTGAATAAGAGTTTTAATTAATTTAAGTTAACTTCTAGCACAGACACACACACATGTAGGAGTGGGCAATATGGGGAAAAAATCACATCACGATTTTTTCTTTGTAAAATCACAATCACAATATGATTTTTTTCATTCAAATCATTTAGACTATTTTAAAGTTATTTACCAATAAAACAAACCAATTCGCTTACTTAAAATCATCGCCCTAAATGGAAAAAAGGAATAAAAGATAATTTAAGACAAGGTCATTTACAAATATTTTTTTAAATTGCATGTAAACAATTTATCAAACTGGTTCCAAGTACAATTAACGTCAAACAAAAGGGCTGACATGTTCTTATAGCCACACAGTTTTTTTACTTTGTTTAACTAAAGTGGTGTAGTATTAGCATTAGCAACACTTGCTATATAACAAGGCAGCAGATCAGTCTAGTGGTTTCTATTTGTTATTGAGGTAACACACTCATATTAATAAAATCCCTCATTTCACACAGTTTAGACATTAATATCCTTTACAAGGTAAAACGTTACTGCTTTGGTTACATTAGGCCTGGGTGATATGGACCAATATTCATATCTCTATATTTTTCATCAAAATGGCAATAGACGATATAAATAATTTATTTTTTTATCAATAGTTTTACAAGAAAAACAATAATGGGTCAAAGTCAGTGGAGCCACAAAGAGCCTTTTATTAATCACTAGCAGCACAATAACAACATTTTGTGTCACTTTTGACTTTTTCTTTCATTAAGGCTGAAATGTGATTAAATTATGTAGTGTTGCTTTTTTCAGGGCAGCTCTGAGTTGCTGAAAGTGTACTTCTGCCCTGTTTAAGCGCTTAATAATTATTTGGTGTCTGTAATGCTGACATGTTGACTATCAAATAGTGTGATTTGGCAGAGAAAAAAACCTTTGGATGTTCTGTGCATGGACCCGACAGACATGGCACCGCAAGGGTTAAAATGTGAACTACAGACGGTTCTACGATCTCATGTTTCCTTAACAATCTAATATCGTCAGATCGCACACCCTTATACACACGTGAGTGAGAGAGAGAGCGAGAGAGAGAGACACACAAAATGTTAGTTTTTTAGATGAGTAAACTAACACTATAACACACACACAGCAATATAAACAGTGAACAAAATTGGGTAGTTACAGACCATCTCAGATGGCATCTCTCCTCTAGACACACTTTCTTTCTGAAATCATGTTGACAACTTAGAGACCAGCTCGTCAAGACCCGCCTCACGTCGCTTCTGATTGGTTTATTATTGTGTGATACCTGCTATGGTTAGTCAGATTTAGGCACAAGGAGACATGGATTGGTCTAGGATTGGTTATCTCGGTTTGTCAATCAGAGTTTCTCGAGCTACTGCAACCCTTGATGACCAAATTTCATTATCATGAAAAAAAAAAGAGTACTGAATGGGGAAATATAAGCGTGAGAAATGTCAAGTGTAGCGTGTGGTGTGAAAATACGTCAAATTGCGTGACTGTCACACTCAAAGCATGAGGCTTGGCAGCTCTGCTGAAGTTAAGTAGATTTAGCTTATAACATCAAAACGGCACAGAATGATAGCTTCCACTTTGGTCGTGGCAAAGCTTCATCTGTGGCAACACAACATTGGCTTCCAAACTACAAGTTAGCTAGACTTGAGTTTCCGGTAACCTACGGACAGGTCACTGATGGATTCCGTCGCGTCATAAGTGTAATAATTCTAAAGGCCTTTAAAACATAGCACGGCGGTTAACTTGAGATAACAACAACGTGTGATGCGGGTGTCATGATGCTGTGACGGTGGCTTTAGAACTACAAACAAAATGGCGACCAGAGTTGTAGAACTACAAACAAAATGGCGTCTGGAGACAGGTGGTCTCTACTTGTGCACGCGCAGCCACACTTGTGACGTGCATGCACTTCTGCCGCGTGGTCAGAGAACAAAGGAGCAAAGGTTAGGGTTAACTCATTGATGATTCAGCCATGTTTAACATATTTTGTCTGGATTATTTTACAATAAAAGTCTATTATGGAGATTCAAGCTTGTCTCGTCTGGGCGTGCCAATAATATGTAGGAGGAAAACTTAGAATTACAATATTAATTATCATTAATATTACAGTAATTTGCCAAGAGGTGCCATCTGAAATAGAGTTAGTGTTTCAGATCACTTAATTAGTTATTAATACCTTGTCATCCAGGGTTGTGAACTCTTGTCAAGACTGTCTACTCTTCATATAACAAACCTTATGATTGTAATACTTTCATAAACCACAGGCAACTTCTCAAAATATAAACATTTATTAATCAAACAAAGGTACACAATAAAGCTAAACGAGCGCTACGCTCACTAAACTAAGGATAAATGAATATACACTTTAAAGGTAAAAGCTTAGTTGAGAAAGAAAGAAAGAAAGAAAAGTAGTATGATTCAATGTGAGTGTGAGAGTCCCTAGAGGGTCTACACTTCCGACCAGAGCCGACATGTGCTCCGGTCCCGTCTGGAGCTGATAACCTGCCCGGTTCTTTAATGCTGGAGGAAGACACACATTTATGATCATACACTTATAATGAAGATGAAGTCAAGGAATGGATTTAACACCATTTATTACAGATACAATTTACGAGTGACTGAGATAGTATTCTTTACCGACTCTGAGTTCCTTCACCGTGCGGGGATCCGGAAGAAGAGCGAGCTTTGTCTTTCTCCGTGGCTTTATCTCCTTAGCCCCTCCTCTTCTGTCGGGCCCCCCACCCACGTAACCTGTATCAGTGATCAATGTGTCTGGGACAGAAAAACAGAAGTAAACAAAATCCATGCGTGTTTGTATGAGTACTGAAGGGGTGGTGTTCATGGGTGCTTCAGACAAGCTCGGAGTTTCTTAAAGAGACAGAGGCGAAAACGAGGCGTGTGCTACAGAAAGAAATATCTTCTTTTTTTCTTCTTCTTTTGTCTGCACATGCTGTCAAAGGTCAACACTACAAGAAGTGCAATAAGTGCAGTAAGAAAGAAATATCTTAAATTTTTTTTTTATATATATTTGCTGCATTTTCCCAAAAAATGGTTAGTTATTAGAGTATGCTGTGGTACTATGTGGTACTATAATGGTACTATGTGCCTGAAAAAACATGATAAACAATGAGGCTAATGTGAAAACCTTGAATTTTTTAACAAAATCAATTAATTAAATTGGACTTTTTTGCCTTTATTAGTCATGTATATGTTGTTACACATACATTGAAATTTGTCCTCTGCATTTTAACCCATCCCTGGGGAGCAGTCGGCAGCCATTTTGTGGCGCCTGGGGAACAGTTTGGGGTTTCTCATTGGAGTTGAATAGAAGAAAGGCCTGTACGTTTATCTTAGTTTTTCCATATGTCACAGGTATACGGCTTATTAGAGCGGAACTGAATTTGTTTTTGCAGGGCTGAGTTAGGAAGTCTCGTTATATGAGCAATGTACTTAAGGTGTTGGACAACACAGAAGTTACGGATTGGTGTAGAGTATGTCGAGATTGGTATACTGTCTTCTTTTAAAGATGGTGTTTTATCTTTTTGTGTTGGTGGTGCATTGACACGTTCGAACCCAGACAAGTTTTCTAAGAAAATTAATCCATGTGGAATCCAATTTCGCCAGTTGTGAGGCGTTAAGATGACAGGCCTGGGTACTGTACATAAACATGACTCTCACAGTGCTCGCCGGCTTGTCCAGGTGAGAGTAGACACGGTTGAGCAGGAAGGTGATGGCGTCCTCAACTCCAACCTTGGGCTGGTAGGCAAACTGTAGTGTGTCCAGGTGTGGTCTGATAGATGGTCGGAGCTGCACCAGGATAAGTCTCTCCAGGGTCTTCATGATGTGGGAGGTCAACGCGACTGGTCTGTAATCCTTGGAGCCGCTGGGATGTGGCATCTTTGGAACAGGAACCAGACAGGATGTCTTCCACAACACAGGGACCCTCTGCAGACTCAGGCTCATGGTGAAGATGTGCTGGAATATTCCACAGAGCTGCGAAGCACAAGCCTTCAGTACTCTGGGGCAGACTCCATCAGGTCCTGCAGCTTTTCCAGCGTGGAGTTTCACCAGTTGCCTTTTCACCTGGTCAGCTGTGATGTTTATTGTGAAGGGAAGTGTGTGGGGAGGGGTGTCAGCACAGTCCAAAGAAGTGTGGGTATTCAGGGAGCCAGGGGAGGAGGTGAGAGTATGGTTCACACAGGGGTGTGAAAGGTTAAGAGGAGGGGGGATGATTGTCTTTCATTGCAGCCAGCAGAGGTGTGACTAGGGGTGACAGTAGGGGGTCCAGTGGCCGCAGCATCAAATCTGTTGAAAAACAGATTTAGTTTGTTGGCCTGGTCCATGCTCACAGAGTGCATCCCAGTTTGCAGCCTCAAAACATCCTCTTAGTGTCTCAAACGCCTCCTCTGACCATCTCCTCACTGTCCTCGTGGTCGTAGGCTGGCGTTTCACCAGGGGCAGATAAGAGGGTCTGAGGTGAATGAGGTTGTGATCTGACCGACCCAGCGGGGGGAGAGAAGAGAAGCCGTATGCATCAGTAACATTAGCATACAGCAGGTCTAACGTCTTCCCCTCTCTGGTCGGACAGGTCACATGAAACCAGGCAAAGTCTTATTCAGATTAACATGATTAAAGTCAGCCGAGATAGCGATGTATGCACTCGGGTACTGAGTCTGTAACCGGGCTATGGCTGAGTGAATGATTTCACAGGATGATGTTGGGTTAGCAGCAGGAGGAATGTAAACAGTCACCATTAAAACATGTGAAAACTCATGTGGCAGATAATATGGTTGGAGCCCAACAGCAAACAGTTCAATGTCCGGGCAACAGATGCGCTCTTTGACGGTAATGTGCGCTGGGTTACACCACCGGTTGTTAACAAAAACAGCAACACCCCCGCCTTTCTTCTTGCCGCTCCTGGTGCACTCCCTGTCCGCCCGAACAGTCCGAAAGCCCTCGATGGAAACATTGTCGTTAGGAATATCCTGGTGCAGCCATGACTCCGTAAAGCACATTAGACTGCACTCCCGATACTCCCTCTGATTCCGGACTAGTGCCATTAGCTCCTCCATTTTGTTTGCCAGCGACCTCACGTTGCCCATGGTAACCGAGGGGATACTCGGTTTAAAACGTTTTTTTGTCCATAAGCCTCCGCTGTTTCAACCTGGCTTTGTTAGTTGGCTGTCTTTTACCTCCCCTGCAGCCTCTATGAGTCCTTCTCCAGATCTCTTTGGGGATATTCTCTGATCTGGTGTGCGTATCAGCCAGCTTCATTCCCACCAGCTGATCCCTGGTGTAAACAATGCGAGCGTGTTGTTGCGCTCGGCACAGTCCACTGGAGGAAAGTAGCGCGTCCATTGCACAAAAAATATTAAAAAGTGTAAGTAAGCAAGTCAAAATCAGGGAAGTAACTGGAGAAAAAAATGACATAAAACAAGTTAAAGGTTGAAAAAGTATGAAAAAAGTATGAAAAAAGCAGGAGCAGCTGTAACGTTGGCGCATGCGCACTAAACTAAATTGCACTCCGATGTCAGATGGTTGAGTAAAGGAAAAGTGCTGGCACACTTTTGGAAGATAAGAAATGGAATTAAAGATTGGAATTAAACAAAAGAGTCACAAGGTTCAGATGTTTTTTCACTTTTTAGAAGAGGATAGTAACATGGACGCACTGGCCTTTCTGGTTGACATCACAGGGCACATAAATGACCTCAATCTGAAGCTTAAAGGGAAAGACAATTCTATGTGTGACTTGGTGGCTGCTGTCCAGTCTTTTCAGAGGAAACTCAACATTCTGAAAATGGATCTTGAGAAGGACTGTACACATTTCCTTCACTGAAGAAGATACAGGAAAGCAATGTCACTGGTAATTCTGATTTTTACCAAAAGTTGATTGAAAACTTTAGGGCTCGTTTTGATGGCTTTACATTGGGAGATCAGCTGATGCTCTTTGTAAGGAGTCCATTTTTTGTTAAGAATGTTGTCTCTTTCTCAAAGGAGGCAATACATGTGTACAAATGGGCTAATGCACAGGCCCTTCAAATGGAGCTATTAGATTTACAGGCTGATGTAGTTTTAAGAGAGCAATGTGAATCCTCTGACCCTGTCACAATTTGGCTGCAGACTGTGTCAAAGGCAAAGTTTCCTGTACTTTACAAAGTGGCAGTGTACACATTAACAATGTTTGGCTCTACCTATAGCTGTGAGTCAGCCTTCTCTACGCTAAACATCATTAAGAATAAGTACCGCTCGCAACTGACCAATGACCTTGTGTATGCATGTCTGAGAATTGCTTTGACTCCAGATTTAAGAGATTGGCTGCCAGTGTCCATGCAAATTTCTCACACTGAGCCAAGTTCACAAACTTGCTCGTTTACAAAAATGTTTACTTATTTTTTGTTGCACTAATAGAAGTATTGTTTTACATTTTTATATATAATGCATTATGAGGTGCAACATTTGTTTCCTATTTGCACTTTTGAAATGCAATGTTTGCAAGTTTATGTGCATTAGCAGCTGTTTACAACACTGAATGTATTTTTTTCTGAGTGGTTATGAAGGTAATTCATTTGCACCTAATGTATTAAGACAGAATGAATTTCAACAAAATCAGTTGAACAAATTTAAAGATAAAGATAGTTTTATTGTCAACTTGTTGACATGGTTACAATTTAATAAAAGGACAGAAAACTGAATTATTGTTGGGTGTTTTCGGCTGATCGCGATAGTGGACCTCTTGCCAATTTAGTTGGGGACCCCTGGTGTAGGTAATTGGGATCGCATACTTTATGTTAGGATCAGGGAATTCTTGATCTACTCGGTCAAGAATACATCGCAGAACAAAGTCATGTACAAAAAAGAAAAAAAAAAAAAAAAAAAAAGTGAATGTAACCATGTCGGAAATAAACTGAATAAATAAATATATAAATAAGGAAGATGTTAAAAATACATGGGGATTCGAGGCCTCCCTGTCTGCAGCCAGATATTGTTTCAAAAGCTGATATTGAGTACTTGATTGCTGCTTTTGTCTTACTGTATATGCATTTCAGTAGTTTGATAGGTGTTTTTGCTCTAGTACGTAACTCTAGGATCTTGAAAAGAGCATCTTGGTCAATCCAGTCATACGCTGCTTTTAAATCGTTAAAACAGCAGTAGAGTTCACCCTCGTGATTGTCGAAGACATTAGTTTTAGTGGACTTGTTTGCTCTAATACCAAACTGGGTTGCCAGCAAGAGTACTTCGTAAATTGGTCTACTAATATTGCAACAAAGATCTTGGAGCATGTAGCAGAGATAGATAGACCACAGTAGTTCATAGGATCTCTATCTCTTTTATTCTTGTACAGGCACGTGATTAGAGAGTGAAGCCACAACTTGGGTACAGTGAAAGTTGACCAAATAATAGTCATCAAGGTGTACAGCAGGGAGACTAGCTTCGTCAAAGACTTGCTTGGCAACCAATCCATCAGACCCTAAACATTTGCCATTTTTCATGCTCTTCACAATCCTTTTTATTTTCGTTGCCGAGGGAGGGCTTTCGTCAACATCTACTGTACGGCATTCATCCGTTGGTATTCTGGTGATCTTGGGGATTGTTGATTTCATCTGGCAGGTTCATTGAGGGGAGGTTGAAATGCTCACTGAAATGATTATTGAGTTTAGTAGATGGCTTGAGAATATTCTGCATCTTCTTGTTTGCACTGTATTCTTTAATCATTTTGAACTGTTGCTCAGCAACTCTTTTGCTTCACTTGCAATATTGAGTGTTTGCTTTTCTAGTATAGAAATCAGTTTTCAGTTTACTGGACAGTTTCTTGATGTCACACCTCAATTGTTTGAGTCTCAGTGGATCTTTGCAGGTATTTTGTTTGTTAATAAGCGAGATAAATTTGTCATTTATCCACTCTTGTTTGGCTATTGACTTTTTTGGCACTGATTCATCAACTGCCTTAAAGAGGCAGTCAATGATTGTTCTTTCAATCATGTCCACATCTGAGTTTGTTCATCATTTCATTAACCAGAAGTTCTTCAGATACACGACTGAATTAATCTGCTGTTCTAGTTGGTAGTCTGGAGGATAATACTACCATTCGGTGGTCAGACTCAAACGGGATACTGGCCCGGCGATAGACACGGCACTGACTTGATCTCTTTTGAACATATTCTTCGTCCTCTTCTTGAAACCAGTTCTCATGTACCATGTTGTGGTATGGATAAATTTAGCTAGAAACATCAAATTCATAATGAACAGATTGTTACTGTCACATAAAGTCAGGAGACGCCTACTGTTTCCATTTGTAGTGAGATCGTCATTATTTGGCCCAAGGCACTTCCATAATCCTACGAAGTCGTTACCAATAGTCACATTTTAGAAACCGTCTTTACTGGGTTCAGCAGTTGGGGCATAGGCACACATCGCTGCTATTTTTGTACCCTTTACCTTCAGTCTTGCAGTCAGGATCCTTCCTTCCAAGGCGTGATATTACAACATCAACTCCAGTAGCTGCTTTCCTTTGGAAACACAAGTTTATAAATTACCATTTTTCAATTTATTTCTCTTCAAACTGTACAGTCTGAATACCGGTCATGTGGGTTTCTTGGATAAACATAAAGTCCTGTTTCAACATTGCAAGACATTCTGGAAAAGTTTCATTTCATCTTTACATGTAAGGGTATTTATTGATCCGACAACTAAATTAAGTGTGGTTCCAGGTTTGCAAGGCAAGTTAGTTTCTTTGCCCTTTTTGAAACAATATTCAAGACAGCCGGAAGAGGCTTCTTCACTATAATGCTGCTTGCAGTGACGTGCCGTCAGGGTAGGCAAGGTAGGCAGTGCCTACCCAAGGGTGAATTGATATTTTGATTATTTAATTATAATGTTCTCTAGCTAGTGGGCAGGATAACACTACAGTCAGCGCCAGAGATGATAGAGAAACTTTGTTTTGAGGAAAAACGACAGCTTTTAAAAGATGGAGACCAACACCTGAGTTACCAGATCTTCCGCAAAGGTAAGGTCAGAACATGTTTCATACTTTTCACAATGAATGGTACCAAAGGAAGGATTGACTTTGTAGATGCTCCTCACTGAGGCTGTTCTGAGTTGTCATTTTCTCTGTATTTCTGTGTTTCCAACACAAACAACAGATGTGCTGCCATGTCATGAGCTATATCTTGTTGGGAGAGTATGGAGGCTATATTAAATAATTGTTTGTTTCTTTAATGGTGTTTATGATGTTGATTTTGTTAGATGGCGCAACACTTGTTCATGTGGATCTTATTGGGTTTTTTCTTTCTTATTATGAATTTTATATTTTGATAAGTGCATTGAGATGACTTTGTTGGAAATTTCTTTATACAAATAAAATTGATTTGAATTGAATTAACACTTGACAGCAGAAACATATGGACTTGTCATTGGTGGTCTCGATTTGCAACGTGCCTACCCAAACCTAGTGGTCACGGCACGTCACTGGCTGCTTGTCAGTTGCTGGATTACGACCTAGGTGGGCCTGACAGATTACACATCTATGCCGGATGAGGTTCCCTTTCCTGTGTTCTGGGCACCCTTCACGTTGTCATCTTGTTCTAAATTATGCATACTCATATCGTTTCGCAATATACCACTAGCATAGTGTTTTTTTTTTTGGGGGGGGGGGGGTGTCTCCCCTAGATCCGTGTTTTCTGCAAAAAGTAGGGGTGTAATGGAGAGCCACAATGAGCGGTCTTTGCTATGTGAGAGGCTAGATGGATTGACCACTTGCTCATGACAAATTGGTCGTATATTTTGCATCACATAACGCTGAATATGGAGAGACCAGTCTGGGATGCCAGGATGTTTGGCCAGCCAGGAAATGTACTACTCTTCCAGGGATCCTTCACTCCCTAGCTCTGTGTGTCTGCCCTGCTGCAAATGTCAGCTACATGTCTGTGCTCCTCTAACATTCAAACTCCCAACTCTCGATTCCAGCTGCTCACTGTAATATGTAAGCATGTAGAATGATTAAATGCTCAACCATACCTGCATTCAATCATTTATCTATTCCCCTGAAAAAATCCTCTCTGTGCCTCTCCACCTACTAACACACCCCACAAGTTTTTTGTTTGGGAAAGAGGTGAGAGGAGAGAAAGGTGGTCTGTATTTATTTAGCTTGGTTACATATTCACTACGTGCAGCTCTGAGAACAAACATTGATAAAAGGCAGAGGTGTGGCATTGTGATGATGGAGGTAGCATGTAGTCATCTCACAAGATCTGTTTCACCACCTCATATTTTATGGTGTCCAGACATGCCTGAGCTGAGCATCACACCCTTTTCCTACAGGAAAAATCCAAAGGCTGCTCTGGAATCTGTTGAAAAATACCATCTCAAGCATTGCCTGAATATGTCCCCTCTGGTTGAAATGTGTAACACAATAATGCAGACATAATATTAGTGATTATACAGCTATGATCATTGGCATGGTTGTAGCTTTCAGAGGAGTTGGGACAGACAGCTGTGATGTAGTTGCTGAAACACAGACAGGATGCGGTTTGCCGCTGAATTCTTACCTGTATACAAGGTTGTATCATCATCCCTCGAGGACAAGAAAAGAATGGAATATACATCACATATGTACATGTATATACACTAAATATGTTCTATGTATTTAACCAATCCCTGAGGAGCAGTGGGCAGGGTTAAGGAACTTGTTCATTGTCCCACAGTGATGCCCACATTAGTTTGTAATATTCAAGTTACAAGCCTGCTTCCTTAACAATTATGCCAGCACTGCCCAAAATGACACTGAGCAAAATCACTTATGCATTCACATTTTAATTTGTTAAATCATCCGAAGTCTGAAGTTCACGCCCAAATCAAACATATTTAATTTAGAAATATCTTAGCTCAATATATTCCAGATTGCCTTATGTAGTTTATTACTTTTTGTTGCATTATAGCAATATTACATGGGAGGCAGTGTGGCTGTACTGAAATTTCAGCACTGGTGTGATTCTGTCGTCAGCATATTTTCAGCACAACTGCACGACCTTGAACGACCTTGCTTTGATACAGCAGTTCTACAAGCGCATTTTATTAGTTAACAATAATAAGTGACAAGAGATTATGACTTGTTTGTCAATTTAATCATTTGGCTCGGCCAACAAAAAATAGTTTCACAAGTGGAGAGCACAAAGTGCACTGCGGTGTAGTTAACCCAAGATGTAACAGCAATTAACGGAAAATTTGTATATAGGAAAAAGTTCTAGTGTCGTTGTTACTAAATATCAGTACTCTTGGAATATCTGTTGACCAATCAAATTACTTGGTTGGAACTAACTGTTCTATGAGAAATCTTCACCTATCGTGGTTCTTTCTTTTACCTAACTGGGGTGGTCATCGATCAACCGGTATTACCAATCAAGAAAATGATGGTTTGACGCCACCCTGAAGTTGCTCCTACTGAATGGCTGTCCCTTGCAGTTCTGTTGGTTTGCAATGCGAATGAATCAAAGTGACTTTCACATAGTAAACTTTCTTCCTGAGCACGAAGGATTACAAACCAATTTTATTTCAGGTGGCACAAAAGGCCCAGTTTGCTCTCATGTTGACTGGACCAGAATAATACTGGCTTTTTTTTTTTGCGAACTCTTGACTGTGGAGACTTTTCAAAATCAGCTTTTTTTAAACAGGCTTTCTAGAGCTGCTTTTATGATTGTGTTTTTTATTGTTTTGAACTTCATTGTGTTCACTGTAAAGCACTTTGTGTCCTCTATCTGTGAAATGTGTTATATAATAAAGTTTACTTACTTTTTTAAAAGTAAAGCTTTAGCATTATTGTACCAAATTTTTAACTCTTTAACATGTAAACAATTGCTTATACATTTCTTAAACCGGTATTTTGCTTTCAGTTACAGATATCTGGAACTGAGTTACGCAGTAATTTACCCAATGACATATGCATTCGTGGCCTGAGGAACAGATTCAGCTTGAAAATTGCTCGTAAATCTAATATTGTCAAGTAAAACACACAGGCCTAATTGGATACTTTGAAGTTTATTTTTATGATTATGCTTTAGAAATCAATTTTGAGGGATATAATTGGTCTGGTGTGCAGGTTTTGTTAATAGAGCATTTCTTATTTTATTAATTTACATTTTTCAACAGGGTTTATTGTTTGTGCTGGTGCTGTTGTCATAGATTCCGTTACCTTCCTGTGGAGTAAACTTTGTGGTGAGGTGTGTTTAAATGACTGATTTTATGCACCCGGAGGGTATGTGATTGGGCACCGCACCTCCAACAAATAAGGTGTGGCTGCTGGCAAAGCAACGTTACTCATAACCTTGTCTGCATTGACTTTTGTGCAATCATGACTTTGTGTCTGCTGTGAGCGTTCTGAGTGATTCAAGTGTGAGATGCTCACACATGAATATGTGTCTGACTTTGCCCTCAGTCACAGAAATCTACAATAAAGCACAACAATGGACAGCACAAGATAAGTCAGAGAGAGCCCAACCACTAAGTGGTTAGTGGGGCATGAGGCACGAAGACTTGAGTCTTTCTAAGTCAGGTTGTGTAAACATTTTTTTCACATAAAGTATGGCTGTGTTCCTTTTAAATGTTATCTTTTCTGGCATTGTTTATCAGCACACACTGTAGTGTAGCTGTTGTCATCGTGGGAGCCATTCAAATAAATTAGGGTTATACTGTTTGAAATCCAATTAGTTGGTTGTAAAGTGAATTTATGTACCAATGATATGAATAAAACATGATAAATTAAATAATAATAACTTTTGCATAACACCCACAAACTGTATTTTTGGGTTATACACAACATAGGTTCTCTACTTTTAAACCATCCCTGAGCAGCAGTGGGCAGCCAAAGTGCAGCACCCGGGAGCAGTTAGGGGTAAGGGCTTTGCTGAAGGGTCTACAGTGATGGCCCGCAGCAGATTCAAACCACAACCCTCTGCTTTCAAGTCCACTTATTTAACTTTTAGGCCACCCCTCCCAACATGGTGAGGAATCATATAGAGACATGCAGAGAACAGCCTCACAGAATAGACAGAGTTACTGTTAATGCTAATACTACGTTACGGATGGCGGCCATTCTGAGATTTAGATTTAGAAGGAGGACCGAGTCAGTTTAGAACTGATTAATAATGGATATCTGCCAGAAAACAGGCGTTCCGGGAAGCATGAACTGGACCTCTCCAAACACAATCAAGTCAATCTTAGTGAACCATTAATAGAACTGATTTTTAATAGAATGCCAAAGGTAACAACTCTCTGAAAATAGTCAGTTCTACTCAGTAGACACAGTTGCAAGAAAAAGTATGTCTACCCTTTAGAATTACCTGGATGGCTGATACAAAAGGACAGCAACCCAAAGCACAGAGTAGATAAACAACATAATGGCTTCAGTGCCTTCTGGAGCAGTAGTCACAGTTGACATCAACCCGATGCTGAGCCATCCATGACCTAAATGGAGCAATTCACACCAGAAATCCCAAATGGCTTAGGTTGGGTTCAATAAACACAAGAAAGCTTATAATTATCTGTGAAGTATATGTTTAAGATGACTATTTGTCTATTGTCAACTGCTTCAGTGTATCTTCAACACAGTGAAGCAAAGGATGAGTGGAGTGCTGTATCAGTACTTACCAGTGGAATGGCATACTGCAAATTAAAGCTAGTTAGCATAAATAAAGAGAACATTTGGATATAGTAGTTAATGTTTACCGATCAATTCACTATCACCAAAATCTTTAATCATCACACATTTCATATTTCTTATAGTGATCCTGCACCAATAAAGCATGGATATACTGTATATACTACTCAGGTTTATAATGTAAATCTCACAGACAGTGATGACACAAGCGTGAACAAAGTGAAACATTTTTTTGTTTCCAAGTGCTTCAAGTAGAAAAATAAATGCATTAGGCCAATAAGGACAACTTTTTTTCTCATCTTTGGTAAGTCAACCATTGTTTTGAGGTGTACATGTAACTGAAATGTATAATTTTTATTTAAAATGGACTTTCCACTAATACCTAGGATTTCATCTTTAAGAGTTCTTACACAGGGCCATGGTGAAATAGTGGTTAGCACGTCCGCCTTACAGCAAGAATGTCCTGTGTTCAAGTCCTGGGGTGGACACTTGGGTCCTTTCTGTGTGGAGTTTGCATGTTTTTCCTGTGCTGCGTGGGTTTCCGCTGGGTACTCTGGCTTCCCCCACAATCCAAAAACATTACTTCTAGGTTGTTTTGAGTCTCGAAATTGCCCATAGGAGTAAGTGTTGTCTGTGTGTAGCCCTGTCCAGGGTGTGAGAGAGGCACACTCAGACTCCAGTGACCCTGAGAACAGGAACAAGCAGGTCTGAAAATGGATGGATGGAAGATCTTAAACAATTTAAATTTTAAACAAGAGAAGTTGATTTACTGAGATTTCAAATAATGGCGAAAAATATCTTTTGTACTTTGATCAAAAATCATTATATTGATCTGGATCCACTTCCATCATAATCTTCCATGGCATATGGTCTATCTTTGGTAAAAACTTTGTCACAATCCATTAAGCATTTTTGATGTAAGAACTGCATTGTGTTCAAAAGAGTGCATAATATCTTTAAATTCAGTCCCAAAACACCTTTTAATTTTTTTCAGGCTTTATCGCTCCCCCCTAAGGATGAATTTTAAATGCTGTGGCCTTTAGAGGAGCAGTGTTTAGTAACTCAAAGGTCTGTTTTTGTGCAAGGCAAAAAGAGAGAATGTGCATGTAAACACATGCATGTATGTGCTTGTGTGCCTGAACACACTTGCGTTGATCTGCAAGATTGACTCAGGTACATGGGGCGTGTCTTTGTTCTGTGTATGTGTGTGTAAGAGTGAGAATGTGGTTTTAAGAGGCTGAGCCAGGGCACAGTGCAGGTTTACTTCACTCAGACTAAACTTGAGCACTGTCAGATATGGACAGCCCCTGGTACACTAGAGAGGTTCTGTTCTTGAATCTTGTGATATGGACTTTGATTGGACTCAGCTGCGGCAGCCACAACCCCAATGAGCGGGCAGGTCGACCCAGACATTATATTAGACATCTTCAGAGGACTCAGCAACATCTACTTAACGACCAGCAGATTGAGTATCCATCTCTGTTTGATCGATTGTTTGGCGGACAGACTGTTACCAATCCATCTGTGAAGGACAATGGAGCCAATATTCAAAATGAGGTAACCGACAGATTGACACAAGACGGTTGGACTTTCCTTTTGCTGTCATACACTGCTCTGAGTGTTGGGTGTTGATTGTAGGTCTTATCTATCAGTGAACAAAGGGCAACTTTTATGAATATCATTGCTATTTGTTGTGCAAAGGATTACTGTAGACAGAGGTGTAATTGGAGAGTGCATTATTTTCAATGGCAAAATTTTATATACCTTAACTTGTGGTAACTGAGAAGCCAATTTGTATGTACATCACACCGCTCACTTAGGGTTGCGATATGAGCCTGTTTCTTAAGTCTGAGTGACCTTTTGAGACTAACTTTTTGACCTCCCCCCTAAAAGTTCTCCTTTTGTGGATCCTGGCAAAGATAAAGCTTAGTCACAATGTATTCAACCTAACTAGGAATAAGTCTCATAGATATGTAGATTTGGTAAATGGCCACTCTACTGGTGAGCATTGCTGTCTCTCAGTGCAGGGTTGATTTCCAAAAGGAACTTTATTTTTGACTCATTACATTTTTGCTAAGAATGGCATTGAAAAACACAAGATCTTGACAGTCAAACTGAAAGATCAGTAAGTAAAGATTAAAGATAAAACACTAAATTCTGAAGCCTTATTAATAATTTGGCCTCTCATGGAGAGTAGTGACACCATCTTAATAAAAAGATGAGGCAAAGTTCCTGCATGGATCCTCGTTTTGTTTGGAGTTTACGTTATATGCAAGTGAAGGTCTTTCCCAAGGCTTAGTCTGACAACATGTAGGTAAATTAGAGTGACCTAAAAAGGGTAAAATTGAAAGACAGATGGATTTTCTAAATATTTGGATTCCAATTAAAATAGTAGACAATTTAACGAACCACGGTAAATTTTACTGAGCGTGTTGTTTTTACATTCTGAGTTCATTTAATAACACCAAAATAAACATTTTGGTGTCTTCAGTTATTGTGCTGAAACTAACTTTTGTTTAAAAGCTTTACAGTCAAGCTGAACTGTGTTGTTTTTGTGTCTTTGCATTCATGTTTTTCAGAAATGTGCTCCTGGTTACTACAGAAACAGTGGATTGTTTTTCGACAGCTGCATTCTCTGTGAATGCAACGGTCTGGCTGATGAGTGTGAGGACAGGACCGGGAAGTGCCTGGTTAGTCATATATTTCATTTAAAGTGCATGTTAATGCCTCTTCCTCCACTACGTAAAGCATGGCTGACTTTTCCCCAGCAATGCTATAACCTGAGGATACCTATTGTATTCTTTATGACCTGGTACAAATTTAAATTGAAACTTTTGCTGTGATATGAAACATTTAAGATCAGGCTTGTGTTTTCATGCTTTGTATTGATCCACAAACAAGCAGCTCAAAGCCAAATGATCACAAGCCACTGAGCTCATTGCTGAAGGCAAAACTCCAGATAGTTTCAGAGACATGTCTCAAGTCTTTGAGTTTGGATCATGGCTCAGAGACTGTTGGAATTTTTGGCCCCTTAAGCTGCAAATCATCACTGACTTTTGAGATGAACATGTTTCAGCCTATAGTATATGTGGTTTTGTAAAAACTGACCACTATTAACTTGAAGATCAGACGGTTGAGTGAATGACAAATATGTTTGGCAGCAAGTGAACGTGTTCTAACGTCAGATGTGTTTAAAGCAGAGGAAAATGTAGAAAAGTATGGTGCGCTTTTTATGTAGTTTGCAAGCAGAGTTGATCTACAGAAGGATAAAAAGCATACAATTTGAGAGACACAACAATTACGGTAGTCAATTGGCCTACTAATGCCCCAATACTCAATCCTTTCCAAAATCTGTGGAATGATTACTTTGCCTTCCTCAGTATAAAGAGTACAGAAAATGCTGCCTGAGTTCTTTCACCAGAGGTAATAAGTGAAACGATGGGGTGTGGTACATTTTGACACGAAACATGTAGCTGCAGCCAAAAAACTCAAAGGAAAACAATAAATCTGTACCTGCAGAAACACATTTCACTTCTTATTGTCGGCTTCAAAAGCGTTTGTTCACCTGGAGAGAAATCAATCATACTGTCCTCAAAGCAAATAGTGCACTGATTACAAAAACAATCATTATTGTCACATCATCAACTGAACATCTTTTATATGTAAATAATATAATAAGTCTAAATCAGATATCTTGGAAATATAAACAATGTGGTTGAATCATTATTTACTCTCAACGATGGCTTTTTATTAAATAAACAAAGTAAAAAATGCTCTACTTGTTTTGTTTGTGATTTCCAGGACTGCAAGTACAACACAGCAGGAGACCAGTGTGAGCGATGCAAAGATGGATATTATGGAAATGCTGCTCAGAGAACCTGCAGAGTGTGTCCCTGTCCTTTTACCACACCTGAAAACAGGTTGGTGGAAATCATGACCTGAAATAGGGCTTTTTGTTTGCAGAGGTAAATGTTACATTTTTTTATGTGGGTTTACAGTTTTGCAGCAGTTTGCACAGATGTTTTCGGAGATGTCGAGTGCATTTGCAGGACAGGCTACACTGGTGACAGATGTGAGAGGTGAGTGTTGGTGTGTTGTTTTAAGAGATGTGCAGATTTGTGAGTGGGGACATGCCGTCTGCAATACTGGAAAACCCTAAAATGATTTTTTATAAGTAATAAATAATAATCACTTTTTAGACTGTGTTGAGGTTTATGTCTTAAAGTGCTTGACCGTGTGCTTGAGTATCACATCTAACATGTGTAAAAAAAGTTACTTTACTCTAAGTTACATTTGAACCCTGTTTCATATGTAACTTAATGAATCCATGCTAACATTTAAGGTGTCATCCTGGTACATCTCTCTCTCGATCAAATCTGAAAACAAACTCTCCTGTGTGGTCAATCAAGCTAGAATTAGTTCAGCTCCAAACACTGCTTTGTGATCAGGAAGCCATCCTGATCACAGAGGAGCCACCTTATCACTCATTCTAGTTACTGCCATTAGGCAGACGTTACAAAGTCGATCTGGCCAAACATTTACATTTTTTAAATGTACCTTCATTTACATGTTTGAATGTGTTGTGTCCATGTCGAAATATAATTTCTGTCACTTATTTTGGACAGACAATAAAGTTTCTTATCTTATCTTATAATTCTAAAATGTCGTCATATTATTTGTGATTAAAAATAGTTCATAATATATATTTCCATTAAGTATAGCTTAAGTTTTCAATCATAAAATCCTATATGTTAAGATGCTTTCTGATAAACAGTGGGCCTGATTGAAAACACAAATGGCATAGCTTTATCTTTGGGTTAATGCTATATTAATAAAATGCTGATTTATAAATTTGTTATTAATGTCACTGTCACCAAATTCGTTTTAAGACTCCTGTAAGATTGTGTAGGAGGCCACTGTGTATTTTCTTCAAAGGTAAAAATCCTTATATTGGGATGATTTTCTTTATCTTTAGGGAAACAAAACATGTCTTCGAGCAATGTCAACATTTTTTTAGTTTTCACAGGTTTGTTGCTTCTGGAGTTACTTAATCTGCTTATAAATACCTAGATGCTATTTTGATGTCATTATCTATATTTTACACTGTATTGACCAAAGGGTTTGGCCATACTGGTAAAAATAATTATTTATAATAATTGTTACAGAAATGATGATACAATAGTATTTATTTCCAAAAAAGAAAGAAAGAACGTTTCTGTTTATCAAGGTGTACTAAAGACATGTCTTTAAGAAAAGTATTGCACAGAGGTTTACATCGCCCCTGGGATTGTCTGATTCCTTGACTAATGTTATAGGAGGTGTGTCTATTGTTTCTTTTGGGAAAAGAAAAGAAAAGGTGTCTTCTTTGAATGTACTTTGTTCCTGTATTTTCCAGGTGTACTTCAGGTTACTATGGTGATCCACTGACACCTGGAGGAAGTTGTCAGCCCTGTAACTGTGGTAGTGGTAAAACCTGTGATCCCAAAACAGGAGGTTAGCTTGTTAAATCATCTATGTTTATGTTTAATTTCAACTCACTTTTATTGCACTACTTTTTAATACTGTGCTTTTGCTATTTTTAGCTTGTAGGAGTACATTGGAGCCAGGAGACACGAACATAGATGAAAAGTGTAAAGGTGACCTAAAACTTAAGTCTTGTAGGGTCATATGGCCTCATAACTTCTAGTGAAAGACATGTTGTATTGTATCACAGAGTGCGATAACTGTGCTGAGACTTTACTGCATGACCTGGAGAAGATGGATGATGGGTTAAGAAAAATCAAGGCTCAGTTGGACAACGCCTCTGCCAGTGCCTCCTCACAGGACCGACTAAAGAAGCTGGAGAAGGCTATGTTTGACACCAAGGTAACCATTCAGTTAGGGTAAAATCTAGACCATGATGTGAGAAAGAGAGAGAATAGAAATCTGTGGAGCTCTCTTTGTTTTGGCAATTTCTTCCTGTGACAGAGACATCAAGGATGACCCCTGTCGACCAGTGTTTTTTCTTTTTCTTTTTCCTTCTCCTTTTTATCTAAATGCTGAGTCAGCGTAGGTTGTTTCAGAATGCTAAAGATAGGCAATGATGTTAGTCCACTATCTAAATCTTTTGAGAAAGCTATGACAACTAAATTAGAACTGTGTAATAGTTTGTATGTTTAAAATGTAGAAAACCATACAATAGTATGAGTATAAGACAACATTCTAGCAGAAAGTTTCATTTTGCGTGGTGTAGTGGTCCGCACGTCACCACATTCTCCTCACAGAAAGAAGGTTGGATTTCAAGGCCTGGGGTGGATACTTGGGTCCATTCTGTGTGGAGTTTGCATGTTCTCCCCTGTGCCTGTACGACGATTTCCTCCCATCATCCAAAAACATGACCAAGGGTCTCTGTATTGAACGGCAGTGTGAGTGGTTGTCTGTCTGTGTGTATGTTGCCCTGCGATGGACTGGCACCCTGTTCGGGGTGTACCCCCGCATAGTGGCTGATGGCAGCTAGGATAGGTACCAGGTACAGGATAGGCCGACGCGGCACTGAAAAGGAGCAAGTGGGTCAGAAAATTGACAAATGTTGACATTTTAGCTTTTTAGTCATCCGAGTGAATGCAGCACAACGATTGAGCATCATAGATCCACTCTATTAGAATGCACTCTTGTTTGGTATATTTTAAGAAAATTGAACTTCACAAATATGCTGTACATCTTACCACGCTATTTTGTACATTCACCAGAATCTTGTCAACAAATACCGATCTGCTATCAACTCCCAAAAAAACAGACTCGACCAGCTAGAAGACGACATGATGACTGTTGAAGACGATATCAGTTCTCTTGAAAACAAGGTATGAATGCAGACATATTTGTTCAAATAACTCAGCATAAAAATGTTTGTCATACAGTGTATAATTATGCATTTTTAAAATTCAGGCCGATAAGAAAGCTGCTGAGGCAGATAAAGCTGTATCTGATGTTGAAAAAACCCACACCAGGGCAAAAGATTTGGACTCAGAGATTGAAAAGATGCTAAAGAAAATCCAAGGTATAAAGAAATCCATCTAATATTGTTTTACTGATGTCTGGTTGCAATTGTTTTCTTGGTTGTATTTGGTTTTTCAGTGTATTCATTTCTGCTGTGTTGGCATAAGTAATGGTGTGGAGTGTTAAATGTTAGCATTGTGTTTGATTTATCTTCAGATCTTTTGGACCAGCTCAAGAATGAAGGCAACCGAGGTGATACACCTAATGAAAACTTTGCTAAATTGCTGGAAGATGCTGAACGCATGGTGGATGAGATGAGGAACAGAGACTTTACTCCTCAGAAAACAGCTGCGGAGAAAGAACTCGAGGAAGCTAAGAAATGTATTCATTATTCAGTTATTCATACTATAATTTACTGTGAAGCCACTTAATTTGGTGCAATAATCATTATCTTTTCTCACCGTCTAGTGCTGGACAACATTAAAACAAAAGTAACTAAGCAAAGTGATCAGAATGAGGAAAAAGCTGAGAAGATTCGCGGTCTTCTCCAAGGTTATGAGGCAAAGTTGAAGGACCTGGACGAATCCTTGAAGGATGCAGTAGAACTAGTGAAGAATTCCAATACACAGAACAATCTCAATGGTCAAACAATGATGGACCTTCTAGTAAGCATAATATATTATAAGTCACTAAAAACTTTAATTGTTGTAAAGTAGAGACTGTAGAGGATTTATAGGATTAGAGTACAATATGTATCACATGAAGCATTTTTTATTTAAATAAGTTCAGACGAAACAGAACTTAAAATTATGACCAAGAAGTATCATATTCATATTTGACAAACATGCTTTTTAATCAGTCAAAAATGTCCTAATTGAGCTTGACCTGTCTCACCAGCTCTTTTAATCATGTAAATGAGGTTTGTTACTGTCATTTAATCATAAGCACATTTTCCCAACAGAAACGTAAAGATGATATAAAAAAGGAGCATAAGACTGTGGAGGATCAGATGGCTTTGGCAAAGGATGAATTGAAGAAAACCGAAGATTTATTGGAAAAGCTCACAAATAGTAAAACCGTATGTCGAACTGTTTTCTTTCTTTCTCTCAAATGCTTTTTGCACGAAGAGCTGTGCAACCACCACCTATCACAACACAGATGTTTCTTCATGAGCTAAAAACCTTTTAAACTACCAGAAATTGTGGGTACAAGAAATGGCATTCTGCAATCCTTAACCAGTCAGAACAAGCCATCTCGCTTCATAACAATCAGTGTTGGTACATGTTGCACTGTGAGATAAGCCTATTGGCATTTCCTGGTCTGATGAACCAATCATGCCCATTTCCTGGTCTCTCTCTTTTGCAGGAGTATGAACAATTGGCAGCACAGCTGAACGGGGCCAAGACTGATCTGACCAAGAAGTTGAACAAGATCACAAACGCAGCAGCTAAGAAGGACCTTGTAGAGGCTGCAGAGAACCATGCCAAGAACCTGCTGAAGCAGGCAAAGGACCTCGAGGAGTGAGTTTCCCATGTAAACACAAGGACACGTTATGAAGAAAGTCAAACTGAAATCCAAATTAATTTATTGTTTTGTTTTTTCAATTTCAACTGCACAGTTTTATTAATGTTTTTCTTTGGTTTTCTGGAATAATCTCAGTTTTTTCTTCCCTTGTTCTTTTCTTAAGAGGAAAAGATTGATCAAGTTGTTTAGAGCCCATGCAAACACTCAATCATATATGTCCAGTCTAAAAAAAGTTTATGTTATTTATAGAGTCATCAGCTGAAAAGATTTTTAACAGTAGTAATCTGTTGTTTAAGGTCATTATCTGACATGCGTTAACTGGTAACACGTACAGCATGTGAATCATTTTAAATCTATTGTTGGATTCCTGATGAGATAAGAACATTTACTTTTCCTTCTCACCATGTTTGGATGTAAATGATCCACTTCATGTTTAATCTTCAACTTGATGGCACAGGTTTTGAAATTTGTGATACCAGCAAAAAAGTACTAGCCACAGATTAACTCATTTGTTTTTGAAAATTCAGTTTACGATTCCAACATATCAATGATTACTCAATGATGCAAAATTATACTCCTACAATCACATTTCATACTACATTTTGAGACAAAATTAGGACATTTTGCTCAGCATAATATTTTATTGGTGGTATTGTGATGTTTATATGTGAACTTTTAATTGGGTTCTTGTCATGGTGACTGATTTCCTATGTATGAGGAGTAATTGTCTTGACCATAATGATTTGTGTAAAAGTTCTGTGAAGAACGCAAGTGGACGTCCTGAAGTGCAAAATGCAAAGGATGCCGTCAACGCCTACAAGAATATTACGGATGCCATCAATGCTGCAGAGGCAGCTGCCAATGAAGCCAAAGATGCAGCAGATGAGGCTTTGAATGTAACACACACTCATATTTGCAAAAATGAAAAATAAAAATGAATTTGCTAACTGTTTTTTATTCATTTTCTTTGTTTATGTCAGAATGTAAAAAGGCAGAAACTCCCAGAAAGAACTCAGAACTTGAAAGACACCAGTGAGGAGCTTCTGAAGAATGCACTCGATGCACAGAAAGACCTTCAAAGTATTGAGTCACTTTTATATGCTGTGGTTAATAATTTAGCAAAAAACCTGCCCAACACCTGCTATTTTGTGTCACAGATGCTGCAAGCATCCTTCCTGACCTCAAGAAACGCCTAGCAAATGCTGACAAGAAGAAGACATCTCTGGAGAATGACATACAGGCTGTGGTGGATGACTTGAATAATGTGAACAGAGGTAGAAAGGATCAATTCAAGCTTACATGTTTAAAGGACTTTGTCTGATCTGATGTAACTTTTCTGCTTTAAACAAACCAGAGAACATTCAGGATCTTATTGACAACGCCAAAGCTAAGGCTGCTGCAGCCAATGATTCAACCGGCTTAACAATGGACCGACTTAATGCCATCAGGAAGGAACTTGACAAAATTAATGTGTCTCCAGTGGACACCAACCTTGGCAATGTATTGGACGATGTGGATAAAACTGGTGAGCAAAGATACTTCTGGTACATTCAGGGCCATGTCTTATGTTAAATATACTAGAAGTGTAAAACATTTGTTCCTTTATCATAGCACATGTTTGTGGCTACAACAAAACTCCAGATCATTTGGGCTGTTTCTGTTCTGCAGTTGTTAATCTATTGATATTATCTAAAGCAATCTGATGAAGGTAGAGCAGTATATAGGAGTCAATGCTTAACCATCTCCAGGATAGCAGAGTCTGGCTTATGTGTGGTCCAATGAAATGGCAATATATTAATAGCAAGATGTCAAAATACCTAATGTGCTAAAGTTTGTGTGTCTGTGAATAGATAGACTAGCCAGAAATGTCTCATGTCCACTGCTGCACTCCAATGCACTAGGAGTCCTGGAACAGGACCGCACCCTAATATGTGGAGGTGATCTGGTCTGATGAAGCCATATTTAGTTGTTTTGTTTGCAAAACCTGTACTAATGTAGTGTAATTCAGGCAGTTATTATATTCCATGACCAACATTAGTGCCTGGTGAAGCACTTTGGACTCAATTAATGCACTTTAGTTTCCTAGCAAAGCATAAATGTAAAGTTAATCCGAGTCTCAGATACACAGGGAGTGCGTGTGCGCGTGGGTGGGTGTTTGTGTGATGCAGTGGTGTATTCTGTCCAGAGTTTTCACTCTGCTCAATCTAAGTTGGAATTGGCTTCGTCAAACTACTGCAACTCTTTATAGCAGTGTTTCCCCACCAGGAGTACTGTACATGGAAACATAATTGTAGTTTATTTACAAATGTATATTTTTTGTCCTTAGTGAAGAACTTGTGGAACACCATCCCATCATTGAGCGATAAGATCTCTGAGGTGACCAACCTGACAACACAGTTTTTTCCAAATAACAACATCACAGAAAACATCAAGAAGATCAAAGAACTCATCGAACTTGCCAGGGATGCTGCAAACAGGGTGAGGAGTGTTTCTAAAAATGTAGCCTTACTTTCCGCAGGCATTAACTTCCTGATTTCTTTCCAGATTGGTATTCCCATGAACTTTGTAGGCGATGGTCACGTAGAACTTCGTCCACCACAGAATCTTGACGACCTGAAAGCCTACACAACCCTTTCCTTGTTGCTGCAGCGGCCAGAGGGAAGAGGGGATGGCCGACGCAGGCGCAGACAGACAAAAGAGGAGGACTTGTTTGTGATGTATCTTGGCAGTAGAGATGTATGTAATTTAATTGTCCATAAACATGTATCTTCAATGAGGTTTGTGATATTATTAAAAACACTAATTAACTGTATCCTGCAGTCTTCTAAGAATTACATAGGCATGGCTTTGAGGAAAAACATTTTGTTCGGCGTGTACAAACTCAATGGAGTCGAGTATGTGATGCAAACAGGCTACATCACCAAATCTAAATCAGAACCCGCCACGTTTGACAAAGTGGAACTACGCAGGTAAGAAAATGCATCTATTCTTTCTGCTCTACTGAAGTCTGATCCTTTCTTTAAAAAGGAATGTTTGTTTTTGTCACCTAATTTAGAATTTACCAAGATGCCCAGATGGTCCTCACCAAAGATATAACCTCACCTAAACCTGGTGAACCTATTCAGAGCTCTTCGCTGGGTGAGCAGAGCAAGAACCTACTGGATATGAACCCCAGTGACATTGTTTTCTATGTTGGAGGCTACCCTGACAACTTCACTGTAAGCAGCACAGGATTCCCTCAGTCCATTGGTCCCTTCAAGTCACGTCTAACTTTTTTTGTTTTTCATGCAGCCACCAGCGTCACTCAATTACCCCAAATACAAGGGCTGCATTGAGTTTTCCTCATTTAATGACAAAGCCATCAGTCTCTATAACTTCCAGAACGCAGTGAACATCAGCCAAACTCCGTGCTCGAGGTGAGGAACTGATCACCTTTGAATAAGAGTTCATTGAATCCTATAGTACATTATAAATTTACATTATTCATTTAACACATTTATCACTACTTGGGTAAATCTAAAGTACATTATCAGTCAAATTAACATTTTTAATAAGTAGTAACAAACTTTAAATAAAGAGAAGATAATTGATGTACATTATGTTGCATATTTGTATTGGCCTTGAGTCAAAAATCATTCTAACCACATCCAAATGAAATCATACATGCAGTGCTCCCTTCCCCAAGGAGGCAACATCAAGGTGTTAGATAAAGTGAAATTCAAACCACCATTTATTCATATTCTGTTCACACTTGATACTGTACAGGTTATGCTGGTGTCCATCTTAGCTTAGATCATACTCAACCTAACATACATGTTTTTGGACTGTCAAACTAAGAAAGAACCAAAGTAGCCAGAGAAAGTTTAAAATTCAAGCAGAGAGAACATGCAAGCCTCACTCAGAAAGGTTATTGATTTCCTGGACAGGAGCCAAAATCTTCTTGCTGTGAGGCATACGTATTAAGCACTACAGCACTGTTCTGTCTCAGCCCAATAAATACAGCATTTATGAATGCTTACATGAATAAATGCACCATTGAGTATACAAATACACTATTCATATACATGTTAGATGTTCACACAAATATACTGTATGCAACACGTGACAGTATAAACAGTGTGGAAGTAGAACCCACAGTTTTTCTAAACATCTGAGTGCCAATTTGACCAACATCACTCAGATGTTCACATTTTCTAAATTGATGTGTGTTACAGCTGTGTGAAGATTAATATCTGTCTCATGATCTAATCTCCTGCAGATATAACCCTCTTGTGGGCGAGCTCTACTTTGAAGGGACTGGCTTTGCCAAAGTGTTGATTGGGAAGGCAGTACCTGCCCTCCGTATTAGTATGTCCATATTATCTAGGTCAGAAAATGGACTGCTCGTGTATATCGGAAGTGAGGTAAAGTTACAACTCCATGTGTTTAGTTTTGGTTGAGTTCTCTTCCTAAAAAATGTTTTATTTTCTTTTTGTCACAGGACAAGTACTTCACAGTGTCAGTGGAGAAGGGAGTAATTTTCATCCGCAGTAATGTGCTTGATTCACCTGCCACCAAAAACATCAAATTTTTCCCGGTATGAGCATTTCACTACAGAAGTTTCTCCCCAGTTTAAGGTTTTTGTTCAACAAAGCCACATGAATTTTTCCACAACATTTGTCTCTTCAGAAGGAAGACAGGACAGACTTTGAATTCATCATCATAAGCAATGGCCGGCTCTTTGTCCGAGTGGCCTCTCAGGAAGCTGCCTCAACCCAGGCTGAATACAACATCAATGATTTTAAAGAGTTTTACATTGGCGGTGCCCCACAAGACCTGAGGGAAAGGTGGTTAGCTTTCCATCAGTGTTCATGTATGTTGTATAATTCACGGGCAATTTATTCATGGTTGTGCTCCATACAGAAATAATATCACCATACAGCCTTTCAAAGGGTGCCTGACAAATCTGCAGCTCAATAAAGACTCTAAACCCATTGATGAACAAGTGGGCGTCAGTAAAGGCTGTCTAAAAGAGTCCCTGGTAAGAAAACAAGCCATTGTTCATCCACCTGACAATCAGGTGGATGTGTCAGCTTATGTGCAACGTTTGTGTCTTTACAGTCTTCCCGTAATGCAGAGTTCAGCCTTCTCAGTTCCCTCTCAGCCGACCTGCCAGACTTTAGCCTCGATAGTGATGCCACAGTATCCATTGGGTTCAAGAGCACAGAGAATCAGGGGCTCATTTTGCATGGCACGAAGTTGGTCAGTGTATTTCCAGCTTATGGTCTGACATTGTTATTATTGTTACATTTAAGCACATGTTTTTATCTACTTGGTCTGTTTTAAACCTCCTCTTCATTCTGTTTCCCAGGCTAGTTCGATAAATATTGCATTAGAAAATGGCCATGTTGTACTCAGCTTCAACAGCAAGAAGTTCAAATCCAACAAGCAGTACAATGATGGAAAATGGCATTTCTTAACTGCGACCAAAAGAGCTGAAAGGTAAGTAAAAGGCAGCTGATGAGTATTAAACTAATTTTAATGTCATTATTTGAAAACAGCATGAAGTGAGCTCCACAATTGCATTACAAGAAGGGCATTAGATTTACTGAGGCCGTTTAGCAATGTTGCTCCCAGTTTTTAAAAAAAATGTACTTTACAAACTGGGAAAAGGCTTTTATCTATTGACAATGTAGTCAGTTACCTCTAACATATGGTGATGATGATATGACAAACACAGTAAAGAATTTAATATAAAAAACTGAAACTAATTTTATTTCCACTAAAAAGTGTTTTTTAAACTGTGGCTTTGGGACCACCAGCAGTCCATAAGCCATGAATTAGTCTTAGAGGTTACGTGGAGAACTTTAGCTGTGAGTTGTCAATAACATTGCACAAGATGTAAGCGACCACATTGCTAATAAAACAAGCCTTTTCTCCCAAATCTTGCACATAAATAAAGATACATAAAATGCTGACATGGTTAGGTCTTTCACAGTATTAATCTGTCACTTATCGCTTACATTGTTTTGGCACTTTCCTCCAAATATTCAGTGGCGATAATGAATGATTCAACCTAATACTTTTATGAAGTTATAGAAAGCTCAAATTGTGTTTTAGGAACTCAGTTTTTTTGGAATTTTATAGATGTGTATTTTTCACGTCAATTTTCCAAAAACACTGACTTTTTTTTTTTCACATAAGTTTGCACAAAACCTAATTTTTAAAGACAATCACACTTGTCTTAAAGCTGCTGAACTGAAAAATGTTTCATCAGATGAATCTATAGTATATGCCTCCTTGATCAATAAAACGAAAATCATTTGGTTGAAAAGAAGAAGAGGTTGAAATTGAGAGTCAAAAACAAACTTTTGAGCAGCAATTTTCGAGTAAATGATGTTTGATTAATTGATCTATGATTTTATCTAAAAAATCCAATTATCATGGGTAGCAGCTTTAACTCAAATTTTGAAATAATTTGGTGCAATTCATAGCAAAATGTAGATCAAGGAAGACAAAGGAGAGACCTGTTTTCTGGGCGACCGGGTTCGACCCCAGTCTATACCTGTCTGTGTCAAAGTGTCCTTGGGCAAGACACTGAACCCTAAGTTGCTCCCAGTGGTCAACTAGCGCCTTGCATGGCAGCTCAGTCCCATTAGTGTGTGATTGGGTGAATGAGCTGATATTGTAAAGTGCTTTGAGACTACTTCAGTGTAGGGATAAAGTGCTATGTAAATCAAGTCCATTTAGCATTCTGTTCACTTTTTCCAAAGGTAATTTGGATTGCCTTTTCCTAATCTGGTGCATTGGTCTATAGAAATGTGAGTGCTGATGTTTTGACTGTGTTCTCAGGATTGAGATGCTGATTGATGATGAAGATAAAGGTGTGGAACAGAACCACAATTTCATACCTGAAACTGGAAGCTCCATCATCCTGGGAAAAGACAAGTTTATCGGCTGTGTGTCCAACCTCTACACCAGACGGTAATCTCAGCAGATAGTTCTTTAAACAATCTTTATGTTTGGCCTTAAGTTCAGAAGATGTGTGTGTGATTTGTGTGTTGAAATACAAGCTCATGTTATTTTATTTGCAGCCTAGAGAATCTGTACAGAGCTGAGGACCTGAGCCACTTCAAGGCTTCCGGTGACATCTTGCTGGATGTCTGCAGAGCAAACAGTCTCGTTCAACCCATGTCAGACCAGAGTGCTAAAAAGGTGAGCGCACACTTGGTAAAGCATACTTGCATTGCCTTCTGTTTCTCTACAGGGACTCTAAGTTACCTTAACATTTATAATATTGACTTATGACTGGACAAATCTCTCTCTTTCTCTCTCTCTATGTCCCTCTGCCATACTTTCTGTTGACATAATGTCTTGCTGCCTCATTTCCAGAGATGAAGAAGGAGTCCAAAGATGTGCCGATGGCCACGAGAGATCAATAATGTTTCTAAAATGCAGCTCTGAGCATCACAATGTCACTTCAGCACAAATTAATTCATCTGACATGTAACTAAATAAACTTGAGAAAATATTGCATGAATGCTTGAGTAAAAACTCTTGATTGAATGACAAATGTGTCGAATGTTTCCATCTAACATATTACATCTTCATTTAACTCATTGGTCACAATATATTTGTCACATACTCACCAAAAAATAATTGTACTGCGCTGTCCTGTAATATTAAGGGAAGTATACAGCTACTGTATATGCCATGCCATTATGAACACCCTCTGGTGTGCAGTACTCAGTATGTTTTAAAAAGTAACTCAACTCCAGGTTTTGGCTGATGTGCCACTAGGGGGCAATTTCAAGAAATGCCTTGATTATGGGTGGGACTCCTGGGGCAGTTAAGACAAATGCCCAGTCTATACTATAAAATCTCAAAAGAACCATATATGTAAACTTCCTATGCAATACTCATATCTCTCGCTCCGCAAATCTTTCAATGCAATCTACTTGCTAAAGATTGCAGCGTCGACAGGTGCTACCACAAACCAACATTCTCACTGAATAACAACATTTTATTGTATTAGCCCATTTCAACTCATATAGGGCAGTCACTATTACATTTTGACAATAAAATACGCCAAATTGGAATACATTGACTAAAATTTCAAGAGTTGGACCATAGGATCAATCAACAACACTACATCATAGCCAAATACAAGCAGTTTGGGGTTTTAGTTACTCTTTAAGTGTTTCAAGTAAGTAAAGGAGTAGGAGAGTAAAAGTGGGACCAATAGTATTTGGTCATAACATGGCTCAGTTTAGTATATTTATTAAAATTAGTATCTGTAATAAGCCCTGAAATCCAAATCCATTTATATTTATTTTTAGATATTATACACCTTTAATTATAATATTGTGATAAATAAAGAGTAGATTTGTATTTTTATTTGCATACATTTGGTCTAGAAAATAAGATGCTTGAATCAAAAATTGACTGTATTTGACTGATAAAACCAATTTTATTATGTCCACTAAAATAAAAAAATAAAGCCTAAGGTATAATGATATTCATTGTAAAACAGGGCTGTTCATCTATTTTTGAAGGAAACTTATATGGTAAATGGTCTTAATATATATAGCATGTATTATACCACGAAATTTGTTCCAAGTGCTTTACCTCTAGTTCAGTGTCTTGCCTAAGAACACCTCAATACACAGGCATGGCTTAGGATTGAACCGCCAGTAAGCACTACGGTCATCCCGTGGCATAGATGGTAGAATACTCTTGCAGAGCCATAGTCCTTCCATGGCTAATGCTCCAAACATAAATCAAAGAATCATGGTACTGAAGACCACAGGGATGCTGAGTCTCAACTTTTGGTGTCAAACAATTGACTTGTGGACCAACACTTGCTTGATAAATATCCCATATGGCCCATGAGTACAAGGAAGTTCATAACTTTGGTCATGAATTCTTCATAAAAAATAATGAGAAGTTAAATCTGCTCGAGTAACATTAAAAACCAGTATAGGCTGTTTTCTTTTTGCATAGGAATTCATTGGTCACTGTACTCATTTGTTATAATATATATATATATATATATATATATTCAATTTCACTGGTAAAACTGAGTGTTCTGATGTCTGTATTATTAACCCTTTTATCGGTTTCCCTGTAATGTGCTGACTCACCAAAAAAGAGGAAGAGAGGCAGGCTGAGGTGCTGTCCTGACACATCACACTTATGGCAATATAAATCAAAAATCCTATTGCAGTATTTTTTTAATGAAGTTTTACCAGAAAGATGATCTTGGTTCAAAGTCACAAATGTACTCCTTTAGAAAGTTTAAACAGACTTTTCCAAGTGGATTTTTGACTCGACCAAAACCATAAATTAACTATCAAACATCCTAAAACACTACATCAATGAGTCACTGGCACATATTGATACATGCCTAAAAATAATCTTAAACATGTGAAACCTGAAATGGGTCAGTTTTTAAAGACAACTGACATGCAGATTTCCTTAAAATCAATATGACTCTCTTTTTTGTTTGAATGGCAGCTGCATTACGGGGTGGGACAGACTCTGTGTCGTCATTGGCTCGTCTGCTCTGAGGGATTCCACACAGCAAGCCAGGATGATATGCAGATTTTTTGGTTATGGGGGTCAGACTCAGAAGCCCTAACTTCAGTGCAAAACTGTATCTCAGATTACACGTAAAAATGTTATCATAAACCATACAAGGCCCAGAAAATAACTGTTAAGCATTCCAACACTCAGCAATCAACCAGCCATCCTCAGCAACTCCTGCTTGGAGGCGTAGACAGCAGCTGGATGTGCGCTGGGATGGCGTTTAAGTAAGTTGTCTGTCGCACAAACATTTGCAAATTACAACATAAATCTATCAGTATATTTTTGGGGAGGTGGCAGCTGCTGAGAAGCCACTCTCTGCTCTCACTGAACAGATCAGCATGATATAAGGCTTTCCAAATCCTGCAATAATACAAGATAAGCCATATGGCACACTCATTCCAAGTTTTCATTTCAACGCTGTATTTTGTAACTCGTTACATTAATTACTCAAATTTTGTACTAAATCATTAATTGATAACTTTTCATAATCAGAAGAAACAGAGAACATGTGAGGTTTGTGATTGCTGATCACTGTGTTCCACTGTTATACCACAAAGTTTGAGTGTACGCATGGTCATTGGTGTGTGTATATTTGTACTAGGGCTGTGACTTTAATGCGTGCATTAATCAGAAAAAATAACACTAAAAAAGAATAACTGCAAATAACGCAGATAAACGCACTCCAAACAGCTTTCGCCAAGTTTTGTGAGCTTTATTTTATAACAACCAGATGGTGTTATTACCAGATTTGGGAGCGTTACTTTAAAAAAGTAATCCGGTACAATTACAAGTTATCTGTTAAAAAATGGAATCAGTAACTTACTCAGTGACGTGCCGTGAGCACTAGGGTAGGGTAGGCAGGGCGTTGCAAATCGAGACCAGCAATGTCAACACCAATGACAATTTCATGTTTCGGCTGGCAAGTGTTAATCCAACAAAATCAACATTGTAAAACACCATTAAAGAAACATAAACAATTATTCAATATCGCCTTCGTACTTAACAAGATATATCTCATGACATGGCAGCACATCTGTTGTTTGTGTTGGAAACACAGGAACACAGAGAAAATGACAACAACAACAACAACTCAGAACAGCCTCAGTGAGGAGCATCCACAAAGCCAATCCTTCCTTTTGTACCATTTACTGTGGAAAGTATGGACAATTTTCTAACCTTACCTTTGCTGAAGCTCTGGTAACTCAGGTGTTGGTCTCATGGTCATTTTTTCTCAAAAGAAAGTTTCTCTATCTGTCATCCTGCCTGTAATGTTATCCCACTTCTAGCTAAAGAACGTAGCAGTGACCATGCTGTATCAATTCACTAATGCGCTGTGAACGTACGTATAGGATTTAGCATAGCACTGTTATGGCCAAAGGCAGCATAGCAATCTTCCTTTCTGCGTAAATTCTACGCTGCCTTTGGATGTAACCATGCTATGCTAAATGCTATACGTACGTTCAGAGTGCATTAGTGAATTGATACAGCCTGGTCACTGTTACGTTCTCTAGCTAGTGGGCAGCCATTATAACTCTACAGGAAGGATGACAGCGCTAGAGACGATGAAGAAACTTTCTTTTTAGGAAAAACAACAGCTTTTAAAAGATGGGAGTCCAACACCTGAGCTACCAGACCTTCAGCAAAAAAAAGGTTAGAAAATTATTCGTACTTTCCACAGTGAATGGTCGGATTAGCTTTGTGGATGCGCATCACTGAGGCTGTTCCGAGTTGTTGTCATTTTCTCTGTGTTTCTGTTTCCAACACAAACAACGGATGTGCTGCCATGTCATGAGATATATCTTGTTGGGAGAATATGGAGGTTATATTAAATCATTGTTTATGTTTCTTTAATGGTGTTTTACGATGTTATTTTGTTAGATTAACACTTGTCAGCCGAAACATATGAAATTGTCATTGGTGTCGACATTGGTGGTCTCGATTTGCAACGCGCTGCCTACCCAACCCTCGTGCTCATGGCAAGTCACTGAGTACAAGTTGATAAAGATGCACAAAATGATTGATAAATGAAGCTTCTGGAGAATAGGTGCTCAGCAGGGGACAGAAACAGACACATACATGTCCACGTGAAAGAGCTTCAGTAATAATGAGTTATTTGTCTTGTTTGTATATAACATTAAACAATGCAGTTTTGACATCATGCCCTGCAGGCACAGAGATGCTGTGTGGAGTGGTTTAGCCAGTAAGGTAATTTGTGGATGATGGTGAGTCTCTGCTGTGAATGGATGCCTAGAGATGAAATACTCTACTAAATACAAAAACCAGCATATCTTTCTGGATCTACGCATACCTTGATTCCGCAGGTGTGAGTGCATGCCATGCAAACACCACAGGCTGCACTTTGTGATGAGAGAAGTGTGCAGAGATGAACACTGACTGTGAGCTCGCTGTACCGCAGGATGAATTTGGACAAGTACATTGTCATACCATACATGTCCAATATCTTAGATTTGTGTCATTATCTTCTCTATGCATCCCCGACTTAAAATATTATCCACCATGATTTCACGGGGCTGTCTGTAAAAAGCAGCTCCATCACATACCTCGCTGCCCGTGCAGGTGCCCTATGGCAGTCTAAGGAACCTGAAGCGGCCGTGCAGAGACATTCAGGTTGTTAGCTTGGATGATGCTTCATCAAGGGGGACCTGCAAGAACATGCATTTGGCATCCCAAACGCTGAATACTTTAATACCAGGCATGTCTGCTATGATTTGTTAAATGGATTTCAGTGGGTGATGCAGCCTGAGAAAGGCCTTGTTGAAGTTCACTTGGTCTAAACACTACAATACTGTTCTTTTTTGACACTACCATGTTAGACACTCATTAACTGGTGTTATGCCTGTAATGCTGTCTAACTTTGTTTTAACCCTTTGTTTTAACCCCTTTGGGACACTGCACATACACTGGGTGCAACAGTGCAATCCAACCTCGTGATAGGTAGGCAGTTTGTCAAGAGTACTAGAGGTCTGCATATTTATGTCAATGTTACTGTCGAAAAATAATTAATCAAAACGTTGTGATACTTCAGCCATAGTGCACTTGTGATACCATGTAGATGTGTAACATCTATCTGTAAAAGATCTGTAACAGTTATCAGCTATCAAATGCTTGTTTATTTTTAAACTTTGATCCACGTCTGTCGTGAGTCACAGCTCACTTATGTTGTATTGTATTTTTCGGGGTAGAGAGGCACTTTCCAACAATTTTAAAGGTATTCTGTAAAAAACAATGTAATTGCCACACCACAACTCACGTAAGGAAAACTGACTCACCCTCTGTGGGAGTTTCACCATCAGCCTCACAGTTTGGAGCTGCAATCGCTCCTGAACAAACCTAATGTGGTGATTTGTACACTTTATGCCGTTTATTATTTCCTACTATTACAAACTGGCTTACATTTTATAGCTTATTGTGTTTTTATTTACAATTTTCTTCCTGCTGTAACTTAAATATTACCGGTATTTGCTTTTAAGGAAAAACCTTATTTAAGGCATAGAAAATCAAAACAAACATTAAACATTCAACTGACTTCTGCAGTCACTCGCACCCACGTAATTTTCTTCCACTCGGACACAGTCCTGCATATGAGGTACCTGGTTGAGACCACCCTTTTTCTAGTTCAACGTGGAGAAGAGAGTGAACAGAGGCACAAAATGACATTTGAAGAAGTGAAATTGGAGGCGGCTGGACTTCTCTGTCTGCTGCACAAACATTTAATAATGTAGAAAACTAAATAAACAAATAAAAGTGCTGTTTAATAAACTTTAAAACCTAATGTTATTTGCATTTCCCCCTCCCCTTTTTTGCTGCCCTTATAAGATCCACCTACTTTACATATTAATCAGAGGGAAACATGCTAAATGGATTGTTGACGCATTGTGACACGCTGAACATGCGCAGTCCTGATTCCCTGGGGTTTGTACCCCTTCTTAGTGCGTGGAGTGACGTTCGCACACGTTTTAATATCCCTAAACCTTTAGGTTTGGCAACTACTTCAGGGCGTGACGATCCTGCCTGACACAAGTCCCAGGACACAAAACCCGCGTTGTGCCCAGCGATAAGTGGCCCTCAGCAAACCGAGCTGCCGGCAAGACGCTGCAGTCACTCTTGAAGCTGGTTGTCATGGACCTCCCCATACCACTGGATCACTTCGTGGGTGACCAAGTTAGTGGATCAAAGCCAGCACACCCTCCCTCCACTTAAATCTTCTGCTTTTTATGTTATATTGTAAATATTTGTAATGAAAATGAAGGAGACTCCAGGCAGAATGGCTCCTGCAATAAGTCAGGAGCTAATGGGGCTCTCAATGAAACGAAATGAAACTCAGTCCAATTAGCTTTGCGTAGCTCACTTGCTCCTCTGCATGAGTTGTAAAATTCAAATTCTGATTTAACTGGTTACGATTTACAGCATAAACAGGACTGAATCATAACATAACCTAACTGCTAAAGCGGACATGGGCTCGTCTGTAAATGGTAGCATTTACTGGTTCAATAAAAGGGATGAGATTCAAATTCTGATGTAGCTGGTTATGATTTACATTCCGCATAAACAGGACTGAATCATAACATAATCTAACCGCTAGAGCAGACATGGGCTGGTTTGTAAACGGTCGCATTTACAGATCTTGGAGTCGCTGTTAGCTTACCAATAAACGGGAAGAGTTTTGTCACGTTTACAATAAGTATTGACTAGGCCACTGGGAGTGAGGACCAAGGCCAAGACAGGCTGACATGATAATACTGTATCATGTTTTTCTGCAGTCAGTGCCTTCTCCTCGCTCTTCTCTGTCTTCTCTGTTTCAGGTGTCGTGAAGCTGATGATGGAAGTTCCTGATCTGTGGTTCACAGCTCAACTAGTCTGGAACACTCTGATGTTCTATCTCTCTATCCTGTTCTGTTGATCTTTCTGTCCACTAACCACAACCAGTTGACACAGATGGCTGCCGCCTCTGAACTTGGTTCGGCTGGAGATTTCTTCCTGTTAAAAGGGAGTTGTTTCTTCCCACTGTCGCTAAATGCTTGTTCATGTGGATCTTGTTAGGTTTTTTTTTCTTATTATGAATTTTATATTTTGATAAGCGTATTGAGATGACTTTATTGTAAATTGCGCTATACAAATAAAGTTGAATTGAATTGAATGAAGTTGTTACCCAGTCTGCATGCTGAAGACTTCTGGTAGCTCACCCCTTCGAGCAGCTTAAAGGCCTGAGGGATTTATTGGGCCTTGCAACGCATGATGTTCTGAAATATGATTGGATAAAAGTTTGAACAGAAAGGACAGCCCCAGTAACCCAACGTGAGGCTGGAGCAGTGCGTAACGTTCAGGCCAGCAGAGAAGGCCTTTTTTTCTTTGTCTTAATCTAAACATCTAAACTTTTGACTTAAAAATAAATCCACTCGTGGTTGGAGAATATACAAATTCCACATCGATATGCCACTGTGTGAACACCCAGCATTCCAGATTTCAGTTCAACTTAATTGTGTATTGAAACTAAAGAAACTCTGTACAAAGTGTAACTTGTACAGAGCTCTGTTATAAAGAAGGATTTGTGACAAACTTTAAACCAAAGTGTTGGTTTCATCAAGTAGCAACTGCAGGAGGAGCCCTGATGAGAGGAAATGTTTCCTGTTAATAATTTCATCTCTAACAAGTCATTATAGAAACAGCAGTGTATACTACAGAATGACAAAAGGATGTTTGATTTGCATTGTGTTGCAGGACATCCAGGTCATCCACGTAGTAAATGCGAGTGCGTCAGAATGTGTGTTACCAGCAGTGCTTTCACATGTTTACCGTATTGGTGGGCCAGTCAGCAGCCTCAGGTACAACCTCCCACTGCAGGTGCAGCAGCACAGGTGAGATCAGTGCAACGCCTGCAACATACTGGGTGTCCCTGCACACACTGAAAACCAGTATATAGACATTAAGAAGACCAAGTCATGAATTAATGCTTAAAACTTTTCTTGGAAAATCATCATCTAAAATCTTTTGAATCATTTACAACAGTCAAAGTTTATCATGCTTGTTCTGATCTGACCTACCAACTTTAAATAATTTCCTTATTATATCTATTATTATATTGTTTGTATGTATATATGTAAAGTTATTTATTTCCTTATTCCTTATTTTACCAGCCCTCACTTCTCTGTGGAAGTAAGGACTCGGTCTGCTGAAGGTCTTTTGTTCTTCGCTGCCACTAGAGGAGGAGAGTTTCACTTTGCACTTTACATGTCCAAAGGCAGAGTGAGGTTGTCAGTGGGCAAACAGAGGGAGATCTTCAACCGGGAGAAGTACAACGATGGAAAGTGGCACTCGGTCAGTATATCACTAAACTCTGTGAAATCCGTGAGTAGACTCAGACTCCAGCTTCTTTGTGTCAGATACCATTAGCCACAATCAGCTATCAGAGCCGGCAGTTGGTGGCTCCACTGGAGCAACCGTAATCACCATTTTGTCTGGTCACAGACTGTGTCACAATAGGCAATACGACTCTTCTGAACAAAAAAGCGGCGAACGTGTCTCACAAACGGGCGTGTTTAATTATCCACTGGCTGCGCTAGAATCTATCTATAAATACAAGGAGTGTGCGTGTGTGTGTGTTTGTGTGTGCGTGTGCGTGTGTGTGTGTGTGTGTGTGTGGGGAAAGAGTTTGTTGTGCGCATAGATGGATATATGGATATGACCATGGAGTGTGTATCCATTACGTATCCATACGTTCACGATCCACCCTGCATACTCAACACTCGCACAAGCTTACGGACCTGCACTCGCGTACATTCCTAAGCACCTAGCATATTCTTCTGAGTGTTTACAAGTCACGCAGACGGTGCTCGATAGTGAAGCGTGCCTGACCACTGTAGCTTCACTCACGCCACACCTGCTACTACACCTAACGACTTTAATTAGGTAAGTTTAGTGCAAGTTAGGCAGGCAGGTACTGTACATGTGCAATGAACTGGTGCACATGATTTTAGAATCCATACACACACACCTGGTGTTGAGGTCTGGTGATAAGACATTAAATGCGGCTGATGCTTGTGCGTGTGTGAGCGTGAGCCCACAGACAGATGCGTGTGCGTGCCTATGAGTAGAGTCCGACACGGCAACTGGGACAGGTGGCGAGACGCACGCACACTCACACACACAAAAGATAAGAACACCCCTGCACTAAGGGTGTGCGATCTGACGATATTAGATCATTAAGGATTAAAACTTGACGACGATCTCCCAAATCACGGAGATCGTAGAACCATCTGTTGTTTACATTTTAACCCTTGCGGTGCCGTGTCTGTGTCATATGTCTGTGGTCCATACACAGAACATCCAATGTTTTTTTTCTTTGCCAAATCACACCATTTGCTAGTCAGCATGTCAGCGTTACATGTTAATTAAGATTTATTAAGCAGAAGTATGCTTCGCTCCCCCTCCCCCCCAGTGCACGGACACAGAGTTAGCTGTGCTGCTTCCTCCGTGTTAGTGACTGTCTGTCAGAGGCTCAGTGCAGATGTCTGTCTGTCTGTTAAACTATCAGTTCTGAGAGTTGAAGCACTGAAATATGTTTGAGAAAACACTGCATGTGTTTCTCTTCTATAACTAACTCTCTGTCGCTGTGCTGTAGCAGAAATCTGCTGCTGTAGCTAACGGGGCTGTTTCCGCATTCTTAAAGAGACAGTGTCCTGAATGTGATTTACTTTAAAAACTACTTTCAGCAACTCAGGGCTGCCCTGAAAAAAGCAACACAACATAATTTAATCACATTTCAGCCTTAAGGTAGGAAAAAGTCAAAAGTGATACAAAATATTGATATTGTGCTGCTAGTGATTAATAAAAGGGTCTCTAGGGCATTTATCTCCACTGACTTTGGCCCATTATTGTTTTTCTTGTAAAACTAATGAAAAAAAATAAATAAAAAATGGAGCCCACAGACAGATATCACCTATTGCCATTTTGAGGAAAAATATAGAGATATGAATATTGGTCCATATCACCCAGACGTAATGTAATCAAAGCAGTAACATTTTATCTTGTAAAGGATATGATTGTCTAAACTGTGTGAAATGAGGAGTTCAAAGACTGCTTAAAGTAGTATTTTATTAATATGTTTATTATTAATGAGTGTGTTACCTCAATAACAAATAGAAATCACTAGATTGATGCTACCTTGTTATGAAGCAAGTGATGCTAATGCTAATGCTACACTACATTAGTTAAACAAAGTAATAAGACTGTGCGACTAAAATAACTTGTCAGCCTTTTTGTTTGATGTTAATTGTACTAGGAACCAGTTTGATGAAGTGCTTACATGTGTGATCTTTTATTCCTTTTGTCTATTTAGGGCGATGATTTTAAGAAGGTGATTTGGTTTGTTTTATTGGTAAATAACTTTAAAATAGTCCAAATGCTTTGAATGAAAAAAATCGTGATAAAATCGTGATCGTGATTTCACAAAGAAAAAATCGTGATGATAATTTTCCCATATCGCCCACCCCTACCCTGCACTAAGAGATGTTAAATGCTAAATGGTTTTATCAGATTCTACTTAAACTGACGCATTGGTGCAAACTTTATTTATCAATTTATTATACACATGTCCCATAGAATTAAACCAGGGAAATCGCACACACTATTTTACTTTACATCCGCAAATAAACCCCTTTATAACAGGACAGAATACAGAGTGTGTACACCTCTTTGTACATCCAACCTTCAAACACATACTCATTTGGCCATAATTGACAACTCTACTTAAAGCTGATATTCAGAGTTTCTGAGAGGACGTCTGGATGTCACGCCCTAAACAGCTCCACTTCCTCCCCCTGCCTCTGCAATCCATCAGAAGCCACGCCTCTACTTTTCTGCACGCGCATCGCGGAACATAACAAGGTTGCATCGAGTTGCATTGATATAGGTCTATGGGTCAAGTAAGAGCCAAAATTATATTTACCTGTTTACTGTTGTGACCCGTGGACTTGTTTCCGTGCACAGTTTCGAATTCGCTTTGATTGACAGTGTCAAAGACAGGAAGTCGAAGCCTATTGGCTGGGTGCGCTCAGCAATTGTTTTCATTTGTATAAATGGACTTGGTAAATGGACTTGATTTTATATAGCGCTTTATCACCACACTGAAGCAGTCTCAAAGCGCTTTACATAACACCTCATTCACCCAATCACTCTCACATTCACACACCAGTGGGACAGGACTGCCATGCAAGGCGCTCGTCGACCACTGGGAGCAACTTAGGGTTCAGTGTCTTGCCCAAGGACACTTCGACACATAGTCAGGTACTGGGATCGAACCCCCAACCTTTCGATCAGAAGACGACCCACTACCACCTGAGCCATGGTCTATAGGACGAAGGAGGGACTTATATACATTAATGTATATGAATGACCACCGGCAGTAGACCATAGTAAAAGACTAGTTAGGTTTTTTTTGCATTTCAAAAGAATGATGCATAAATATAGATTTCTCAGAAACTCCGGACATCAGCTTTAAGCTCTCACTGTATGAATACATTCTTCTGACGGGCACTGTACTACTACTTTTAAAGAGAGTAAGTTGCTCTACTAATATTTGTGATGTTTGATAGGGCTTCACTACAGGTACCATCTAAAACAGTAACAGTGGCCAATGTCAATGGTGCTTTCTACCCTGGTGGCATCTCCACACATTTACAGATCACTGCTCGCATGTGACTCTTCTGCAGCAAGAGTGCAGTAAAAGTCATGAATAATCCTGCACTGAGGAGGTTCTTGTAGGAAAAGCCATTTATTGCTCTTACCATGTATTTATTTTAAGTTTTTTTTATTTTTTGTTTTAAAAACATAAACATCCACTCATTCTTTGTTTAATATTCTCTGCAGTAAAAACCTTTAAAATGTGACAGAAATTATGAATATCCGCACCTGAGTCCTCTGTTTGCATCCCTGACTATATGTTGTTAAAATTGTTCTGAATCCGAGCCCTTCACTTTATTGGTATGGAAAAATACAAAGGCAAAGGTTTTTGTCAAATTGACTAGTTTATGCAAAGTTAAGGCAAACAAAGTTTTAAAATGCCACAACTTTGGCTGCAATTATTTGTAAAAGTTGCCGCAAAATCCGGCAATTTAGGCCGCAACAATCACACAAGTTGTCCCCAAAACCCCAGAAGGACAGAAATATGATTAGAACATTTGAGCATCATTATTAGTTGGTTTTCAATTACATGTTAAGTCATTTTTTTATTTTGTTTGACGATACCACAATAATACAGTACCGTGGCCTTAATACTATGATAATATTTTATTGTGAAATTTGATATCGCTGCATCCATAACTAATATATGATCCACTCAAAACAATATAGACCAACCCAGTCTCACTCCAAACTGTGTAATAACTATGCCTTTCTTCTGCCAAAAGTCACCTGAAGTATGCTGGAAAATGATGCAAAGTCATTTTATGCTTTCAGAGGCATTTGCATGAACTGGCGATGCTTTGTGCAGAGTTATTACACGATTTGGAGTGAGACTAGGTTGTATAGACCATAGACTCTAAAAAGAATGGACGGGACAAGCGCCTCAAAAAGTGAACCCTTTTATTTTTGAGCTCTGCTGTGATCATTATTTATTATCACCCTACATTGTGTTCAAGTGCTCATTTTTCTGTGAAGTTTGTTTTAAATAAGTTATTTGAGGTTGAAATACAGGATTTGACATCATATATTACAATGATTGACAGCCAATGATTGGGCAGTACGCTAAATGGGCGGGGCGTGTTACCAGAGCTCATCCCGCAGGACCCTACTGCGCAGACTCTGGCTCCAAATGACGTCAAATTTGCAAGATGGCTGCTCACCTAAGCACTGTATTTTGGCTTCAAGAACGTTGAGTGGGAACTAAGGAGGACGTCACGTCCATTCTATGGTATAGACAGGTAGACAAAGCATTCAACTGAATTTTGTGTGAAAATGTTTTGCCAAAATCACTGAAATACACTTTTAGAAAGAAAAAGACGCTTTGTTGATTAGAAATGTTTATCTTAAATAGTAAAAAATAAAAAAAATACAGTTAATGTGTGTTTTTAACTCTAAAAGTAAATAGCGACATTTAAGTATTAATAATACCATTAGTAATTGCATTTTAGTGTTAAAATAAATCTAATTATGCTAACAAAACATCATAAAGCAATTTTGGTTTATTCTCTTTCTAAGTTGTCATACAGTACACTTCATTATCCTTTTATTTTATATATTTAAAAAGTTGTAAAGCTTCCTGAAGTTAGGACAAGGCTTGAAATGAAGGGACTAGTTAACAACCACTAACCAAGGAGATCCAAAACCTTTGTTTAAAACTTGCATTTTATTTATCAAACCCAAACTTAAAGCTGCAGTTTGTAGAATCCTCTCTCTGCTCCGTTTTGAAAACTAAACTCAATCTCCCTTACCGGTATATTTTGTGAATGCTCTAAGTAACTTTTTTCTCAATAGAGACATGGTGACAAGTGTATGGACTTTGTCTTGTGTTATTGGAGAGTTTTCTCCAATAACTCATGACACAGAGCTCAGGACACAGAGCACACAGAGCATCACAGCTGCTTGCAGCTCTGAGCGGACTGATAACATCACTCCGCATCCAGATGATAAAATCAGTTCACCTTGAATAAGCTTGTCTTGGTTTAAACGCAATTTATCCTGTCTGTTATCACTCTCTCTCTGACACCAGTGTGTGTGTGTGTGTGGTGGACCCTGCGCAGTCACAGTGGTCCATGAGGACACAAAGCGGTCCGTTCCTCTTCAGTATGTTTGTGCCTTTAAACTGTTGCTTCTGCCGTGTGACTGTTGTGTCTAATGCCGCGATGGGGACTTTAGCTGGGATATCCGTCATTACACTTTTACTACCAAGGGTACCTGAACGCACCTGACTTCAGTCGAGCAGCCAATAGTAACACCAAAAACAGCTCATGGAGCACACGTGTTTGTAGAAAGATCTCTGAATGGCTGACATCCAGATTCTAGGAGCGTCATTCTCCTGGATTTATAAATGTCATTTTACAGGGCCAGGAGAAGGAGATGAGATTCACTGTCCACTCAGAACACTTTGGATCACAATATGCTCAAAGATGATTGGAGATTTTTGACAAAATTATGTCAAAAAAAGTTACATATTCAGCTTTAATTCAAGTAGAGGAAAAATCATTAAATGTTGAATCTTATTTAATTTAGATGAGAGTTTTCATGCTTATTATTATAAAAGGCCTCATTTAAAGTGAAGTTGAACTGTGTGTTTGCACAAAATTACATTTATTAGTCAATATTTCTCATCCATGCCACATTTGTACAATGTAACCCTTGACAATGATGATTAGATACGAGTTGTTGTCAACAGGTGATGTTCAGTTTGGAAAAGAAGAAGTTCCGGCTGGTGGTGGATGGGATCCGTGCTCAGGATGGTCAAATGTCGAGCGCAGAGTTGGTGTCCTTGCAGCAGTTCATCTCACCCGTGTACCTGGGCAGTGTCCCAGAGTCCCTCCACAAAGAGTTAAAGGTTCACAGATACATCAAAATATACTCTACACTATGAGGCAAAGAAGAAGACTGTAACTTAAAGGCATTTTTGTTTTGTTGACTTTCAGTTTAAGGCTCTTCCGAAGCAAAGTGTATCTGGCTGTGTGCGTAATTTTAAAATGATTGGAGCTCCTATGTTGAACCCAGCTGCCAATCTGGGAGCTGGACCCTGTTTTGAAGGATCAACGCAGAGAGGGGCTTATTTCTCAGGGAATGGATCTCATGTGATTGTCAGTGAGTGTGTCTCACACACACACACACACACACACACACACACACACACCACACACACACACACATATACGCAACATCTACAATATTTTATGTGTTTCAGATGATTCCTTTGTCGGACCCTCCTTTGAGTTACTGTTCAATATTCGACTTCAAAGTCCCACTGGTCTCCTGCTACACCTAGGGAACACTGCCAGGAGCAGGATGGGAATGATTGGTCACTACCTCATTGTCTACATGCTTAGAGGAGAGGTGAGAGGCCTGTTAGGGAATCAAACTAATAATGTGTGGTATCAATAAAAGATTTGAATGGGCAATTGTTTTTACAGTATTTTACAATATAAGCCATTTTAGAACTCCTCAAAAAGCTTTCAAGAATTTTTTTTTTTTACACAACTTGGTGACCTAAAGAGCAGCTTTGCACATTCTTTTAATCACAGTGTGTGAATTTTTAGAGCTTTGCTCCCTGTTTTTTAGACTTACGCGCATGGGAGAATAGAACCCTTAACACGTCACCCTTTAATGGATATGTATAGTAGGCGGAGTTCCCAGGGGGAGCAAAAATATTGGAGGGGGAAATTAAAATAACATTATACAGGGAGAGCAATGCAATTAATGAAAATTGGAACTTTTTGCTGTGATGGTTTTAGTACGGAAAAATAGTACAATTGTGCAAACATACATGCAGAGATCATCGCTGCTGTAACTGGACAGAAAAAACAGCGGAGATTAACTAAAGGCTCCAGTTGTGTGTGTGTGTATGTGAGAGAGAGAAAGAGAGAGAGAGAGAGAGAGAGAGAGAGAGAGAGAGAGAGAGAGAGAGAGAGAGAGAGAGAAAGAGGTTCACTGTGCTCAGAGATGGATATATGGATATGACCATGGATTGATATCGCTTCAGACTCACTGCTCCACTGTTCTCCTTTCTCTCCATGTTTTGACCATCAAAGTCTCATGTTGTGTTGATGTCAGGCCAGAGTCAGCGGATCAGATGCGTAATATACGTATGATTACTGATGGCAGTAGGGTTACATATGACAACAGTGACATATGAGAGTGTTCATGACACAGCGCTGCTCAGACCTGCACTGGATGATGGTCAGTAGTTCATCTTCCAAGATTGCAGACTGATTGATAGACTGTGTTGCTGTATTAACTCAGATCAATGGTAGATCAAAAGGAAGGTTTCTGTCCAAACCTGCCTATTTTGCATGCACTGGTCAGAGCAAAGTTACAGGACCAGACGGAGCACCCACATTAAATGGGGGGGAAAAATAATTTAAAGTTGTTTCAAAAAACAAAAACAAAAAACTTTTATTTGTTTATTTAGTTTTCTATATTATTAAATGTTTGTGCTGCAGACAGAGATGTCCATCTGCCGCAAATTTAACTTCCTCAAGTGTCATTGTGCTTGTGTACACTGACGTCTACACATTTAATGAGCAAAACGCTCATTTAAATACGGGCGGTCTGCACCAGTTCTGCTCGTGCAATAATCATTGCTGCAACCTCGCTCCAATTTGATGACACGTTCCCACTTTGATCACGAATTTGACGCCGCATTGAGCTGGAGAAGCTGCGCCTCCAGGGAGCTCTCTGCCGTGATTGACATGTAAACAGTCACTCCCACGAAGGTGATCATTTCAACGTCCTTCATGCAGTGCTATGTATGTGTTTTCTACAGTCTTATGTATGTCCTGGTGAATGCCCCCACGCTCTGTCTCGTGTCTATAAAGCAGCATGAGCTCGGCTACGGATTGGTTGGGAGGAGGGTGGGCCGTTCTCTGGACCTACGTCACCGTGCGGGAGGGAGGAAATCAGTGTCCCGTCTACAAACACGCCCACTCATGAATATGCATAAGTAGGTTGCAAATCAACCTGTTTGTGTAGAGTTGCTCAGAAAGTGACTTTTCAGAGGAAAACAGGCGAGTTTGAAAAAATAAACCTCAAATACAAATGGAGCTGGGTGAAAAATAGCATGACCTGGGACCTTTAAACCAAACAGAAAACTACTGTAGGTCTACTTTTATAACCTGAAACTATTTCCCTTATGTTTATATCAATTATAGATATTACAATTTCAACTTGAAATTCACAATTTTTCAACAGAAATACTTTTATATTATACTATTTTCATACATAAATTAAATATTTTCACTCTGAATTTTATTAAAGAGGAACTTATTTTAATCCTTAAATAGGCCACATAAACAGGGTTTTAAGGAAAAAACTATTTTCCTCACACATTTTAACTGTCCAGTCCTTGTGAGCTCACCCTTTTGGTTTCAGTCCTTTTTCTATGCGTATTGTGCAATGCACTTGTCTGGTGTTCTCAGCTCCGTTGCACACAGCCAAAGGCTGACGCGCTGCGTTCCCCCTCCGTTTATAGGGTGACTTTCTCATCAGTGCAATTGTGCTCACCTGTTGAGGTGTGCCGCGGAGAATCATGCACACACACGGAGCAGTATGAGCGCGTGCTGGCATGCGCTCAGAGCGACACTCACGGCACATCGTCAACAAACTCATGAAACCCTTTGACATCTCCCACTTATTCAACATCGACAAATGCCTCTGCCCCTCTTATTACTATGCCCCTCTCCAAATTCACACCTGTCAACCCAGCTGAATTGTCAAAAATCCTCTTTATAATGAAAACCTCCATTTGCTTATTAGACGCCATCCCATTCTCTTTTGTTAAGCACTGTTTCCCCACCATCTCCCATCTAATGTCCAACATTGCCAACTGCTCCCTCACCTTTCTCTCTGTCCTCCAATCACTTCAACTGGCTGCTGTAACCCCTGTCATCAAAAAACCTGTTCTGAACCCCAACATCATGAGCAACTTCCGACCAGTTTCCAACATCCTCTTTCTGTCAAAAGTTCTGGAACGTGTTGTCACCTCACGAATCACATCCCATCTCAACAATAATCAAGTTTTCAATTTCAATCTGTTTTCAGCACCAAACATATCACTGATACCACCACCTCCTCCTTTCATCTGACTCTGGCTTACTCTCTATCCATGTTCTTCCTGATCTCACTGCTGCCTTTGACACTATCAACCACTCCATCCTACTTTCCCACTTACAATCCCCCCTCAATCACTAGCGATGCCCTCACCTGGCCACACTCATACCCCACTGGCCATGGTTACATGATGTTTTTTAATTCAGAATTGGTTATTTCAAATTAAATCATTCAGAATTAAAGTGTTCTGCTTCGTGTTTACATGGAAATAGTAATTCTCGAATTGAGGTTTACATGGAAAAACGGTTTATTCAGCTTTAGTTAATTCTGCTTTAGGTTTGGGGGTTGGGAAGGCTCTGATTGGAAAGGGGGCGAACATGACATATCGGGAAAAACACACAACAAACCAAATTTATTGTCGGCTGTAACACAGAAGACCACACATGAGAACTGTTTCCACCTTTATTTTGATTGTAGTTTTGAAGCAACAGCTTGAATATAACACACTTTGGTCCACGGAGCGGAAGGGAGATAGGAACTAATCACCGGTAATTAAAGCCCAGTAAAACTCTGGAAAACAATAACTAGGAGTAAATATTTGCTCCCTAGTAAAGACAGTAGCTCTAACAACCGTTACAATGATAAAGTTGGTGATATTACTGCCTGTGCAGCAGTATGGCGACTCATTTACTCCGTCTCCGGGTGAATAGGCTTCACCCGTACGATGAAGCCTGTTCCGTTTGCTGATCTCCAAGTGTCCGTGTTAATGTCCACATGATTATGCCTCCATCCATTTCCTTTTTTCATTGTATCCATGTCTTTTAAGGCTGTTATTAAATAGTGTCAGCTCTATTCCGGGCAGCCATGTTAGATTATGTTGTCATCCATCGTATGACATATTCCTCATTGGTCCAAACTCCCTCACTCAAACAATATTATTATTATTATTATTATTATTATTATTATTATTATTATTATTATTATTATTATTATTATTATTATTATTATGTGCTGCGAAAACTCTCAGTAAGTGCCGGTACTGTGTACCGTTGCATTGAAACCCATTTAAAGGTTACCTGTAGTGGAAATGTATATAACAAAACATTTGTTTAATTACTAATAAAGAAAAGATCTGTACTTTTTTTTTTTTTTTAAGGAAAAAACACATTTAAATCACTTTTTAGAAAAATGTTATACCTTGTGGCATAAACTATTGAGAGCCGCCATTTTGGTAATCTTGGCTTTAAAGAAACTAGTACAGTGCCCGTCAGACAGTGATGTGCTGTGACCACTAGGGTTGGGTAGGCACGTTGCAAATCGAGACCACCAATGACAATTTCAAATGTTTCTGCTGGCAAGTGTTAATTCAATTCGAATCAACTTTATTTGTATATAGCAATTTACCACAAAGTTATCTCAATGCGTTTATCAAAAAATACAATTCATAATAAGAATGAAAAAACCCAACAAGATCCACATGAACAAGTATTTAGCCATCTAACAAAATCTACATCGTAAAATACATTAAAGAAACATAAACAAATATTTAATATAGCCTCCATACTCTCCCAACAACATATATCTCATGACACGGCAGCACATCTGTTGTTTGTGTTGGAAACACAGAGAAAATGACAACAACAACTCAGAACAGGATTGATCAGGATTTATCCTTCAACTCTCACATAAAACAAACTTCAAGAACTGCCTTCTTTCATCTCCGTAACATTGCTAAAATTAGATCTATCCTGTCTCAGAACGACGCCGAAAAGCTAGTCCATGCTTTTGTTACCTCTAGACTGGATTATTGTAATTCTCTTTTAGCAGGCTGCCCGAGCAAGTCGCTTAAGACACTTCAGCTGGTTCAAAATGCTGCAGCACGTGTACTGACTAAAACTAGGAGAAGAGATCACATTACTCCTGTATTAGCCTCTCTGCATTGGCTTCCCATAAAATATAGAATAGAATTCAAGATTCTTCTTCTCACTTATAAAGCCCTAAATGGACAGGCACCAGTCTATCTCAAGGAGCTTGTAGTGCCATACAATCCCCCCAGAACACTACGCTCTCAAAATGCTGGACTACTCGTTGTTCCATTTGTCTCTAAAAGTAGTATAGGAGGAAGAGCTTTCAGTTATCAGGCCCCACTTCTCTGGAACCATCTACCAACCACGGTTCGGGGGGCAGACACCCTCTCTACCTTTAAGGTTAGGCTCAAAACATTCCTCTTTGGTAAAGCTTTTAGTTAGGAACCAGCTCATAGCTAATAGTTAAGATGCAATAGGCATAGACTGCCGGGGGGGGGGGTCTGGCATGCTCGGTTGGAGAGAGGTTGGAGAGGGCATTAAGAGAGAGGTCATTTAGGCTAGAGAGGGACCGGAGAGGGTCCCATTCCTCTCTCAAACACTCCCTCTATGTCTGCTTCTTCCCTTGTGTGTTTGCTCCTGTACTCCTTCTGGCTTTTGTCTTGCAGGTCCGTGGGATCCTCAGTGTGGAGTTACAGAGTCTCAACAACTCTGTCTCCACCCTTTCCTCTGCACACACCCAACACAGCATAACGTGGATGGCTGTTCATCATAGGAATGGGATCCACACAAGGTTCCTGCTGCTTAACAGAAGGTTTTCCTTGCCGCCATGATGAATTCATGTTGGGTGTGGGATCATATGTATGTGTATATACGTACAGTATATATGCATATGTGTGTATCCATAAAATGAAGAGTCCGTCCTTAAGACTGCTCTACTGTAAAGTGTCTTGAGATACCATTGGTTATGATTTGGCGCTATACAAATAAAAGATTGATTGATTGATTGATTGAGAACAGCCTCAGTGAGGAGCATCCACAAAGCCAATCCTTCCTTTTGTTCCATTCACTGTGAAAAGTATGAAACATTTTCTGACCTTACCTTTGCTGAAGGTCTGGTTACTCAGTGTTGGTCTCCTACCAAATTGGTAGGGTATTTTCAGTAGCGGAACAAATCAGAGGGGGCGGGTCAAATGACTGAGCCCTTTAAAGCTCATAATAAACATCATTTCCATCAAGTTCATCAAACGGACATGAAGTATAACAAAACAAGAGAACAACAAAAACATTAGGATGGTCACTAACACAAATTCAAAGCATCTCAGCACCATGGATAGCGACCGGTTTATTTTGACACCCACTTTAACCATTTCAACTCAGAGCCTGTATCAGTAGCTATAAAGTTTAGTAAAACTGGCACAGCTGCCCACATGTTCACAAACACTATTTCAATATAAAGTACTATAGTCCCACTCACCACAATTTGAAGGGCATACAACGAACCTTGCTCTCCGTGAACTAGTCCACGATGCTCTGTATGTTCGTTGTTTTTTGCTCTCTCATTCTGTATGGACATTATGACAAGTCCACTCAGTCTGTCCTGTCCCACTGTGCTCCTCAACTGGTTTTTAATAAGTTATAACTTGAAGAATGAGCGGGACACGTGCGTGCACATACTCTGTGCAGAAACCATGTTGTTTACATATGTGAAGCTTGAAAAACTGAAAAATGGCAACGAATGAACAGCTGTTTAGGCTCGAAAATATTTTGTAGTATGTAGAAAGCTTTTCACCTGAGGACGCAGCCGTTTATTTAAGGAAACTCACTTTAAGTACAGGCGAACGATTGTGGGACCCATAGCAGCATTCCTGAAAACGATGTGCGCTCTTGGCCTGATTTTCACTGGCCAGACATTTATACATATCCGATAGAAAAACCCAGTGTATATACGAAAGAAAACCTAAAAGCATTAAGTCTCTAGATGCTTATAACTACTTGTTATGAACGAGCAGGTAGGCCGGCTGCTGTACTCCTGTTACCGAAGGTTTACTTGTATTTCCGCATATTCTGATCAGTTTCAACGGATGAGTTTCCATCTCTACATTAAGTCTCCTACTCACTGTCTGCCCCCTGGTATTTTGCCTTGACCAATGTCAATCAATCAATCAATCAATCTTTATTTGTATAGCGTCAAATCATAACCAATGGTATCTCAAGACACTTTACAGTAGAGCAGTCTTAAGGACGGACTCTTCATTTTATGGATACACATATGCATATATACGTATATACACATACATATGTATCCCACACCCAACATGAATTCATCATGGCGGCAAGGAAAACCTTCTGTTAAGCAGCAGGAACCTTGTGTGGATCCCATTCCTATGATGAACAGCCATCCACGTTATGCTGTGTTGGGTGTGTGCAGAGGAAATGGTGGAGACAGAGCCGCTGAGTCTCTGTAACTCCACACTGAGGATCCCACGGACCTGCAAGACAAAAGCCAGAAGGAGTACAGTAGCAAACACACAAGGGAAGAAGCAGACATAGAGGGAGTGTTTGAGAGAGGAATGGGACCCTCTCCGGTCCCTCTCTAACCTAAATGACCTCTCTCTTAACGCCCTCTCCAACCTCTCTCCAACCGAGCATGCCAGACCCCCCCCCCCGGCAGTCTATGCCTATTGCATCTTAATTATGAGCTATGAGCTGGTTCCTAACTAAAAGCTTTACCAAAGAGGAATGTTTTGAGCCTAACCTTAAAGGTAGAGAGGGTGTCTGCCCCCCGAACCGTGGTTGGTAGATGGTTCCAGAGAAGTGGGGCCTGATAACTGAAAGCTCTTCCTCCTATACTACTTTTAGAGACGAATGGAACAACGAGTAGTCCAGCATTTTGAGAGCGTAGTGTTCTGGGGGGGTTGTATGGCACAACAAGCTCCTTGAGATAGACTGGTGCCTGTCCATTTAGGGCTTTATAAGTGAGAAGAAGAATCTTAAATTCTATTCTATATTTTATGGGAAGCCAATGCAGAGTGGCTAATACAGGAGTAATGTGATCTCTTCTCCTAGTTTTAGTCAGTACACGTGCTGCAGCATTTTGAACCAGCTGAAGTGTCTTAAGCGACTTGCTCGGGCAGCCTGCTAAAAGAGAATTACAATAATCCAGTCTAGAGGTAACAAAAGCATGGACTAGTTTTTCGGCGTCGCCCTGAGACAGGATAGATCTGATTTTAGCAATGTTACGGAGATGAAAGAAGGCAGTTCTTGAAGTTTGTTTTATGTGAGAGTTGAAGGATAAGTCCTGATCAAATAGAACCCCAAGGTTTCTAACAGTTGTGCTTTGTGCCAGAGTAATGCCATCTAGGGCAGTTAGGCTAGCATAGGTTTCTCTAAGGTGTCGTGGGCCCAGTACAATGACCTCAGTCTTGTCTGAGTTGAGAAGAAGAAAATTTTGGTCCATCCAGGCCCTAATGTCCTTTAGACAGGCCTCAAGTTTAGATAGCTGATTTGTCTCACCTGGCTTCATTGATACATACAGTTGGGTATCATCAGCATAGCAGTGAAAGTTAACAGAGTATTTTCTCATAACATTACCAAGGGGGATCATATAGATAGAGAAGAGGATTGGACCTAGCACAGAGCCCTGAGGAACCCCGTAGCTTACTTTAGTGTACACAGAAGACTTATTATTCACGTGTACAAACTGGTACCTATCAGATAGGTAGGACTTAAACCAGTTTAGGGCAGTCCCTGTGATTCCAAGTAATTTCTCTAATCTCTCTAGTAGAATATAGTGATCTATGGTGTCAAAAGCTGCACTAAGATCTAATAAAACCAGCACTGAGAGTCGTCCTTCATCTGAAGCCCAGAGTAGATCATTAGTTACTTTAACTAAAGCAGTCTCTGTGCTGTGTTGAGCTCTAAAACCTGACTGGAAGTCCTCGAACAGGCTGTTGTTTTGAAGAAATTCACAGAGCTGAGCTGCCACAACTTTCTCAAGAATCTTTGAAATAAAAGGAAGATTAGATATAGGCCTGTAGTTTGCTAAAGTGCTGGAATCAAGAGTAGGTTTTTTGAGAAGGGGTTTGATTACAGCTACTTTAAAGGACTGTGGCACGTGGCACAATGTGAAGTTGCCATAACAACAATTGTTGGTCATTTTGTACACTCTTAATGACAAGTTGTCATGACAATGCTTTCCCAAGAATGCCAACACAGCTCCAAATGTGTCATAATTTATCAAATGACACTTCATGACACCTTATTAATGCCAATGACAGATGTCATGTCATAATAATGACAGTGTAATGTCAGCCTTATGTATAAAACATAAAATAAAGTGTTATCCAGGATCATTTACCAATTGATTATTGATTTTTAATTCCAGTTCCCTGCCTTTATCTGTTTTACCAATTATTTCATCAATTGTTTGTCAAATGCTTTTGCTTTTTCCTTTGGAGGACTCAATAATTGACTTGTAAAAGTTTGCCTTGGCTTTGCACAATGTTTGAATTACTCTGTTTCATATTTCAGATAACATCTACCTTAGTTATTGAAAAGTATTGGATCTGGATAGGTATCTGAGAAACTGGCTCAGTGTTTACTTGGTCTCAGATCGATACCAAATTTTGCAGTATTGCACAGGTCGAGAAGGCCGGGGAGAGAAAGTCTGGGCCACCCTGCTCAGGATGCTCGAAGATGGTAGAAGATACAGTAGATGGACTGATGGAAATGTAGACATGCAGCACTTTAAAATGTTTGCAGATGTACATAAATTCCATAAGCTCTAACATACCAGGGGGTTTGTGTGAATAAAGGCAGTATGTTTTTTCTTATCCCTATTTTCAGGTGGTGGCACGTGCAAACAATGGAAAAGGTGAATTCATGGTGTCGGTGAAGCCAAAAACCACATTGTGTGATGGAATATTCCACAAAATATCCGGTAAACTGTGTGCAAATGCCAAAATATATCCTGATATTTTCACATACAGTAATACTGAAAAAAACGTAGTTATTCCTCGATGTGTTTTGCAGTTATAAAACGGAAGAATGTTGTGCAACTGTATGTAGATACGATGGGCAATTACAAGATTGGACCACCAACTTCCACGAGTACTTTGGCCAAAAATCTATTGTATGTGGGAGGCATTCCTGGTGAGTATCCATCAATAATATGATTAGTGATAGAGAGAAAATTTACTTCAGTGCTGTACTTAAGTACAGTTTTTGAGCATCTGTGCATCACTTGAATATTATGTTGAGGGACACATGATACTTTCACTCAATTTCAATTTAAAAGTCCATCCCACTACATTTGAAAGACATACTTTTTAGAATGCCCTGGGGCATAAACTTGGAGAGTCGCCATTTTGGTCAGGATAGACACACTTTTGTTGATTGGCATGGTCTGTCGCTTTAAATAAATTGTGCAAGCGGAGGTTCTCTCTCTCTCTCTCTCTCTCTCTCTCTCTCTCTCTTACAACATTTCTCTGCGTTGTTGCTATGATGAGGCAGTGTGCATCATGACAAAATGATTGATCAGAATAATTCTGTGCAAGCAAGAACAATTTAATGTTAACAGTTTCATTGTTCCACCTGGTCTAATGTGACGGAGCTCAATTTTGTGATGGCATGAAGCTTATAAAGCCGGGAAAAATCCACAATTTAGCCGCGTCATTGTTTAAGCCGCAGGGTTCAAAGCGTGAGAAAAAGTAGCAGCTTATAGTCTGGAAATTACGGTATTTGTTTTCATTTGAACACTTTTTTCTGATTCTGATTTTTTTATTATTATTATTATTGAAAATCTTGCTCAAAATAAAAAAATTCAACTTTAAGTTGGTCAAATCTTTGATTAAAGAAGTTTCAGATTTTCATGGTTGAAATGAAGCTATTAGGTCGATCAAAAAAGGTGCTTTATTGAATCTTGATAATGTTCTCCTGAAAAGAACATATTTAGACATTTGGATTGTATAATCTAACTTAATATAAAACAGGGATGTTTCTAGGATATAAAATATTAGGTTACTTGTTTTCAATTCATTCTATAAAACAAAAATAATGAACATTGTGGCACATTTATCATGTACATCAATGTCAAAAATCCTCTGTACATCATGTAATTGTGGCCACTGGCCACGGTTACATGATGTTTTTTCATTCGGAATTAGTTATTTTGAATTCAGTTATTCGAAATCAAAGTGTTTTGCTTTGTGTTTACATGAAAATAATGATTTCGAATTGAGGTTTACAAAACTGGTTTATTTGGCTTTATTCAGTTCCACTTTCTGCCTCGGTGTTGGGAAGGGTTCTGATTGGACGTATTCTCGTCTATTGGGAAAAACACGCAACAAACCTTTTGTTTTCAGCTCCAACATAGAAGACCACACTGTTTTCACTTTGATTTTGATTGTAGTTTTGAAACAACAGCTTGACAATAACACGTTTTCACTTTGCTTCGGAGCAGAAGAGAGATAGAGTAGCGGAGAAGGGAGACAGAAGTCCGTACTTTGGTCATTTAAAGCCAGTGGTTAATGCAACAGCTGTTCTACCTCCACTATACAAGACGTTGAGTGAAAAAAGAACTTTATAATGATCCGCGCATCATTAATGAAGCTCTGATGCTTCATGCGCCGATGAAGCCGTTCCCTTTGCCGATGTCTGTGTGACCGTGTGAATGTCCTTTGCACTTTTATTCTTCCGTCCATCCACTCGTTTCATTATATCCATGTCTTTTAAGGCTCTTATTAAATAAATAGTCCAGGCTGGAGTACGGGCAGCCATCCTGGACTATGTCGTCACCAGCACATCATCGTGCAAGTTGGAACATGCGCAGAATGACCAGAATTAACTTAGAATTAAGTTTGAAAATACATTTCAAACTTTTATCAAAAATGTGTGTCTTTTTAGGATGTTTCGTTGTTAATTCTTGGAGAACAGTAGAACACAAAGGGAAATATTCTGCTATGTGCTTCAAGGAGGAGTGGGGGAAGAACACACGCAAATTCCTGTACTTAGCTCCTTTGTCTGTGTTTGAGAGGGAAAAAGGAGGAAACTGTTTCTGACCAAAGTGTTCCAGAAGTGTGCCGTGGTATCTGTCATACACATGACCTCCTACACAGAACAGTTTGCTATTAACATGTTATAAAAAATGGTTTTAAAAGGTTATAAAACATGTTTTTTTTAATAATGTGTTGTGATCTAAAGTGGGCCATCTGAGGAATGAAGCTGCAGGGCTGAAAACGAGTCCCATTCCAGCCCTGACGTGAGCTATTATTTTTATGGATAGAACCTGAACACAGAGCAGCTCTATTCCTCCTGTCTATATTTATTTGACATTCCAACCTGCTCATGCCACATTATTCCTCATTTTTCCTGTGAAAGGTGATTCCACAGGATCTACTTTCAGCATTCCAATCATTAGAACAGCCAAAAGTTGGCAGGGCCACCACGGCCATATAGGCGTATTAAGTAATCGCCTAGAGCAGCACTTTCTTAAGGGCAGTAAAACGAGACATTGGACAAGTGACGCAAGTACAATCTTGGAGAAACAGACCGGGAGGCTCGATCATTCTGTTTGCACGTTGTTAGGCTGACGAATGTGTCAATCACACACATGCAGTGTTGGGAACATTACTTTAAAAAGTAATTAGTTATAGTTACTCATTACTTTTTCCAAAAAGTAACTGAGTTAGCAACTGAATTGCTCTATAATAAAAGTAACTCATTATCAAGGAAAGTAATTATTTGCGTTATTGTTGCTATGTGTCAAATAATTCAGATTATTTAGATGCGTGTGTTGTTGTGAGGTGTTTAATTAAATTCGAGTTGCTTACATCGGATGTCGACAAAGTTTTCACTCCTGGATATAATGAACACTTCACATGTACGTTCTTGCCTTTGACCACAATTAATTTAAAGTAGCGTTTGTATCGTCACCTTAAAAATGACAACTTTTCATCAGACTGCTCCACGCTCGCCATCTCTGCTGCTTCATCAAATTGTGTGTGTGTGTGTGTGTGTGTGGGTGTGTGTGTGTGTGTGTGGGTGTGTGTGTGTGTGTGCTGGCACATGTGTAAAAACACTGGCTCTGATTGGCTACCATGAAACATGACGCCGCCATAGCCAATCATAATAGCTCACCTTGTTTTTAACCCACCTCCTCACTGCAGCTGCGTATGAAGCCAGGGTTGCTTTCAGAAAACAGTTTATTCAGTCAATACATGTAACGCACCGCATTTAACATTCAGTAACGATACGGCGTTGTAATGGTGTAAAAAGTAATTAGTTAGATTACCCCGTTACTGAAAAAGTAACACCGTTACATAACACCGTTATTCCAAACACTGCACATGTGCATGCTCCACCTGTACAGACATCCTCCCTGCTCTCCCGCCTCCAGCGCTCAAGAGCCAATGGCAACCTGGCCTACTGAGAACAAATTTTTGTGTCTGAAAAAAAGAAGAAGAAAAAAAAAGTCTAAAGCTGTCAGCTGGCTTTGGAGACAAACGTTGCAGGCAGAATGTTTAAATGACCAAACCTATCCAGTTGTGAAAAACTAAAAGAGAACATTTTTAAAGGAGCAAGCACTACAAAAGCAGAGGGATTTGTTATTAAGATGTATTGATTTCCTACCATACCACAATCCCACTGCAAACACTTGTAAAAGGTGAGCTTTAATTGATTTTTAGCATATAATGTTGCTGATGAAATGAGAGTGAGTGGATGTCTGTCTGTTGCCCTGCAATGGACTGGCGCCCTGTCCAGGGTGTACCCCCGCCCAATTCCCAATGATAGTGGGAGATTGGCACCGGTAGACCCCTGCAAGCCTGAAAAACAGGAACAAGTGGGTCTGAAAATGGATGAATGAATGTTGCTGATGATACATGTCTGCTCACAGTTAATGCGTGTAAGTGCGTGTGTTTGTGTCACATGAGAAAATGGTGTATAGATTTTTTTTTTATTTGGAAAGGGGTTGGCTAATATGCTGGTGTCAACTATACATATTTTCAAACGAGGTTATTGCCTTAAATGGATGCATGGTCAAACCCGAAAATTAGAAAACCACGGCTGAAAACCGAACACCAAAATAAATATGCCAATTATTAGTACAATTGCATTTATGGCTATTACTGTACTAACCTCACTAAATTGAAAGCATTGCAACTGCATTCATTAATATCAATGCTTTAAATAATAAATAAATTAAAGTATATGAAAATATTTATTTAGCACTGACATTCCAACACAATAAAAATTAAAAAAAAATACAAAATAAAATGTTTAACTTCACCCAACTCATGTATCTGTATCTGTTGGAGACCATGTCTGTGGCTGATACCACAACACCCCTCTAACTACAGGAACAATCTATCCCCTGCTTGGCACAGGAATTTACAACCTGGGGAGCAGGTTTATCAAAGGACAAAGGCAAAGACACACTTTGCTTTCTCCAAAAATTAACAATAAAACATTCTAAAAGTGAACACAAATTTCTGATAAAAGTTTGAAACCTATTTTTCTAAGCTGCCACTAACTCTCTATTTACAGGAAATCAAGGAAAACCCTTAGAATAATTATTTTTACAGTCAAAGTGTTCTTAATTAATACCTCTCATTAATATTGCATAAAGGATTTCATGTTTGGTGTCAGAATAACCACGAAAAATATGATCTCTGCTTTCATCTTGTTTTGAAGATTATAATTCTGAATTATTTACCTATTTCTATTCAAATTAGTTTTTCATTCACACTTACATAATAACCCACAGCCCACATGAACCACCCAAACTATCTAATTGGCTCCTGAAAACACGTCGACCAATAGAAACGCTTAAACCATGATAAAACCGAAGCACAAATTTGAAATGATTGGATTTTGGTGCTGGCCCCTGAGATACCCACTGCGGTGTATCTTTATTTTTCTTGTCACCTTTTATTTTCTTTGTAACCTGAAAGTGTTTTTACTTCATTAGACTTTAAATATGCTTGCGCGTCCAGAGAAGAAAAACCTCCTGTTCCAACGGCTGAACTGAACCAAGAACCAGACTTCAAATATGAAGGTAGATATGTTGCAAAATGTGAGAGCTTGTAGAATGTGATGTGAAGTTGTAAAATGTGATGTGAGCTTTTTGTAGAAAAATTCCACACACGTGCAATAAATGTAATGTCATAAATGATGGGAAATCATTCAGACTGATATTTACACATAAAGTTACAGCTGCAAACTTGTAATTCAACATTTATTCACATGTTTTTAATTACTTGCGTAAATGATCGTTTGCAGCCACAACTCTCCGGTTACAATCTGCTGCTACAGATGCACAAACTACTTTTCTTGTGTGACTCTGCGCTGCTTGAGTTTTGCAACATTTTGTGAGACGTCTGTAGCAAAACAGATTCATGCTCGTAGAAATGGCCCCTCCCCTCCCCGCTCCTCCGTGTGTGGGATTGACCAATCAGAAGCGAGCATGAATCAGTTTTGCTTCGTATCACTCCTACATATCCATTAAATAATGATGTACAGGCCTATAACTGACTGGGCTGCTGAAAGATAGAAAAATTAAATAAAACACAAATTGCATTAAAGTTATTGATGAGGAGCAACTTCTATGCTTCATCACAGTAAACTCTGTTCCTGACAGTGTCTCACTGGCCACGGTTACATGGTGTTTTTTTTAAATTTGGAATTAGTTATTCAGAATTCAATTATTGAGAATTAAAGTGTTCTGATTCGTGTTTACGTGGAAATTGTAATTCCAAATTGAGGTTTACATAGAAAACCTGTTTATTCTGCTTTTTTCAATTTCGCTTTCGGTTTGGGGGTTGGTAAGGGTTCTGATTGGACGGGGGGCAAACGTGACGTATCATGTCTATCGGGGAAAACAAGTAACCAACCTAGCACCCACCCAATTTGGAGCTGAGCTCTGGACCAGAAGCTTGTTGGGGTCAGCTTCGCTATAGTTTTTTAGCTCTGAGAGCTGGAGCTCTGTTGGTGGAAACAGAAAGAATCTGAGCTAAAACACACGTTAGCTCCAGCTCCAGGCCGGTGGAAAAGGCCTCACAGAAGCGGCTGTAGACAGTCCCCTCAATGTCGTCTTCATGATCCTTAAAAAACTCTCTGTCTGTGACGTTGAAACACTCCTGGAGAACCACCACTATGTCCTTAGATAAGACCTTTGTCATCCTTCTCCTGGCCACCTGTTGTTTCACCCGTGGCCTGGAGATAGTACGGTGGTAGATCAGGTTGTGGTCTGATTCAATCAGAGGGGGGAGATCCAGGGTGCATCTTAACTTTCTCTCGATTAACATCTCAGCAGGTGACAGTCGACGCGGTAGATAAACAGAGCCCTGCTTAACTTGGTCTCCATAGTATCACCACTATTTTTTTTTCATGATTTCCTTGAACATCTGCACAGCTCATTCCTCCAAACCGTTTAATGCGAGGTGATAAGCCCTGATTTATTGTGTGTGATACCGTTTTGTGTCATAAAGTCCGTAGTTTGTTCACAAACAAAACACTGGACATTACCTGACACAATCATCTCTGGGATACCATGGATACTGAAGCATTTTCTTAAATGGTCTATTGTTGTTGAAGTGGCTGAAGCTACAAAATATTCATCTAGCCACTTTGAGTTGTAGTATGCATCCAAAATAACTAAAAAAAATTCCCTTGCAAAGACCTGCAGAATCTATGTGGAGTCATCACTATGGTTTCTCTGATCCGCTCAAGCGGGTGCCTTTCAGTGTTCTTGGCATGTTGTCCATGACTTTACTCTGTCAGGCCTTTTCATGCGGCTATTCCTGGGAGCTACTAAGATAGTTGCTCCTTCAAAGAAAATTGTCCCTTCTCCGTAATAACATTGCAGGCTCACCACAACACGGATCTGTCTTGAACACTCTTTCTTTTTGTCTTTGATGATAAGGTGTCTTATCTGCCACAGATATTTGGCCATCCTCTCAGGATGTATTCCCCTACCCTGGAGAGTATAGGATCCTTTGTTGTCCGCTTTTTGTAGATGTTTTGATGTTGTCAATAGACTTTGCTTCTGATCCAAGATTAGAACATCTTTCGCTAGTGCTTGGTCCCTATGTCTCTCTGGAAGGAGAAGACGACTAAGACCATAAGCATTGCCTTTGTCTTTACTGGCTACAGATGATTACATACTCATGCTCTCAACAGTATAGAACCCATCTCATCATCCTCTGTGATGACAGAGGATAATGAGTCTTTATGTTAACAGTCCTTTGTTTACATATACAAGAAGTAAAACAAGAAAATAGAAAAGTACCAAAGGCTGTTCAAGTAAAACTTGAGTGTCAACAAGCAATTTTGACAAACATCATCTTGTTGAACCTCTAGTATTATCTATGAACTTTTGATAGAGCTTGGAATTAAAATTTAACCCTTTAAAAAAATCTGTTGGAATGACAACAATGTGAACTAATGTGTTTGATATTTCCAATATATCAGTTATGTATTGAAAAAAAGAAGAAAAAAAAATACAAGAAAAATTGCGTAAGTTGACAAATGAAACTGTTTTTTCCTGCAGAAGCATTGATGCATCAGTCTCTCCAAGTCTCATCATCTTTTGTTGGCTGCATCCAGGACATGAGAATCAATGGTGAACCAGTGGCCTTTGACAGGGCGTCTGGGGTCTTTGGTCCAGTCAACCTCAAAGAATGCCCGGGCTGAAAAACGACCACCAGGCTGTATGCCAAACAAACCCTGGGACCATGTCCACCATAGACTGTGCAAACTGCTTGTACACCAGTGTGGAGTGTGTGTGCATGTTTGATAGTGTGTATACAAGATATAAGACCAGCAGCCAACTGATTTTGTGACTGTGATTTTGAAGTTTGTGACTTTATTTTTTATGAAGTCACAAACTTGCTCGAATTCTCAAAAGATACATAAAAAAACACTTTGGAATTTGTCAGGGCTGCTTTATAGACAATCGGCTCTTTTTCTAAGCAAATGCTTTTTTTTATTGGTGCTGTCTGTAAGTATGAAATTTTGAGTTATTTATTAATTTATGGGGTTTTTTTGGACTATAATTTGATGTTTCTGCATTTCTTGCTTTTCCATACTGTCACTGTTCTGAATTCATATTTCCCATTGCATTCCTTTGACATGAGAAAGAGGATTTTTCCTGTTACTAAACAGTATACATTTCCGTATGTTTTACAATCTTGGTCACCATGGGACCATACCATAGAGAGAAGAGTTTTGAAGAAGAGAAGTTTAAATTAACTTTTAATGTTTACTTTTTCCTTTGTACATGTATGCCAGATTAATAATGCTGATGAAAGTAACACATGCTTTGTACGTTAAAACATATATGCTGCAGATTATTCCTTTGACTTAAATGAAGCTGTTTATAAATATTTTTCAAAGACAAAAAAGTTGGATGAAGATTTTTTTTTATTGTGGTCAAAGTTTCTAACAAGTTCAAACAGAAATATTTTATTTATCTCATCTCCAGGTGTGATGTTTAGGATTAGTCAGTCATTTGGTCTTCAAAAATGTTGTTAGAACTACTACTCTACACCAACTTTTTGAAGCTTCTGATATCAAGACAAGAAAGCTCCTCACAATGCATGTAGTGTTAAAACCTCAAGTCTAGTACCCTGAGGCTATACACTATAGGAAATCAAGGGAGTTTATTCATTATAAATGTATTCATTATGTTAAAATCTTGGATGCCACTATCCATGGAAAGAACAATTCTCTAAAGAAATTGCCTATATAAACTCCTAGTAACTCAGGGTGTGAATTATTTTCCAAATGTCTATACTCTTTGATAGCTTACAGACAATATTGATAACATTAATCACAGACAAATAATTAACATTGACCATTTATTATCAAAATGTTGAAATACACACAACATCAACTTCAGAAGAACTATATGCTACCTAGCTTAATGCTAACTAATTACAATAACTAATTACAAACATACTCGAGAAAACTAAAATAAGAAAAGAGAGCTTAATGAAAGAGAGATGAAGACAATTGGGTCTATTCTGCCTTGTGCGTAAGTCAAAAAAGCCAATCTAGTATCGTACATGAGTCATCATTTTCTGATAATCTTGATACCAAACATACCATGATGCTGAGAGACATCACTGACAGATAGTTAATTATGAGTTTCTCTTTAAAATTAACTAAATAATAATCATAGCAAGTGAATATTGGAGTTAGGGTAGGGTTAACAATGGTTTATTGCAAGCCGTTCGAACATAAATTTGATATTGGTGAAAATTAATCGTACTAAGGCTCTACTAGCAACTAGTGTGTGTAGTATAGTGAAGTACTTAACATTTTGATATTAAAAGGTTTCAACACATGTATGTCCTCAGCAGACCAGAGAGGCCTTCATTTTTGAGTAAGTGTATCATGATATTTTCAGAGAATGAGGCCCAGTGTGCTATATCAATAATAGCTGTAGTAATATCCTTACGTTTAGAACACATGTCTTCTGTGCCATCTGTTTTACATTTAAGCTGGGTTACATTTAAGCCTGAGGGGCACCAGGCATAGAGGGCCCCCATAATCAAATGATTGATAGGTTGTTTTTCTCTAATCTATTGCAAGGACAGTACAACCATTCTTCTCCAATGTATAAGCTAATGGTAAAGATGAAAAGCAGATGTCGGGTGACGTATCACTGAAGTATATAGGCACCTGCTGCGCTGAGGAGCTTCAGAGCTGCTTTCGACCTCACGCTCTCCAGACAAGCCATGGTGTCTGTATCTGACTTTTTCATCATGAACTAAAAAATGTTGTATTTATATCATGAAGATGTCAACGGACAAATTCTTCAACCTCTTCACATCAACAAGGGAAATCCACAACATGTGCAAGTAGACTTTACTATAAAGTAATATGTGTCACCCACTTTGTGCAACTTTAAGTTATTTTTCTGAGTCATTTTTCAATACCTTTTGTCTAAAGTCTTTTTATGATAATACAGAATTCTTATTAATAGACAAATCGATCCTCACTTTATTTCTCAATTTGGTGAGTCTAATAGCACTTTACGTTGAAAAGCTCTGTGGATTTTTAAATTGTTCCAATGAAGGTGGCAGCAGACATCAAGTCATACGATAAATGGACATTGCCACCATCAGCATCATGAGCATCACTTCACCTGAGACTGAAAAGTGAGTTTATTGATATCATTAATCATGAACTGTCCACGCAGCAAGCCAGCAACCCTCGACCCCACATGCTGCCATATAGTTGCAAGGGGGGGGCACTCCAACCTCAAATTGCCCTGCCAAGCACTCTAATCTTAAACGCACTGCAACACCACCCCCCAGAGCTAATGCACCGCATAAACCCACATCCACGAAGGTTAGGTGGTGAGCACTGTTTGGTAGGACTGCCTTGCTGTCTGCAGGCAGATGGGTAAGTGGGTCTTGGTGCCCGTGGCTTGGGGCTGCTGCACTGCATCGAGTGCATAGCGTTGGCGTGTCCCCTGCTCACAGGGGACAGTTGTGTGCTGGTGGGGGCATTGCTCTGGCGCCCATACTGTCTGGTGGGTGGGACCTGGGTCGCTGTCCTTGCTGTGTCTGCTGAACGGCTCCAGATAGACCAGCTGGACAATTTCTGGGCTCATTGTGCTGGCAACAGGAGTGATCTGGGCCACTCTGGGGGGCTTGACTGGTGCCCCTGGGAGCCGGTGTGGTGGCTTACAGTGTCCCCCTGGTGTTCTAGGCGGCCAAGGGTGCGGCCATCTTCCTGGGGCGAGCTGCTGCCAGTGTTGCCTCTGGACCGGTTCCCTCTGGCCCGGGGTCCGGCCTCGGCTGGCTCTGGACGGCGCAGTGCTGGTTGCCCCCTGCTCTCTTGCCAGGGTTTTTGGTGGGGATGGGGTGTTGGGGTGTGTGGCCTGTGTGTGTGGGGGCGTCACCTCTCGGCTTGGGGTCTCTGTGGCTTCTGGGGGAGGGCGGCTCGGTCATGCAGGGTTGCCTAGGGCTTTTTGGCTCTCATTGGCACTGCCGACCTGCCTGGTCTTTTGAACAATAGTGGCTCTTGCACACACATTGCGAATACACTGACATGTCTAAGGCTGCATTCACACAACAACAATTTGTGAAGCGTCCTCTGCGAAAGCTTCCACAGGATTGAAAACTGTTTTCCCCATATTCACTTCATATGCGAGTATGAAGCAAATATAAAAGCGCCACCCACCAGCTTCCTTTTCTTTTCACCATCAACTATGGTGGACCCCAGTAAAATTGATGCTTTTTACCTTTTGTGGAAGCTGAAGTGCTGTCAAAACGCTTGACGCCAGCGACCCTGGATTCACCAGGTTAACCAGCGACGCATCCAACTGAGTTTCACTGCTTGCTTCAGAAGCTGCGCCTGAATTATGATATTATTTATGATTAAGATATTAGTTAATCATTATACTAAATTATTTATTTATTATTGTAATTTTTTGTCCTCTGGAGACACCTGTTTCAGGAGATAAGGCCTGCTTCATTAATAATATTATATATTGTTTATAATTTATATATTATTAATTAAGTAATAATTCATAAATCATTATTTATTCACTATTGTTAATTATTGTATTCTGGCGACACATATTCTGGGAGATAAGGCCTGCTCTCTCTCTAATCTCTCCCCCTTTTATGCACATGCACAATCACCCACATTATTTATATCTGATCAGCAATCGTTCACTGTGCAGGGTACCTGGCCACAGGTAACTCCTTCAGAACCATAGCTCACAGCTATAGACGAGAGGCCATTAGGGTACGAGAAGTCTTCACATCATACTTCTCTGCAGAAGGAGCTGTTTCATGGCTAGACAGCAGGCTGACATTGTGCACCAACACACCCAAAACGTCTCTTTTAAGAGTCAACCACACACTTCTATAGAGCAAACTTCCTACAGCATAACATGCGTATAATAAATATGGAAGAATGGGGGGGAAACATTTGTCATCTTCATTTTTAACCAGAAATAAATAATCCAAGACACTTCACCTCTGAAATAAATTTTAGACATAGAAGTTCACACAGAAAATCAACATTAGGAATATGTATTATTGATTGAACGTAATATATAACCTTGATGTGGAGTACACATAGATGTTTAGAAGCATTGATAAAAATTACAAAGAAAGCAAAAGTACTCCTCAAAATGTGTTTTCAATCAACAATTCTGATTGTCGTTCACAAAGGTGAGACATGTAAAAATCTCTTTTATCTTTATTTTCTATGAATGTTAGAGGTTTTAGAAATGGCACAAAACGTTTTTCTTTTTTGCCAGGAACAACCTGAGGTTACTGCGGTCGAGCCAGCCTCCACTCCGAAATCCTCGGTCATTCTAGCCGGCAGCCAATTTGCGGTGCCTGTTTATAAATGGTTTTTAAGGTAATGCAGTCAGAGGACGGACTTCAAAATAAAAGCAGAGACTTATGAAGGCAGTTTGCAATTTCACACGGATTCACTCAATCAGTCAGTCTGTGAATTGATTGATGAATTTATTAAGTGATTAGTGAAGTAATTAATTGAGCATATAAGGAATTAATTAATTATTTACAGAATTAGTATTACCATTTTAATTCTGATCACACTGAAGCCTTAGAAGACGGAGCCAATGACATTTCATCTGTGTGTATAATTAGTCCAGCATAAAAATAGATACAGTAGCTGAAGTTTCTGATGTGGAATTTAAAAAAAAAAAAAGCCCACTGCATTGTCAAATATTGTCAATAGTTCCTTCAAGTTCAGATCCATATTAAGATGAAAGTCCCTGTTTTGACAAACTAATTTCAGTTTAGACTGATAGTACTCCACCTCAGAGATGCACTCAGAAAATTCCAGGCAAATCTGATGTGGATTTTAAAATTAATGCCTTCTAAAATGTGACATTTTGCTAATATTTCACTTTAAAAGAAACATGTTTCTACAGACTAATTTCACTTCAGACTGATATTGTAAAATATTAGCAAGTAACTCAGACTCGTCTAGCAAGTTTCAAAATATGCCACCAAAGGTTTCAATATGGGATTAAGTAAATGTGATTTTGGATCACATTCAAAAGAAAACAACCTGTTATTACAGTCTAATTCCACAACGGGGTTGGAGTACACAACCCCATAGTGTGACCCAATAAGTTTCAAGTCATTCTGATGTGTAGTTTCAAAATAAAAGCCCACCAAAGTTTCAAATATGAGACTTATTACATATAACTTTAGATTCATTTTTAAAGAAAACGCACTGTTATCACAGTCTAATTCCACTTCAGGGTTGTAGTACACAACCCCATTGTGTGACCCTATAAGTTTCAAGACAATCTGATCTGTAGTTTTAAAATAAAAGCCCACAAAATTTCAAATATGAGACTTATTACATATAACTTTATATTCATTTTTAAAGAAAACTGCCTGTTATTACAGTCTAATTCCACTTCAGGGTTGAAGTACACAACCCCATTGTGTGACCCTATAAGTTTCAAGTCATTTTATTGTGTAGTTTCAAAATAAAAACTCACCAAAGGGAGCAGGGAGGAGAGACTAAAGGCAGGAAATGGAAATGGTGGGGAAGAGTTGATTATTTTAAAGTGAGAGTGAGATGTGAAGTTGTAGTAGAACATATTGTGCTTATTGTGTTGTGTAATCAAGCCAGTCTGGTGACCAGTGTGAAGCTTAGGTATGGTGGTGGTGGCTGTGGACAGAGCGAAGGAGTGAGTGGTAATACTAAAACTATTTGGGATCAACGTATCTAAGGTTAAGCCCAGTACGAGTTTTATCCCACAGGCATTTCCAGTGCATCGTAGACAGAAGCGACCACTTCATAAGGTATGTTAGCGAGCTAACTTTGTTTTTGTGGCTGTGTTTATATAGCATTAGGAATACGTGTACCCTTCATTCTTTGGTTATTCCGTTTTAAAACCAAATCAAAATAACAAATAAACAGTGTGGTTATTAGATAAACAGCGTTTTTCTGTTTGTTTGTTTTTTTTTTACTTGTTCTGTGTGTGTGTGTGTGTGTGTGTGTGTGTATGGGTGTGTGTGGGTTCCCATCCAAGTGGTACAAAGTATTTGGGGGACTCAAATTTCTGCTTAAGTGTGATTTTGAAACATCCAGGTTACCCTTAAAATTAGCAGCATTTCACAAGCAAGCACTTGACTACGGGAAACTGCTTTTCTCTCACAAGTTTACCCACCGTAAGTGTTGTGGAATAATTGAGTTGTGACTGTTAACAAAAAATCTGTGTTTAAAAGTGATTTGTACAAAAATGACGTTTGTTTTATATATGACTTGTTGCACACTGATGGTCCTTTTTTTTTTTTTATCATATGAGGCTTTCATTAACAAGTATAATGTACAGATTTCTCTTAATGGCTATAACAGGTCTGTAATGCAGTTCCCATTCCTTTTCTCAGACTCATTCAGAACAATATGCTGATATCTGATCTGATCATAACCTCACTGCCTACTTTAACTGCTGATCAAGTTAATCTTGTTGATAAAATATGCAACAACAAACCTTTTTCTTTTTACTTATTTTACCCTATTGCCCCAAAAGTCAAAGAAACACATTTTACAATTATTTCTGGCATATACCCTGTTAGTGATTTTGTGCATAAAAAATTAAATATTGACACTGAACCATGCACTTTTTGTTCATCCTCCACAGAAACAATTGAACATTTATTTTTTAGTTGTGTAAAGACAAATGTTTTTTGGACTGACATTCACAGCTGCCTGTCTCTAAAAATCAATGTACCGCCATTTTCTTCTAAAGACATAATTTATTTCATGGACAATTTGGACTCACGTATCTCTGATGTTATAAATGTTGTTATTTTAATGGGTAAATATTTTATTCATACTTGTAAATAGTAAGACTCTACTCCTTTTTGTAATGTGTTTATTATTTGGTTCACTACCTACTTCGAGTCTCTTAAATTAATCAAAATGTATAAAGAAATCAAAATGTCCTTGCTCTAAGTTGCCATTGCCTTGTATGTATCGTTTTCCTTTTGTCTGTATTAATTATTTTTTGTTTACTTCTCCAACAAGTGCCAGAGTGTATTATTGTGCCTTGTACCCTGATTTAAAATGTATACAAATTGTTTGTATGAAATAAAAAAGATTTAAAGTTAAAAAAAAAAAAAAATGGGTGAATAGACCGGTTTCTGCCTTGATGGCCTGACGTCATTGTCAACAAGGACTCTGATTGGCTTTCGCGCCTGCGCGTCACACAAAACATTCACAGGAGTTCAATATTTGCAACTCAGGCGAATGACGAATGTCACGGAAAATCAGGAGCGCGCATGCCATGGCCAATGCTCTTGCAGCACGGATCAGACCGAGCTGCCCCACAGGAGAAGAATTTGCCTCTTAGCGCGTCTATTCCATTGACTTTGCATGTAATCTGGTCACGCAAACATTTTGTAATGCGTCCGGTGTAAACGCAGCATTAGGCTTTGGGATAACCTGGTATTGGGCTGAAAGCTGCAGTATGTATGTGTCACGGCAAATTTGCGGTTGACCTCATTTGGAGACAGGATTTATTGCTCTGGTTGAATGATGGAGTCCAGTCGGAGCATTGATGATTTTATAAAAAAGATTTATTATAAAATTAAATAAAAGAGGAGTAAAAAAAGAAGCTTCCATCCTGAAAGAATGAAAAGCAGGCCCCAACAAGGATGGTCAAAAGGCTCCTGGCAGAGTAAAAAGCAAGACCCACTCTAACTAACAGTTTCACAGCTTAAGCTTTTATACAGATAACAGAAAAAGTTCCACCCTGAGGTGAGGAGAAGGAGGGAGTCAGATGCCCAACAGTGGAAACGTTTGAGGATGATGAAGACGTGTATATTATGAGGAAGGTTGGGCGCCACTCTTATCTATTAACAGCCAGTGTGTGTGTGCGTGTATATCTGCATGTGAGTTTGAGTTTGGCCTTCAGCAGAGACTCTGCGTTGCACTGAGTACAATACGATCTGTACTGTTTAATCTAACATGACTCAGCTGTTCAAAAGTGCAAAGAGTAATGGAGTCATCATGTATTAAAACATGACAAATTGTACACATGAACATACATTTGACGATATCATGATGAATATAATAATTGCCATAACATATGTTTTTCTGGCTTTGGTCAAAAAAGATCTTTCTACAGAGTTCTTCCTGAGCTGTTTTGGGTGTTATTATGGGCTGCTTGATTGAAGTCAGTGCACATTCATGTCCCATCTATAGTAAAAGTAGAATGGTGGACTTCCCAGCAGGAAAAGTCCCCATCGCAGCATAAAGCGCAGCGGTTTTATGGCCCAGCCTGCCAGAAAAGAATGGCCGTCGAGGAGAAGTAACAGTCTAAAGGCCCAAACATATTCAGGCTGCGTGGACTCAAAGCGGACATCCGTGATTGCATGCTGTCCACGCTACAATGGTGTCAGAGGGAGACTGATGACAGACAGGATAAATGTAAATGTAAACCTAAGAGAATCACATTCAAGGTGGAGAGAACATGCGCTCCACCAGCTGCCGGTGAGATCCCAGCTGCTCTCACCAGCAGCTGGAATCACTGCAGCCGCTTGTGAGAGATTTATGACGGAGGAGGGGCTGCTGCCGTGAGGACAGTAACTAGTGAGTAATATGTGCTTTCATGTCTCTAAAACATCAGAAAGCTATCTAATAACACAAAATAAAGTCTCTAGATTTGTCACTAGTCATTATTGTAAATGAGTCGCTAAGAACTACACAGTTGTAGACGTTCACAAGGGTACCGATGAATTCAAAACAGAGAGGGGAGGGGGAGAGTGTGGTTGATTCTAAACAAGTTTCACAATTCTACATACTGCAGCTTTAACCTTAGACACCATGATCCCAAATATCAATTGTAGGTGTAAGCACTAACCCTTTCCCTCTGATCATGACCACCATCATTCTACTTAAGCTGGTTGTTGCGTCACCCTCTTCATTCTCTCCACATTTGTCACCAGACTGGTTGAATAGATTACACCCCACAACACATTATGCATAACAGCAGCATCACATAACACTTTCAGCACAATCAAAATAGTTGAGTCTGCTTAGTTTCCCCACTCCTTCCACTGTCCTACCCAAACTTTTTATATATTAGCCATGATAACGTTTTTCTTAACATAATGATTAAATAAACAAATAAATAAATTCCACTGGTTTCCAGCAGAAGTGATCAGATAAATATCGGTACCGGCGAATACTCAAACATACAATATTGGTATCTTATCGGAAGTGAAAAAGTTGTATTGGAACACCTCTTGAAGATATGAATAAATAATTATTAGTATAATCTTTGTCATATGTTTTATTTTTGTCATTGCAATGCTAGCACGGCATATATACTTTTGTGACTTATTTTGTGGTGTGTATTGTTAGAAAATGCTTGATCAAGTGATATTAACCAAACAAAGAACAGTTACAATAGGTAAGGAAAAAGCTGACCCATTTATTATTAACCAAATGGTTGCAGACACTTTAACCTTAAACATGAGAATATTCCACAATTGAATAATAATAATAATAATAATAATAATAATAATAATAATAATAATAATAATAAAATACAAATCCAATTAGAAGACCTTAAAAATAACATCCATAAATAAAAAATAAAAAAAAAACCAAAATATATTATAAAGGAGATTTGAGGTAAGGCACAGTGGTGGGTTAAATATAGGCTAAACATTAACAAAGCTTTAAGTTCATATCATTCCTTTTGTATAGAATGGAGAAAGTCAGAAAGCAGGGCCAGAAGGAAGAGGTGAAAGAGGAGGAGAGTCAAACAGTTACAGCAACTGTAACTAAGGTGAGTAGTAGTAATAATTAAAACAATAAAATAAAAAATTGTGTGCGTGTGTGTGTGTAATTCTGAATTAAATTTCACTTTTGTTCTGAATTAAAAAGGAATTAAAGCTCGCATGGAAACCATCTACGAAAAAGCTACTTAACCCCCACTTTTCTGACATACTTGCTATGGGCACTGCACTAGTAATAATAATGACAAATATTAAGGATAAGGGATCAATAAAGGATATGTTAAATATGCTAAATAAATCGGGAATCAGACAGTATATTACTTATAGATGGACATTTGAATAACACATTTTGCATTTATAGCAAGTTTGTGTTAAAACCACTACCTGGGCTTTAAATAGAGCAAGTTATTTCTGTCCTGGTTATTCTTCTGATAAAACACCAATATTAAAATGTTAAAAGTAAGACAGAAAAATAAACTGAAACTATGGAGCTGCATTTCAGTTTTACATAAAAAACAAATAAAATTAATTAGATAACACTGCTTTGTTTGTCATCATGGTTAACATTAAATACTCAAAATGTCCACAATATAAAAGCTATTTCATGCCTTTTGAATCATTGATGTTGATATAAATATTATCCATCGAATATTACATAAATATTTAAGTAATACAGTTGCTGGCAGAAAGAGTCACTAAAAACTCAACAGCCTCTAAATGGTTACTTTTTGGCTGTGTGGAGTTGACATAGTAGAGTCAATAAGATACATCCTTGTCCTGTCTCATAAACATTTAGTAGTATTTACTAGTAAACATGTATTGTGTACTAATAGTACTAGTAGACATAAAAAGAGTACTAGTAGTACCAATGAACATTTTTCGGTGTACTAATAGAACTAGTGTCACTTTTTTGCTTCACTAGTAAAGTGTACTCACGCACTAATAAACCATAAATAAGTACATGTGCTCCACATTTGAGTAACACTCAAATGTATGATTGATATCAAATTTATGCACAAACGGCTCGCCATAATGGTTCATTTTGTTTAATGAAGAACAATATTAATAATTCCGGGTTCACGTGAAGGCAGCAACGCCCCCTGTGACAGGAACATATGACAATCCGGAACAGACAGAAGCAGCGGAACGTCGCAGAGCTTGTTTGAGCTGTTACCGGTTCCCTGTTACCTGTTCTGTTTGTTCTCCTTCACGTTCTGAAGCCTCTTTATCGTAGAAAACACGCATGGCTGTGTCTGTTCGCGTCTGCAGAAACGCCCCTGACTGTCTGTGTGCGTAAACAGACTAGACAGTCCGTCCACTGCCGTTCAGCGCGTCCTCATGGCGGATCAGACGGGACAAGCCTCAGGCGGAAAGGGGGCAGCGGAGGAGACCACGGAGCGGATCAACGACGCGGAGCTGGCGCTGAAGGGCATCAACATGCTGCTCAACAACGGCTTTAGTGAAAGCGACGACCTATTCAGGACCTACAGGTATGTGTATGTGGAGCTGATTTGTCTTTACTCATTTTTAATCTCATCCTCACCATTTACCTATCCGCACTTTTACCATTGTATCCGGTTATCCATCAGAACGTTACCGCGTTTAATTGTTGTTCCTCCGGCTTTTATTTATTTATTTATTTATTCATTTATTTATTTATTTATTTATTTATTTATTTATTTATTTTTTTATTTTATTTTATTTTATTTTATTTTATTTTATTTTATATTTTTTCAACCCTAGTCTTACACTATGGAAGCCCAAGAGTCATAATTAAATAAATAAAAACAACATTTTGAAATAAATACCATTTTGATAAATAGACAAATATATAATATGGTCTTTAAATTGATAAATAAGGTAATATTATTATGAAATCCGTTTTATTATTCTTAAATATCTATTTCCTTTTTATTTCATAATATCCTTATCCACAATGGCCTATAATAATATAAAAAATAATAAAACGTGATTCATAATGATATTATCTTATTTACAATTTAATGGCCATATTATATATTTGTCTGTTATTTATCAAAATAGTATTTATTTCAAAATGTTGTTTTTATTTATTTAATTATGACTCTTTTGGGCTTCCATATTACACATCCTTTCACAAATGTCTTAAACTGTTTTATCTTAAGTTCATCATATATTTTTCTATTGTTTTTAAATAATATATTTCAACAAATTAGCAGATATTTATGTTATTAACAAGTGGAAGAGAATAGAGTAGAAAGCACAGACTACACAGTGAAAAACATGTTAAAGTGTAAACATTTACATGTAATTAGTTGGTAGTGAAAAAGTCAGAAAGGCACATGGTGGAGAATCCACTTTAGGGACAAGGGTGTAGGAAGACTTGTAATGGGCCTATGTGCTATTTATCAGCTGTACTACAAACATACATGCAGCCATGTTCACATTTCCCTATCTATTGTTTAAATAAAATAACTGCGATTTAACTACAGGAGTAGTTTTTTCTATTACAAAACCCAATCAGAAGTTTTACCCTGTTTTTAAAAAAAAAAAAATTCTGAAACCAAAGGAGAAAAAAAACACAATGTAGCAACAAAAGGAGAAACAGACAGTGCCGGTGTAGTGTAGAATAAACCTACCCTGGCGAACAGCGCATCTATCGTTTTGAAAAAAAAAGGTAATAATCTTTCCTTTAATTTTTAGGGTTCGGGTTAGAATTATGGTTTATCATAGTAGGAATAATAAAGGTTGCAAAATTTTGTACGTGTACGTGTAAATATTTACTACACTATTAGTGTGCATGCGCCTGTAGGAGGTGTTCACCCGTAGGAATATTTTTCACTACATTGGCCCTAGCCTCTCAGGCGCTCTAGGCCAGATTTTCTTTTGGTGCCTCCTTATATGCCATTTTTTTATACCAAGTAATTGATATTTACGTTATTGTTATATTATTTTTTATCAGAATCATTTCTACCACTTCCGTAGTGGTCTTCACCATATCCACAGATGCTTTACATAAGGACAAAACATGAGCAAAATTACTTTTTTGACATTTTATTTAATTTTGATAAAAGGGTTTCACATACACATATAAAAGAACACAAACAAGTAAATAAAAGCCAATTTAATTATCTTAGTAACAGGTTCAAAATACAAATTATTGATATTATTAGAGTAAGACATTGCACAAAAACAAGGTACAGATCAAAGATAAATAGATAATGGTGGGTTGGCTCATCAAGTATTCTTTTTTTATTTAAATACTTATGACTAAAATGTTTTACTGTTGACATTCATATTTTGTGAAAAGATGCAAAACTTATAGATTTAATATAACAATACTGAAATTGTAATAATCAACACACTGTGGTGAACACTTGGGGACTGTTCTCTCACCCAAGGGGTTGATGGGTAGGAGGTGTGGTTTTACGCCCTATATAATGTGTTGGCACGCTTTGTATGATTATTTGTGTGATGCTGCTGAACTGATAAAAGCTGTTCTAACCTCCACCTGAGTTGTTCCATCATCCTGCCACATTGGTGACCCCGTGGCGAACATGTTCGAGGAAGGAGAAGGCAGTGTCTCTTCGTCAGCCATGTCGCCCCAACTCTCACAGCCGACCGGTTTCGCCGCGTCTGTGAAGCTTCCAGAGTTCTGGCAGAGAGACCCGGCTGCGTGGTTCCAGCATGTCGAAGCGCTGTTCCACCTGCGAGGAATCACGGCGGACGACTCCAGGTTCTTCTTGGTTGTCGCGGCTCTGGATCAGCAGTCCACACGCCACGTCATGCAGTTGTGACACGCCGCACCGTGGGAAATACTCTGTGCTCAAGCAGCTGCTGCTCCGGAGATTCAGCCTGTCTGCCGCGGAGAGGGCAGATCAGTTGCTTTCCCTGCCATGATTGGGTGATGGCTCGGCGGTTAATTCAATGGACGGCATGCTGTCGGATGATGGAGGCTTCTTTTTCCCGCACATTTTCCTCCGTCAGCTTCCGCCTCCAGTGCGCGCTGCCTTAGCCAACTCCCCAAGTTAAGCAGCTGGTAATTATCGAGGGTTGGCTGAAGAGGCCGATCGGGTCCTGCTGGCTACCAGACGTTTCTCCGTGCTTGGCGTGGCGTCGGAACACCTGCAGCAGTCGGATGTGGATGAGAGCTCGGCGGTGGTGGCTGGAGTCTCCTCCCGCAGACAGCGCAGAGGCTCCCTGTGTTTTTTTCCACCTGCGTTTTTGGCTCTAAGGCACGGGCCTGCGTGCCTCCGTGCGCTTTTGAGGTGCAGGGAAACGCCAAAGCCAGCACTTAGTAGCAGCTGTGGGTGTTGGCGAGCAAGAGGAGCTGCTGTTCTTGGAGGATTCCCGTTCTGGGAGACGGTTCTTGGTAGACTCCGGTTCTCAGAAAAGCCTTCTTCCCCCAGCAAAGTCGGACCTGTCATCACGGAGCAGTGGGCCGTTGCTGAGTGCAGCGAACGGATCCTCTATTGAGACTTATGGCATCAGGTCTGTGACCATTTGTTTTCATGGGCGCAGTTTTAAATGGGATTTTGTTATTGCTTCCATTGCAGTTCCCATCATAGGTGCAGATTTTCTGTGTGCAAATGGTTTATTAGTGGATGTTGCTAATCGCCGTTTGATTGATGCTGTGTCTTTTGCCACTTTTCCGTGTCAGACTGGGGGATTTGGGCCGTTAACACATGCAAATTTCTCTGCATCCGGTGGTGTTTATCAGCAGTTATTGGCGGGTTTTCCATCAATGACCACTCCCGCTTTTTCTACTGCAGTTACAAAGCATGGTGTGGAACATTTTATACCCACCACGGGCCCGCTGGTTTTTGCACACGCACAGCGCCTCGATGCCACGAAATTTGCGACAGCAAAAGAGGAGTTTTCTACTATGGAGCGTTTGGGGATCATCCGGCGCTCCAACAGCCCGTGGGCTTCTCCGCTTCACATGGTGCCCAAGGCTGATGGGTCATGGCGTCCGTGCGGTGATTTTCGTCGTTTAAATAACATCACAGCACATGACCACTATCCCATTCCGCACATCCAGGATTTTTCCACGCACCTGACGGGTGCGACGGTGTTTTCAAAGGTCGACCCGGTGCGCGGTTATCATCAGGTACCTGTGCGTGCAGAGGATGTTCCTAAGACCGCGGTGATTACTCCGTTTGGCCTCTTTGAGTTTTTGAGAATGCCTTTTGGCCTCAAAGGGGCAGTGCAAACCTTTCAGAGGTTGATGGACTCAGTGTTGCGCGACCTTAGGTTTGTGTTTGTCTATTTAGACGATATCCTGGTGGCCAGCCCGTTGGTGGAGGATCACCTGTCGCACGTAAAGCTGGTTTTTCAGCGCCTCGACGAACATGGCCTGATTGTTAACCTGGCTAAGTGCCAGTTTGGCCTACCGGTGATCGATTTTTTGGGCTATCGTATTTCGTCTCAGGGCGCGGTTCGTTTGCCGTCCAAAGTGCAGGCTGTGGCAGATTTTCCCCGTCCGGTTTCGGTTAAGTCCCTGCAGGAGTTTCTGGGAATGGTAAATTTTTACAATCGTTTCCTGCCCCATGCGGCCCACCTCCTGCAACCACTCTATGGGGCCCTGAAAATGGGGAAAGCCAGGGATCTGGTTGATTGGACCCCTGAGCGGGTCCTAGCTTTTGACCGGGCTAAAGCTGCTCTGGCGGATGCCGCACTTCTGGCGCACCCCTCGCCCACCGCACCTGTTGCCCTGACGACAGATGCTTCGGACGTTGCTGTGGGGGCGGTGGTCGAGCAGCGCGTAGCTGGCGTGTGGCAGCCTCTTGCATTTTTCAGCCGTATGCTTGGGGACAATGAGCGTAAATACAGTGTTTTTGACAGAGAGCTTCTGGCATTGTATTTAGCAACTCGTCATTTCCGTTTCCTGCTAGAGGGCTGTTCTTTCACAGCCTATGTCGACCATAACCCTTTGATGTTAGCAATGGCTAAGGTGTCTGAGCCATGGTCAGCTCGTCAACAGCGCCACCTAGCATTCATCTCTGAGTTTATGACAGACGTTCAGCATGTTGCTGGGAAGGCCAACCCTGTTGCTGATTGTTTGTCACGTGTGCTGGCGTGTCCGGTGCTCCTTGGCGTGGATTTTTCTGCCATGGGGGCTGACCAGGCCAGTGATACAGACATTCTCGCCCTTAAGTCACCCAGTACAGGCCTTAAGCTCGAGGAGGTTGTGGTGCAGGAAGGTTGTCGTGCTCTCCTCTGTGACGTCTCCATGGGACGTCCTCGGCCCGTCATGCCGGTTGCCTGGCGCCGTAGAGTATTTGAGTTGATTCACACCCGGGGGTCTGGGCGTCTGTCAAGCTGGTCGGGGCAAAGTTTGTCTGGCCTGGGTTTTGCAAAGGGGTCAAGGAGTGGGTGGCTTCGTGCGTGGCGTGTCAGCGCGCTAAAGTTCACAGGCACACCAGGGCACTCCTTGAACCGTTTCCGATTCCAGCTAGGCATTTCGATCACGTGCATGTGGACCTGGTGGGTCCTTTGCCTTCCTCACAAGGCTTTACACACCTGCTGACAATGGTAGATGGGAACACCAGGTGGTCAGAGGCAGTTCATCTATCTTCCACGACATCTGCAGATGTCGCTCGTGCATTCCTTTTAGCTTGGGTCGCGCGTTTTGGTACCCCCTCAGACATCACCTCCGACAGAGGTCCTTAGTTTGTCTCGGAGCTCTGGTCGGCGCTGGCTAGGTCCCTGAGCGTGCAGGTTCACCGTACTACCACGTACCATCCCCAGGCTAACGGTTTGTGTGAGCGTTTTCACCGGTCGCTCAAGGCGGCGTTGCGTGCTGTGCTTACGGATGGTAACTGGGTGGATCGTTTGCCATGGGTGATGCTTGGTCTGCGTTCAGCTCCTAAGGAGGTTTTAGATGCCTCCCCTGCTGAGTTGGTCCTCGGTCAGCCACTCCGTGTTCCGGGGAAATTTTTGCCTGAGAGTTTTGCCCGGTTTTTGCGTCCCGCGGTGCGTCCTTTTTTGCGTGAGAACGCTCTCACGCCGGTGCACCAATTTTTCCCGCGTAATTTTGTGCCCGGTGAGCTAGCTATGGCCCGTTTCGTTTTTCTGCGGCGTGATGCCCACCGGTCGCCGCTTCGGCCCCCTTATGATGGCCCATTTAGGGTGCTTGAGGCGGGTTCTAAGACTTTTGTGCTGGATGTGGGTGGGCGCCGGGAGCGGGTTACATTGGACAGGCTCAAACCTGCACACATGTTGTCCGATGAGGTTGTGTGTCCGGCCCAGGTCCCCCGTCGTGGTTGGCCTCCTACCAGGGTCCTGGAGGGGCCCTCGCGTGTTCAGTGCCCTGATTCGGGACCTGTGTTGGATGAAGTTTCTTCTGCCCATCGCCCGTGTGGACGTCCACGTCGACTGGTTCCGCTAACTGAGTCTGATGTGGGGCGGCGCAGCCGTTTTGGCAGGCTGATCAGGCCTCCAGTGAGGGACTGAATTTTGCCCCAGGGAGCCCCTCTGTGTGTTCGGGGGGGGGCTGTGTAGTGAGCACTTGGGGACTGTTCTCTCACCCAAGGGGTTGATGGGTAAGAGATGTGGTTTTACGCCCTATATAATGTGTTGGTGCGCTTTGTATGATTATTCTTGTGATGCTGCTGAACTGTTAAAAGCTGTTCTAACCTCCACCTGAGTCGTTCCTTCATCCTGCCAACACATCACATCAATTAAAACAATTGCTGTTCACAGAGGTATTGCACAAAGAAATTATTTAGTAAAAATAGTGTCATTTTTCTGGTGGTGCTTTATGAAGCAACTTTAACCAACACAAGCTCAAAAAGCCCCATCCCTTCTATGGGGAGAGATTTGTCTAAAAATATTCACAAATAGATCCAGAATTTTTTTTTTTTAAGATTCTCACATGTTTTTCAAATCCACAATTTGCACGTGTTTTATTATGTATGTCTGTGTATTTATCATAAAGTATCATGTGTAAATCTTCAATTGTGCTTGTGAATTGTCTAAAGTGTGTTTATGGATCGACTTGCGTGTGCATTTATCTTCGAGACAAACGTAACAGCTTTGCTCAGATTCAGGGGAGGCAGGAGAAAAAGTATTTTTATTTTAATTAAAACTAGACTAACCAATTATTATTAATACTATCACGTTAAGTATACTAATATCAGCGCTTTGATTGTTTAATCAATTAATTTTTTTTTTTTTTTTTGGCGCCACTTATGATGGCCGCCACCCCTAGCATTAGCCTATACTGCCTATGCCACGGGCCGGTCCTGGAAACAGAAACATATAATTTGAAATAAACTTCCCCCCTGTGAATAGAATCTACAATTTCATTTAGCAGACGCTTTTATCCAAAGCGACTACAACACAAGGGGTTTGGGTTAAGGGACTTGCTCATCAACCTGTGACCTTCTGATTACAAGCCCGCTTCCTTAACCGTTATGCCACCGCCAGACACTAGAATCTTTTCGGTTGTATGTTTTAATTCTACAAAATATACAAATGTATATCAAAAATATACAACAGTTTTAAATTATCATTAAAATTATATTATATTAAAGATTATTTCTCTTATATATATTCAAACAATATATAGAGTATGTATGTGTGTGTATGTATACATATATATATTCAAACAACATATACAGTATGTATGTGTGTGTATATATATATACACACACAATACTGGAGAGTTTTGAAGCAAGTGTACATTATTTTAAATATGAATATTTGGAATTGAAACAGAAAACAAACCACCAAAACACATAGATTTTTAATATACGTCATGTTGATTTTTTGTCTAATCTGTTGCTCTCCCTTTGGCTGTGTGAATGATTTCATATTCATCAAATGTACAAGAGCAATATTATGTCTAATATGTGGATCAACAACACTAAGGCTCCATGAAGGTTTTGTAAACTACAGTTTATTTGTAATAATTAAGTACAGGTAATTAGTAGACAGTCATCTTAATGTTAACAGTCTAACCCAAACCCTGACTCTGGTGTGAGTGATAAGTGCAAGAAACTTCTGAGTCATTAGTAATACTTTTACCTGTGTGTGTTTGATCACATTTACACAGTTGGAAGCCACTGATCTCTCCCACCAGAGTAGAGTGGGACCACTCTTCCATTAACCAGGTCAACCTCACAAATTGCGACATCACCTGTCTCTCCTTCTGTCTTTTTTTTTTTTGTGCATGATTTACAACTCATTTCTTGACCTTATTGTTTAAGATAATAAAAACGAAATTACTTCTATACATATTCCTAAAGTACATTTTTGATATATTTTCATTATATATAATTATAAGATAATGTATTTCAAAGTTGGCATTTTATTAGTTTTGTTGCCCTTGTATGTAAAAGGTGTGGTTAGGTCATGTACAGTACATACAGTATAATAGTCATTTTTAAATCTCTTTACTCTCTGTCTGTATTAAGTCTAATATTATATATAACGATTAGGGATGGGAATCGAAAACCGTTTTTTTCTGAGAACCGGTTCCCAGTAATCCAATTCCTAGGGATCGTTTATTTGCTTGTCTGTCAAATCCGCTTATCGGTTCTTCTTACGTCGCAAATACGTAACGATAAACTCCTCCGGGTCCTGTATATTGTGTTTATGCTAGCACCAAGTGAAGCTCTTTCCACCATATAGTTGTTTGCTGTCCACCGTGGAGAATCCACCTCCTCCACCCGTAGCAGTGCTGTCCTCCGTGCTGTGTTTGTAGCGTCTCTGTTGCTACGCTCACTTCCGGGTTCTGTACACTTGCGCTAAAGTTGCTTCTTGCACGGACTTTTCTTCCGAAAACAACAAACTTCCACAAGAACACACACCTCGTCGCCAGTTTATGTCCTCTTAACAAGTAATCAGACACGGCAGACACTAATCAACAGCTCCCTGCCCATGGCAGATAGGTTAATTACCTTCGCCAAACGCAGAGCGGAAGGTTATGTTTTACTCTGTGTTTGTCTGTTTGTTTGTTTGGTTGTTTGTTAGCAAGATAATTTGAAAAGTTATGAATGGATTTGGATACAATTTTCAGGAAATGTTGATAATGGAACAAGGTACAGGTGATACAATTTTGGTGATGTTCTGGATTACCAAAAATTAGAAAATACCACTCGTGGAAATCACAATATGGGTAGGTGTGCCTGCTCCTTTAAGCACGGTGACTTATGGGTAATGTAGTAGTGGTAGGGAAGTGCGTGCTGTACTCTTTAAAGTCTTTTTATACCAAGACTTAAATCATAATATGGTTGGAAATGAGCTACTTGGCGGAGGTCTGCGCTCTCCGAGTGCTCTAGTTTGTAAATGCATTCATTTATTTCAGTAGTAGGCCTAATAAATGTGTAGAAAGTGGATTTTTAAGAACATGATTCGTTGATAAGTATTGATTTATTGTATTATTTCAGACAATAAGACATGAAACACATTTGCGGTTATGTGTTTCTGATAAAAATGGTTTTTCATCAATAGCTGTAGAAATGTGTATACATCCACTCAGGACTTTCCATGAAGCACCACACTTTAACATGCACATTTTAGTTTTCATTCATTTGGATTTTGCTGTGGATGAAAGCATTTGTACCCTTTTTTGTGCATACGCACCTTAATAATTCACATTTAACCCTTAGGGAACGAACCTCCTGCGGGCAGCCCAGCCTCTCTCCTCTCGTTCCACAAAAGCTAGAATGTTCATTCTTTTTGCTCCAGAAAGCTTAGTCATTTGCCTCCATCTTATGTCCACTGCAAGGTATTTTTTTTTTTTTATATCGCATGACTGGCTGGTACAGATGTTAGGCAGAGGAGGACGCACCACTGAGCAGTGTGCGCCAGTGGAGCTAGCTCCTCCGGCTCCACTGCGCTCCAGGGCTGTCTACGTAGGAAGTAGTGTCACACAGGCTATTTCATTGTTTCATTATACCTCACACACAATATAAACTATACTTTTATTTTATTATTTTTGATCCATTTTTTGATACCATAAATAAATGTTAACTTAAGCATTAAACAACCATTCTTTTTGTTTCCTTTTGTGCATGCTTTTTTTAAATTTACATTTTCACCTTCTAATTTAATGTGCTCTACAGCTGATTCGCCCACATTGCATATTCATCAAAAGCAAATGCGCTAAACGTATTTTGTATGCTATACGTTGCTTGCTTGAGAGACACAATCCTGTGGTGTTTGCATTATTTAAATTATCAGTGTGCGTAAAGCCCATTTGGACAGTTCTTACAGGTGCAAACCTATAGTAAATCTGCCCATGTGCTTTAAAAAGCAATAAGAGTTCAAAAAGCTTCTCCATGTGTTGAGAAAACTAATTGATGTCAGCGTCGAGTGAAGCAGGTCGTTGTGTGTGAACCATCAAGGTCATTGTCTTTGCTCAGCTTTTCTGTTTTAACCACAGAATCTTAGTCTCGCTTTATATGATCTAACCACAGACAGTGTTAGTATTGTTTAAATAAACTAAGCAAAGATTCACATTTACACCCATGGGATATGTTGATCTTTATTAATATTGTTGAGCAGCTATGAGAGCAGGTTACGATTCCTGTTGTACCTGCTTTAGGAGCCATTGAATAGTTTCAATGTCAATATTGTATCGCTACAATATTCTCATACCCTTAAGTCTTTCATTACAGTGAAGGCTAAACAAAAACAAGTCAAACTGAAGTTTAGGTGGTGACATTTAAAAAGAAACAAATTAATCATACTGCAATTTTTTTTTACTATACTGGACAACTTTGAGTCCTGTTCATGTTGTAGTGATACTGACATTCAGATCAAAGTATTTTTGGATGAGTAAGATGAGGAGTTGCTGTTGCTGGCCCCAATTTATTGGTATTGTATAGGATTAACCACTAAGATAGGGAGGCTTAATGAGTTGCGGCTCTTCCTTTACATTCACCAACATGCTAGCCGGATGCCGATATAAACACTGATTACCTCATGGAGAGCATCTACTTTCAACATTGATGTTTTACGAAGAAGGGCAGCCCCCATCAGTATCCACCTCCTGGTGGAAACCCTAAATGTCACCCTTCACACTAATTGCACTGAACACAGGGTGCCTTCCTGATGGAACTTTAATCAGTCAATTAAGAAAAATAATTTTGAAGATTTGATTCTGAGCAAAGCAATAGTTAGCTAAAAACATTCTCATCAAAGAAAAAGGTCATTGACAAGTTTAGATGATTGTGATGTAGGGCAGGTACCGTCCAATACACTTGCCACAAGATAAGTGAAGTTAAAAAAAAAACCACACTGATAGAATTGGATTATTTTGCTTTGGAAGTTCACTGAGATGTTTGTTTTACCAGCAAATACTACCAAAGTAAATATTTTTTCAAAATATCTATCAGCACATTCACATCAACTCTATCATGTGTGCAGCAACTAACAATTGATTCATTTATTGGGTTTTTTGTAGCATTTTGGCAACATTTAAAGAAAATGATTGACGAAAAAAAAATCTGATGTTCACATGTACCTTATGTAGAAAAAAAAACAACAGGAAAGGTATATTGATCATTAGAAGACGTTGTGCAAAACTCTATGTACATGGTGCTGTTCTCGACTCGTGAAATTGTGGATTGGTGGAGGGAATACTGTATGTTGAAGACGTACAGTATTTTCTGGGGACACGAGAGTGGATTTCATCTCTTTGGCTGAGATTGTAGAGGTGGTTGAAAAGCTCCTTGGTGGCAGGGCCTTGGGGTTGGATGAGATCCTCTGTACTCAACCATGTGCCATTTTAACCTGCGTCTGTGTGTAGTGGACGGGGTTTGTAAGGGGTTGGTGTTTTTAACCTAAGTAAAAGCCCTTTGAGCTGCATTTTATGTATGAAAAGTGTTTTTTTTTTTAAATAAAGATTGATTGATTGTGATTTGCCCAGAGCTCCTCAAGGCCCTGAATGTTGATGGGCTATCTTGGTTGACACGCCTCTGCAACAATTTGTGGACATCATGGGCAGTGTCTCTGGACTGGCAGACTGGTAGTGGGACAGCGGCGCTGTGTCTGGCTGCACGCTATTCTGCCCCTGTACTTGAAGAGGTGGATTCACTAAGGGTTTAGGGATAGTAAAACCTGTGCAAATGTCACTCCACTCGCTAATAAGGGATATAAACCTCAGGGAATCAGGACTGCACGTGTTCACCACGTCACAATGCACCCCCAACCTATTCCTCTGATGAATATGAAATGTAGGCATATCTTATAAGGGGCACAAAAAAAGGGAGGGGAAATGTAAATAACTGCAGTGGACGTAATGCAATTAATCAAAACTGTTTGCGGTGACTTTCTGCGTAAATAGTACTACCCACCGCTTTACACACAGAGATCATGGCTGCAGTAAACGTTGACACAATACACAGCAGAGATGAAAAAAGGCTCCAGTTAACCTATCTAGTATAAGAAAATAATTTAAATTAAACAATAGTCAATATTAACAGCCACTGAAAAAAAATGCAAATTAAAGTGCGTGTTAGGGAGGGAGAGAAACAGCTGAGTGTGGAGTCCAGTGTGGCTGCAGTAAAGAGAGGATGGTGTGCACGGAGATCCATGGATGTCGCTCTGGACGTACCTGAGCTGTGAGACATATTTTCCACAATTTTGCTCAGAATACCAGTAGTGGCTGTTGTGACACAATCTGTGACCAGACTAAATGATCATTCCGGTCGCTTCAGTGGAGGCACCATCAACCGCTGGCTCCAGTAGCTGATTGTGGTTGATGGTATCTGACACACTGGAGTCTGAGTTTACACACATACTTCAACCATGTTGTGCCACTGGATCAACCAGAACCATTATTTTGTTAGGTCATGGAATTTGTCAGAACACGTCTGTAGAATCTTAGTGGCTGTTGTGATACACTCTTCGCTTAGTCAGATTGGTCAAAATAGCAGAAATGTTGCGATAATTGGGCAATGCAAATTTTGTGGGGATTATTTCAATTTACATTAACAAGTACAGTGCCCGTCGGAAATATGTTTATTTATTTATTTGTTTATTTGATATGGACATAACAACTGCATTGGACAAACCAGATATATCGTTTTCAGTGTTATAGCAAAACTGCTAATTTGCAACACCTGTCCATAGGAGGCAACACATTTCACAATACACAATGCAATACAATACACATTACACTATTTAAAAGGTAAACAATACACATCAGGATACATTTCATAAAGCGTTACCATGTGAGCAGCTTTGACTTGACTTCAGCCATTGTTTCAGACCTCTGTAAAACCTGTTCATGTCAGTCTGCAGTTTTAAATCAGTGGGCAGAGAGTTCCACAGGCTGGATCCATTAAAAGAGAAACTGGACTGTCCAAAAGATTTTGTAAATTTTGGGAGAACACAGTCCCCACTGACCGAGGCTCTGGTGTTGGGTCTACGGGAGTCCTGACGCCGAACAATGAGAGCTGAGAACAGCGGCGACACATGACTGTTCAAACATTTAAAGACCAATTTCAGAGTACTAAAATTTATAAAGTTTTCGAAAGTAAAAGGATTATGTCTATGAATGATGTCACAGTGATGCCATCTCATAGGTTTTCTATCAAATACCTTGACTGCGTGTTTGTACAATGAAACAACTGGCTTGAGTGTGGACGGGGAGGTTTGTGACCAGGATGTGATGCAGTAGGACAGATGTGAAAAAATCATTGCATGCATGTATAGCAGGGCGGCCTGATGGGACAGATCCCTCCTGATGAAGCGAAAACAGTTCAAGTTGGATTTGACCTTTTTACACACATTTTTGACTTGACTTTGAAATTTAGGGTTGTTATCAATAATAATTCCAAGATATTTGGTCTCTTTTACTACTTGTATGATTTCCTTGTTTATGCTGACTTCAAAGGTGCGTTAGAGGGTCTTGTTTTAATTGAGAAACAGATAGCAACGGTTTTCTTCACATTTAAGGTTAAGTGAGACAGCTCGAGCCATTTAGAGATGTTTACTAGGGCAAGTGTCAACTGCTGCGCTGCCAGAGCTGGAGTTTTAGCTCCACGTGTATTCATGTGGGGGCATAAGTAGAGTTGACAATTATGGCCAAATGAGTGTGTGTTTGAAGGTAGGATGTACAAAGAGGTGTACATACTCTGTAGTGTTATAAAGGGGTATATTTGCGGGTGCAAAGTAAAATAGCATGTGCAATTTCCCTGGTTTAATTCTATGGGACATGCGCATGATACATTGATAAATAAAGTTTGCACCAATATTCGCTGGACTTAAGCAAATGGATAATAAATGTCCCAGAGCATCCCCTGTCCTTAGACCCTTTTTTGGCAAGGAAAAACTAAAAAAAACCTGCGGGAAAATTAATTACACACAAATGTACATCCAAGGTGCGCATTAGGTTATAAACATGTGGTGAAAATATCAGCATTTATAATGCTGTGTGCACGGAGCAATGTACATGATTCGCTGTTCGCTTTGAGAACAGCCGCTGCCATAGGTTGACTTCACGTGACGTCACATTGCTGCATCAAGAGAGCGCAAGATTCAGATGGAGGGCAGGAAGCTTGAGAATCTGCCGGCTGAATGAAAATGCCTATGTTTTGTGTAGTTTACGGCTCCTCCAATCGTTCTAACTGAGAAAAGGAAAAGAGATTTTAGAGTGCCAAAGATTGTTGTTCACAAAGGTGAGAAATGTAAAAAGCTCACAGAACATCGCTGTAAAAAGTGGATTGTAAACCTATGTCTGCGGTTTGGAGGAGCAGAGCCTGCTGATGCCCGTGTTTGTAATGACGACTTGATCAGAGGTATGTTAGCGAGCTAACTTTGTTTTTGTGGCTGTGTTTATATACAGCAGACATGTGGCCTCGCTCGCCGCATTCTCAGGGACTCATCACATGCTCTGTTTTCAAGATACAGACTACGCTGTCCAGCCTGTAAGACCCAGAGGAGGGGGATGACATTTGTCCCCAAAGCTGTTATCCTGATTATTTTTTTCTTTTTTCATTAGCATTTGGCACCTTATCATTCATTTGCACCTTGTTATTTAGTTGCCCTCACAACCTCCTTGTTTTTTTATGTGTGTGTGAACACTATTTATATATATATATGGTATATACATGTGTATAATTATTATTAATAGTGTTTCATTTATTATTATTATTGTTTCTTATGTTTCTTATATGCCACTCTGTGCCTTCCTAATTACCCCTTGGGGATAAATACAGTTTTTTCTGATTCTGATAGCATTAGGTTGTCGTTAAATGCTCATTTACTAAGTAATGAGTAAACCTCTTGTATACTTGACTGTCAGGCTAACGTCATTGTTGAGATGTTTTGCGTGTTTGTTTACATTATAGCTGTTGCCGGTAGCGGCTAGCATCTTAACACTTAGAATAATAAAAGAAGAAACATTCACCCTTGTGCAGAACAAACGATTATCATCGTGGAGCCGTTTGGTACCGAGGTCACCAAAAAATGTACATTCCTCCATACTTTTATAGGCTTTATCTGCTGTAGTAGAATGTCTGAAGAACCAGAGTGTATGTGAAATGGTCGGCTATTGGCCGCCAACAACTTCCGGGAACTATTTGAAACTTCCGGGCACTCTTCTGTTGTCGCAACTCTCTCTTTCTAAACGGCTCTGCCGCAGAACTTCTTTGATTTATTAGAGAGAGAGTTGCGATTGCAACATGAACTGACCTAGCTTCCTGCTTATGTCTTCACGTTTCTTTCTCCTTTCAGAAATCGCAGTCCTCTGATGAGTTTTGGGGCCAGTTTTGTAAGTTTTCTGGTGAGTGTCTGGATGCCTTTGGCTTCCATCACACATTTAAGGGCAGTTACAGATCATATAACACTAAACGAGTCAGTGTGGAAACCCTGTCAACAATTGTTTTTTCTTTCTGTGGGATTGTTTTGCCAGAACGCCATGATGACGTTTGAAGATGACAAAATGCAGAAGGCCTTTGAGGACCTGAAAGCTACAGAGCGACTATGTGAAAGTGAAAATGCTGGTGTAATCAAAACTATTAAGAACAAGATCAAACGCAGCGTGAGTAGCCCCTTCAACTCTTGAATTATGGGATGTACATAGAGCTCGGCGATGTGTAGATGTTCAAGATGTATCAAGTTTTATTTTTTGGCGATATAGAAAATTACAATTTTGCCTATATTGATTTAGATATTTTTATAGCTTATTTTGTATCAAAAAAACGTGTTTTCGGGGTTGCTGCTTTCACTACTTGTCAGAACAGCATGAAAAGCAGAGTTGGATGGATTTCTGAATACGTCCTAGCGCAGACCTTCCCATAAACAAGCCACACTATAAGCTCACTCACACATGCTGTCCCTTATAGGAAAAAAAGCCAAAAGCAGCCCATATTGCGCAGCTGTTTGTTAATTAAAAAATGTCCCTGTGTGGCATTTTACATCAGCAAATTTAACCCAGAATTGTTTTTCTTGTCAGACGTCATTTCCATTATCGAGATTTATATCCATATCGCTCAGTCCTAGATTAGGGGATTGATCAAAATTGATTCATTTCTGCCAGGTTTTATATGCTTTTAAGTGTGTTTCTCTTCATTCAATGTGTGTTTGATGTGTGTGCAGGGAGACTCACAGAGGTCAGGGATGGCTGCCATAGATCAACTCCAGAGGCAGATTATTGTCGCAGACTGTCAAGTTTACCTCGCTGTGCTGTCCTTCGTCAAGCATGAGCTGTCATGTATGAAAAGCACCTTCAATGCCACAAATTCTTCTATTATTAAACCAGTAGCACAGTGCCAAATATTTAACATCACATTTTCAGCAATTTTTAATGTTTTTATCACACAAAATATGAATCATTTAGTCTATATCAAATACCTAATCATGCTATTTTATGCAGTTTAAAAAAATAGTGTGCACATTTTGTGAGTAAAACATTAACTTAAGTGTTTTTTATTAAAGAAAAATTCAAATTGTTTGTGTTAATCTTATACACCTTGACTAAAGTGAGCTGATGTGCTGTAAAATTGGTAGTAGTTTTTTCTGTGTTCTTTTTAAAATGTGTGGATCAATTTATTTGTTATTATGCCTAATATGATAACTCTGAGCATATGTACTTCTTTCCTGCTGGCGAGGCCCTGATACAATGTTGCTAATTTCAATGCAATGTTGCAATGTTCAGTTATTTTGATAAATAGGATTACAAAAAAAATTCTAATTAATTATGAAGGAACAGGTGATATATGAGGACCAAAACAGACTTCATCAGCATTCTATTCGAAACTTAATTGCTGACTTCCGCTTTAATCTCTTGACAGCATATATCAGAGGAGGCTGGATTCTCCGGAAAGCATGGAAGATGTACAACAAATGTTACAGTGACATCACAATCCTGCAGGAGGCCGGCAGGCGGCGGATGCCGGAGCAGCCACCTCTGTCCACCTCAGCTGGGTACGGTCTCCCACTCAGGCTGGATGGTGTCGGTGATGACACAGTGGACCGACTAAAGGGCTCCGTCAGTTTTGGATACGGACTCTTTCATCTTTGCATCTCCATGGTGCCTCCACATCTGCTGAAGATTGTCAACCTGCTGGGCTTCCCTGGAGACCGTCTGCAGGGACTGTCAGCGCTCACGTACGCCAGCGAAAGTAAGGACATGAAGGCCCCGTTAGCTACGTGAGTAAGTATGTCTGTGTGTAAAACTTTTAATTTGTAGTCTAAAATGATTAACCAGGGAACATGGAAGGAACAGAATAAAAAGCAGCTGGCTATGAAGCTCATTTAAGGTTTTGTACAACTATGGAAACTGAAAGCTGTGGACAAATGTGTATATAGACTGAATTTAATAATTAATGGTCTCTTTTAATTATTCCACCTTCCATTTAAATAAATTATGTAATGGGAAATCTAGGTTCTATTATCAGATATGTTTTAATGAAGCAATTTTCAGTTCATGAAAATACCTCAAAATGAAAAGTTTCTGTGAAAGAGCCCTAAATGTTTTCCTTTTTTATGGCTAAATGCCTTTGGATGATGAGGTTGTCTCCCATTGTTGGACACTAGCAGAGATCAGTGGCCTCATTTACACAACATTGCGGTGTGCCCCTTGGTGGTCAATGGTGGTGATGAAATTGTAGTTATCTAATCACTTTCTCACAGTGACGTGCCGTGAGCACTAGGGTTGGGTAGGCAGGGCGTTGCAAATCGAGACCACCAATTTCAACACCAATGACAATTCCATATGTTTCTAATGGCACAGTGTTAATTCAATTAAATTAAATTCAACTTTATTTGTATAACGCAATTTACAACAGTCATCTCAATGTGCTTATCAAACTATAAAATTCATAATAAGAAAGAAAAAACCCAACAAGATCCACATGAACAAGTATTTAGCCATCTAACAAAATCAAGATCGTAAAACACCATTAAAGAAACATAAACACTTATTTAATATAGCCTCCATACTCTCCCAACAAGATATATCTCATGACACGGCAGCACATTCGTTGTTTGTGTTGGAAACACAGGAACACAGAGAAAATGACAACATCAACAACTCAGAACAGCCTTAGTGAGGCACATCCACAAAGCCAATCCTTACTTTCACTGTAGAAAATATGAACAATTTTCTGACGTTTTTTTTTTTGCTGAAGGTCTGGTAGCTCAGGTGTTGGTCTCCCATCATTTAAAAGCTATCGTTTTTCCTCAAAAGAAAGTTTCTTCATCGTCTCTAGCGCTGTCATCCTGACTGTAGTGTTATCCCACCTACTAGCTAGAGAACGTAGCAGCAGCCGTGCTATACGTACCTCTGAAGGTACGTATAGCATTTAGCATAGCACGGTTACGTCCATAGGCAGCGTAGAGAGCTGTCTTTTTACGTAAATGGTTGTCATCTTGGGGAACTGACTGCGCATGCGCAAACACATAAAAACATGCTATGGAAACAGAGGCAGAACATCAATGTGCTTTTGATAGAGGGCGTGGCCTCCTCCTGCCTAACAGTGGAATGAGACTGTGCAGCGTCTCTGCCGTACCAGGAAATAGCGATGTTGAGTAATATGGGCTATGAAAAGCACAAAATGCTGACACTTTCAAACTTATAGGTACTGTAGGTTATTGGAATTGGAAAAAATAAATAATTTATAATTCTAGTAATTAAAACAAATAATCAAAATATCTATTCACCCTTGGGTAGGCACTGCCTACCTTGCCTACCCTGACTGCATGTGCAACTGGCAGGCTGGACTTTCTGATTGGTCTACACCCCTGTTTTACAGACAGCACAATAACTAAAGAAATATAACTGTTTTTAATTTTTAAAAGTCCAACAAAGTTTGTAAAAGACAAGTCATTGCTAAGTCTAAAACGTTTCTCTTTTGAAAACGAGACCTGTCTGAATACCTGTTTAAAAAATTGTTTTGGAAAAATATGCGATGTTCCCTATTATGTTAGACAGGTGTAGGAAAAATGATTGCAGAAAAACAAGATTGTTCATGTTAGTTTAAGTAAAGCCAAGTAAGTAAAGACCTAAAATAAAAAAGAAGGATCTGAGGAGATTAGCGTACACAGAGGATTAGCACTTGCTCTCCAATATGTTTGGAAAACTTATCAATGGTACAAATGTACTGAGCAGAACTGAAGCTCTTTGAATGAATGTGAGGGTTAGCAATGATGAAAAACACAATTTGGATTTCTATTTCGTTGATGGGATTGGCTTTCTACTTTTTGTTAAAGCTGTTATCACTTAATTAGTTTGATGTGCTTAGGTTTCCAGTTGCTCAGTGAAAAATGACACGACAGGAAGAAGATAAGCTTACAAGAGCAGTGTGACACTCATCAAGGCAGATAATTGTTTTTTTTTTTTTTTTAAACCAAACCTGGTGCTTTATCATGATTTAGTGAAACGATGTTCTTCCCTCACAGTTTGGCTCTGCTGTGGTACCACACTGTGGTGCAGCCCTTCTTTGCTCTGGATGGCTCAGACACACAGGATGGCCTGAATGAGGCCAAATCAATCCTTCAGCAGCGAGAAGCCACCTATCCCAACTCCTCCCTCTTTATGTTTTTCAAAGGTCGAGTCCAACGTCTGGAGGTAAAGATGTGTGCAAAATCAATCTCGTCTAGTGCCGTGTGTAGTTCCCATTTGCGGGGAAAGCTTAGTGTTGTGTTGTAAATCTTTTCAGTGCCAGATCAGCAGTGCCTTGACTTCCTTTAACAATGCTTTAGATCTGGCTTCTGAGCAGAGGGAGATCCAGCACGTCTGTTTGTATGAAATAGGTAGGATTTTTATTTTGTACAATTTATACAATTTCCTACATTTTAGTGTCGGTCCAAATTAACATCTCGACTGTGCAATGTTTCAGGTTGGTGCAGCATGATCGAGCTTAACTATGGAGAAGCCTTCAGAGCGTTTGAGCGACTGAAGACGGAGTCACGGTGGTCCCAGTGCTACTATGCTTATCTGACAGGAGGTAATGACAAAAAGGAAAGAAGGCTTGTCCATGTGGATTTATACTTTTGGAGAAAACATTTATTTGAGCTTTGGGCTAAGGCCCCTCTTTCTAATATGTTTGGGTCATGATGAGGAGAAAATGTATACATGTTGGAAATGATCCTGTTATTGGTGGAGAACGTTGCCAAGTGAAGGCCAGAGCAGGTAAACTAGCAGATGTGTACTTCAACCCACACACCTCATAAATCTAACCAAAGGGAGTCTTAGCAAAAGACCTGCTCTACAGGAAGAGGACGATCGTAAAAATGGTGTGCCCGAGAAAGGAAAGTAAAAGAAGCAGGTTATGCAACAATCGTTTAGGAAAATAAGGCTAACATGGGTTAATAAGCATATGGAGATGTTAAGAACTCATATTAACACTCAAAACACAACAAAAAACAACATTTGAAGTTTAATCTGCATGAAATGTGACATTTTCTTACTTTAAGAAAAATACTTACAAAAAGATTACATATTAGAACTTGTACTCAAGCTTGTAAGTTGATATACATTTTAAAAGAAATGTCTTTCCATCATGTAATATCTTTAATATTAAAAATGTTTTACCTGTGCAAGGGTAAGGCTCGTGCTTTTATTGTTGACTAACAATAAAGCACTTTCGTAAGTGAACTCTAGTTGTTTTTGTTCTAATTTATCTGTTAATCTACAGGCGAGGGACTCTGTTTTGGCCCTCTAAAGCCTTACCACTCAGTTCTACCTCTAAATTTGCAGGGTTTACTAAAAACTCCTGTTTTGCTGGATTGGACTGATCTAATTTTCCTCAGTAGTCAGACACCAAATGATTGCACATAGTTACATTTGTAAGAATATGTAAATAAGGCTAACTAGTCAAACTAAAGTGCTACAAATGTTTACAATCTGCTCATTGCTCAGCAATGAAATGTTCCATTACAATGATGTTCACCTTGAATTGAGATTATCACTGAGGGGTTTAAATAACGCACAGGTTTTCAGTTTTTGCTGATGCATTTCAGTAATTGTCTCAAGTATTCAGATCCTCTAGTGTTTTTTTTTTGTTTACTAACAAGTGTCTTTTACCTTGAACTATATTCTACAATTGTTTTTTTCAAACAGACTTCTTAGTGAGCTAAAATTAGCTGCATGCATGCAGTACATAGATGGCCCTTATTTGGAGACTGAATTGGTGTAACATGTTATTGCACATCAGGTTACAACACAATATTGAATTACAGCAGCGTTTTTTTTTTTAAATGTCATGTGGTTTGTAATATTTGTGTGTCAAATGGTTGCAGCCTGTCAGGGAGCATCAGGTGATCTAAATGGAGCCATTGCCGTCTTTACTGACGTTCAAAGACTTTTCAAACGCAGAAACAATCAGATTGAGGTGTTTTCAATGAAGAGGGTGAGTATGTGTCCCACAGGGTATTTTTGGTACAGATTAATGTATAAATGTTTATTATTATTCCCAGGCAGAGAAGCTGAAGATCCCCAGTCTAACTAAAGAGCTGTGCATCCTCTCAGTGATTGAGATCCTCTATCTGTGGAAAGCTCTGCCCAACTGCTCCACAGACAACTTGCAGGCCATGGCACAAGGTGCGGATCAGTGAAGAGCATCATCAGTGCTCTTCCTCAGCATTGATGATGTGATAAACACCTCAGGCAATTGAAGGTCCTGAAAGAAAATAACAATGACCTTTTAGTGGTTGAGAAAAGCTGAAATGTGCCTGACATGACAGTTTGAGTACCGAGCCCTATACTATGAAGCTGGATTTACATATTCAGGATATCTCTCCATTAGCTGGCTTGACCTAACCAGACATTATCAGATGATAAATGTAGCGGCGTCCTTCCGATGAAAATCTACCCCTTTCATATATGATGTCATCAAGTAAATGGAATTAATTGCATCAGTCCCTCTAAATATAGTTTTTCTCCTAAGCACACCTTTCATTCCACGCTCTAACCAGGTTTCTTCAAGAATGGGCAGGCCATTTTACAAGACACCTGATTGGTCAATGCTTTTAGACCCTCTGATACTTATCCAGAACATAACCTGCTCCTCAGCAGGTTAGCCCTTCAGCATAGGTTGCCAAGGTGATTTACTTCAGTAAGAATTGAACCAATGCCATACGACAGAAAACCCAAAGTTAATCCCAGAAGTTACCTCAATAAAATTCATGCGTTATCAGCATAGAGATTAAGTTGTGTATCTGTCAGTACTTTAGGCCTAATTGGAATTTGAAGTCCAGAGTACCTTCAGTTCCGATGGAAAGAGGCTTTTGCTTGTGTTTTTAGCAGACCATGTCCGTGATCTGGAAGGCGCTGTTGTGGACCACAGAGTGCATCTGATGTGTCTGGTTCTGTACTTGTACTTGTACTTTCTGCTGGTTTAACAGCTGATTTCGAGCTAGTTAATGTTAGGCTTAGGTTAATGCTAATGTTAGGTTAATGCTAATGCTAATATAATGTAGTGCAACGCGGGCCAGCACCTGCATCCTCACTGCATTTGTCACTAGTCTCTATTGAGGAAGAAAGTAGCTAAGAGCTCCAAAGTAGTCCTCCTTCACGTGGATACCGGTATGGGACGATAGGTTTCGAAACAGGCAGGGGAGTGTTTCTTACAACTACATACTGCAGCTTTAAGGGACTTTTTTAACATCCTACAACAGCCAACGTTGGATTTGAATCAGTAACCCACCAATTACAAGCCCGCTTCCGTAACCGTTACGTCACCACCGCCACCCCCACGTGTCAGATGGTGAAATGCATTTTTACCAACATTACTTTTCTCCTAACCCACTCTGTTAGTTCTAGCATTTGTTTACATTGTGGGCTGGGTTACTGCATAGATTTATCGTTATCTTTGTGTTAGTCCACAGTGTGGGAAGGTTGACTACACAGACTTGTCGTTGGCCTTTGCAGTGGGCCCTGTTTTTCTGACCTGCTGTTTTCTGGAGGTGGAGCTTCATCGCTAACTTTGAACTGAACAAACTTGCTGTAAATGACAGATTGTGCTTTACTAATGTTATGATGCCAACGATCTAAAAAAACACACTAAGTCATGTTTGTGCTGAAGCAGTGGGATTTGTTTCTGTTTCCAGTGTTGCAGGGGATCAACGATGCATGGAGTGCTGGTCTGAAACACTTGCTTCTTGGTGCAATCAGCAGTTGTCTCCACAATACCAAAGATGCCATCAAGGTCTGCCCATTGCTGCAAAACTGTTCACTTTAATTTGTTATTCTACCCACAAGGAGTGAGACAGTAATAAGGCACAATATCAAAATTCAATAGAAATGACGGGATAAAAAATATGTTGGTTCTTTAGTATGATGCACTTTGTCTCCAATTCTTCCCATCTGATTGGTCAATCCCCCCTCAACGCACACAGGGAGGGTGGGCATTTCCATAGGAACAAATCTGTTTAGCTACAGACATCTCGCAAAATGTTTTCTCAAACTCAAGCAGTGGATTCATGTGAGAAAAAGTAGTTTGTGCATCTGTAGCTGCATATTTTAGAAGTTGTAACCGCAGAGTTGTGATTGTAAAGGAAAATAGGCACGAGTGATAAAAAAAAAAACATGCAAGTAAATGTTGGATTACAAGTTTGCAGCTGACGTTTTATTTGTGTAAATATCAGTCAATACATTTGTGAATATTTTTTCTATAACTTCACATTCAATTCACGCGTGTATGAATGTTGTCTTTGTTGTTTGAATTTATACTTTCACATTTTTTCCCATTTGTGAAATTAATTTCACTTGTGTGTAAAAATGTTTATTTAAAAAAAAAATCCACACAAGTTCACATTTTTTTCTCCTTTTTTGCAACATATCTACCTTCATATTTGGCCTTTGGATAAGTGTAGATAAAATGTTGCACTGATTAATAAAGAAGAATTTTTTACAAGCACTTTATTTTGTAGTTATTGTTTATTGATGTAGGTATTCCCATTACTGGATTTGTATTGAATTTTAAAATATTTTCATTTAGCCTAGCCTCTGTGTATAATGTATCTTTTCTATGTAATAATCATGATTAAATCCAGTGCTGTTTATACTTCCCTTTTGAGTTTTTTACATAATTGTCTTTGACTTATTTTATAGCTGTTTTTTAAACAAGTTTTATCAGCTTTCATTAAGCATCCTTAACTGCAGTGAAAGTTCCTGAAAGCCGCTGTACACTTCTGCAGTTGATCACGCAGTCTTCTTCAGCTGTTCTCGTCAGTTAGTGACGCTTGATGGTTTTGTATGTTTTACAGTATTTCCAACTGGCGGTGCAGGACGAGGTGGGCCGTCTAAGTAACTCCTACGTGCAGCCGTACTCCTGCTATGAACTGGGCTGTGTACTCCTCAGCTCCCCCGAGGTGAGCCTCCTTCACTGCGCTTTGTTAAATTTTGCCTGGAAATCCCACATTTTGAGTGGTTTTCTGTTGTTTCTCCCAGTCTGCAGGTAAAGGCAGAACACTGTTGCTTCAAGCTAAGGTACGTCTGCTTTGTGATAGCTAGTCCTGCTTTGCAGTGGAAAGAAATATTGCAACAACTTTGTTGCACTTGGCATTATGTGCACCTTACTTGAAACTTATTTTCTAAATAGCATTATTTATTATTATTCAGAAATAGTTGTGCTTAAGACAGAAACTTAATTTGATGATAATCATTCACGCTGTTTTATGGTGGAGGAAATTCGGAAGGTTTGAGCTTTTTTGGCGTCCATTTTAATGAATAAGTGATTTGCAACCAACTAACATTGAGACTCAGTTCAGTTGATTTTAAACATCTTTCGAGGCAGTTAGCAGGAGATTTATTCATGTTCCACCACAATATTACACAGTGGCTTTATGAGCAACTTCATGGAGGTTTAAGCAACTTTACTTCATGCCATGTGTTGTGCTTGGTTCTGTCTGTCACTGATTGCTTTACTGTGGTTCTAATACTGCCAACGATCCAGTATCCATGGACAATGAACACAGTATTAAGGATTGTCTCCTCCTTTAGCATTGAGATTTCTCAGTAAATGTTAATCACTGCATTGAATAACAATGATGAGTCTGATGTACTTATTGGTCAGATGGACAATGTGATTACTGTAGATAATTTATGTTTCCATCAGTAATGGGAGCCTTTGCTAAGAACCATGCTTTAATAGCTGCAGATTGATGACCCCCTGACCATTGTGAGCAGCAAAGGAAAAGGCATGGATGTAGTCAGGGTGTAGATGTGCACCATTACTACAACTCCACACAAACCTTTTTACCTGTAGCACATTTTGAAACTGGCATTGAGTGACAAAAATAAAATGAAAAAGGGTTAAATTAACACAAAGAATTGGTGATCAAAACCATAACTTTGAAGTAGAAATAAAATACATTTTGGACTGGTTTTACCTTTCAGTTTTTTCTGCAGTTCATATACTCACTATTGAGCAAAATTCTCATGCCAGAATAAGTTGTACAAAACGCACTCAGTCTGATATCAGTGGCCACAGTTATGATGTTTTTTTAGAGTTAAAGTGTTTACATGGAAATAGTAATTTCATATTGAGGTTTACATGAAAAACTGGTTTATTTGGCTTTATGTAATTCTGCTTTAGGTCTGGGGGTTGGGAAAAAACACATAATAAACCGTTTCTTTTTGGCTACAACATAGAAGACCACATGAGAACCGTTTTCACTTTTATTTTGATTGTAGTTTTGAAGCAGCAGCTTGACAATAACATAGTTTCGCTTTCATCTGCGGAGCAGAAGAGAGATAGATTAGCAGGGAAACAAGATAGAAGTCCGTACTTTGGTAAATCAAAGCCAGCGGTTCATGCAATAGCTATTTTACCTCCACACTAACATTGAGTGAAAAATTAACTTTATCCGTGTGTCATTAGTGAAGCTCTGGTGCTCCATGCCACGCAGCACCGATGAAGCCGTTGCAGAGGTCCGTGTGTGTAATAAGTCCGTGTGCCCGCGTGAATGTCCACATGTTTATTCTTCTGTCCATTCACTTTTCTCATCACATACATGTCTTTTAAAGCTCTTATTAAATAAATATTCTTGGCTGGAGTCCGGGCGGCCATCCTGGACTATGTCGTCACCAGCGCATCATTTCAGGAAGTCGTGCATACGGCCGGAATAAACTTAGCGGAATTAAATTTACATTACGAATTAAGTGTTTACAAGGTCAGTTTAAAGAGGATTTAAATTTCATTCTGCTTTAAAGATGAATTAAAGCTTCCATGTAAACGTGACCAGTGTAGCAGACTCCACCAAGCCAATTAAGTGTAATTAAAGGCAAAGCTCAGATTTTATGACCAGGTGGACTTCTCCACGTACCTGGTGTCACACAAAACACTGCCTGCCATGTGTCAACCCACCTTAGATGTAACACCGACCTACATTTCACCCGCCTGGTGAAACAGGAGAGATGAAGATAAGCTTAGAGGAGAGACTGGCAGACGAGCTATGAAAGTACCAACACCTTTAAAACATCTTCCAGGAGTACAAGGAAGCGCTAAGGATTGTGGGAAATGTAGGATTTTACTGGAAACTACTATACGGCAGTGTGCTAGAGTATGTAAGCTCTGAGGAGTGCAGACAGTCCGCCCTTGTATGTTTGAGTTTTTAAGCTGCAGTGTGGGCAACAAGTACATAAGTCTGTCGTTTGTCTGCAACGTAAGATTATAGTTTCTCTTCTTTTTTTATTTTCCTTCAGGAGGATTTTTCTGGCTACGACTTTGAGAATCGCCTCCATGTTCGGATCCACTCAGCGCTCGCTTCCATGAAAGCCTCGCCTCAGTAGTAACTGCTACAGAAAAGCTTTTTTTTTTCTATTTTAAAATCCTGGCACAACACATGTTTTGATGTAATTTAAGAGCTCAAAAAGAAAAGAGTATATTGCACAAGTTTGTCGAAATGTTGTTTGTCAGTTTTAAACTACAATTGTCTCTCCCCTGTTTTGAAAGGCTTCACTTAAACTGGTACATCTTGTTCCTATTTTGGCAGCCAGTCAGTAACTAATTCCCTCAGAGTTGATCCTTCATTTACTACTGAATTTTTAAAGCAGGATTTTTTATTTTATCTTTTGTAAATATCTTGCATACAATTTTAATAAATGTTAAAATGTTATTTCTATCTCTGAGTTGAATTAATGCTCTGCCTGAGTTTTTGTTTAATAAAAGGTAGAAAGGTTTGCATACTTCACAATCACAACAACAAAAATAAGCTTATAATTCCATCATCGTTTTTTTTTGTTATCTAAGGTAAGGGGTCTTTAAACTCATCAAAGAAGTTAAAACAAATTCACTTTTGGCTCTTCTGAGTCTAACGCATTTACGCTCAAAAGCAGAAGTTTAAAAGGGGAAGCCAAAATTTATACCAGTAAATTCTCTTTAAATCTGATTTTTGAATAGTCAATATGACCTGTAAGATAAAGGCAGGAAGAAAAAAAATTCCAAGAGTTTATGAAGCATCAAGCTTTTATTTAACAAGAGAAAATAAAAAAGCAACAGCAGCAAAAACAGGTTTCCATGTAGCAGCTGCAGACCAATGGAAAAAGGTTTGCATTCTGAGGAATGTGAAGCTTGCATAGATTAAGTGCTACATATGCAGTCACAGTGACAGAGTTCAGTTAATTCAATGCTCACAGCACGAGGATCATCAATAGTTCTACTTAATGTGAGATTGGATGCAATTCTCCCTCAAGTTGAAAGTGCTACAGAATCACGTGACATAGACTGATTTAATTGTACTTTAGAAAAGCAGGGAAGGGAATAGTTTAGCACAGCTACAGTTATCTGCACAAGTAGAAACACCCAAAGGAACAGGCTTTGTTTGGGCCCAGTGCTGTCATTCAGTTACATTTAACAAACATGGCAGAGTTTAAGGAAATTCATCAACACTGGGTCCGTCTATCACTTCCATATGAGTATTTATACATGACCTACAGTTATCTAGAACCATACAATGAATTTCTCTGTCAGTTTTATTCTGAACATATGCATCTAGCGGAACAAACTGGACAAGCTCGTGTGCACTGGGATTAGCCCGTTGACATCTACGCCAAACTAAAAAACAAAAAAAAACAGTGGTGCTGGATAAGAGGTTGTTTGATTTATATTATTCATCTTCTAATCGTGCTTTAATCTGGGATGTAGGGATTTGCTGGAGTTTATGGCAGCTGATGTCAAGCCCAGGACAGGAAACGAGTGTAAAGAGAGACACACACGTTTCATATGGAATAATTTTCATCAATATGCATTCTTAGTTGATTTTCTGTTCTAGTTTTTGCATTGACACTAACAATGAAACTATATGAAAACAGACTGCTTCAAACACACTGGTATTCTCAAATATTTGCACAACTTGATGCATTACAGCAGAGGATAATTTAGAGAAGGCAGTAGCTATAAGTACGTAGCCATATCATACGTAGCGCCACTCATTGGCCAGTACTTCTGTTTGCTATTAATACGTAGATCCCTAAACTACGTTATGGACTAACTAAACCTAAAATAGCACCGGGGATTATTTGTACGGCTACGTATGGATAGCCACTAGAGACAGTGTGTTAAGTCAACATTTTCTCTCAATCAAAATGAGGTAACTTCTTAGAGACCTTGTCTAACTAACATGAAACACGTCTTCAGTTACATTCTACTTTAGTCCATTGTATATCACACAAGAAGCCATTAACAAGCTTAACCAGATATTTAGTGCTTCATTCTTCACACATTGAAATGCAGTTAATATTTTTCGTTTAACTTAAATTGAGCCTCCATCTATATCTACAGCATTATTATATCAGAACCTTAAAGAGAGTAGTGGCCTTATCGCAGCCAATCAAGTCTAAAAGTTGTTAGTAAATGTCAGGCAGCTGAGAGTAGTTCCTGTCCCAGTAGTTTTTCATGTAGAGCCAGTCCTGAGCTTTGTTGTAAGGGTTGATTCCTTGCTGAAACCATCTGCAGAAAAATTTAAAAAAAGACAATATTCAGAACAAACAATGCATGTAAAACACAGTGATGTGAAACTACACACTGCTACACTACTTTTTAAATTACAATTTCATTTAGCAGATGCTATTAACCAAAGAGTTAAGGGCCTTGCTCAACATCTCAGAGCAAGGTTGAATTCAACCCGATGACCCTCCAATTACAAGCCCTGATTCTTAACCGTTACGCCACCACCATGAATGTCAGGATTTAGTCTTCATTCAGCATTTACTCCCTGTAAAATAATAAGTTCCATTCTGTCAGTCACATTAGCAGAGGTGAGGAACCAGCTCAGGTCCCAATGGCATCAGCCCTAGATTGCTGAAGTCTTGTGCTGACCGGGTTGTTGATCAGATATTGAATTTGAGCCTGATGTGCGGGAAGGTGCTACAGCTGTGGAAAACTTCCTTGTGTTGTGCCTGTCCCCAAGACACCATGCCCCAAGAATGGGTACAGACCGGTGGCATCAACATCCCACCTGGTGAAGATCTTGGAGAGTACTTAGCAATCTCCACCCACTGTGAGTTCATAAATGGACCCATTCCAGGTAACCTATCAGCCTAATACTGGGGTGGATCATGGATGATGCTTTTATCTACCTCTATCATTGTCAAGTAATTTTGTTATTTTTTTAATGAATCACACTTGTCCATTAGGTTGATAACTTTTAAAAGAAACAGAAGTCATTCAGATACAAACTTTTTTTTTTTCAATTAAATCAACATAGTCTAATCATTTGAAACAAAACTAAAAATGCATAATAATCCTCTGGTGGATTCCCATAATTTTTCTGACCAGTGGTAGCTTTAAACATTGTGCTGCTGCTGAGCAGCTTTGTGTGGCTATTGTGGCTGTCAGTGGCAGCTGGCCAATAGAGGGTGCTAGGGTGCCGCCCCACCACTCACCATGTCAGTTTGAGGAAAACATATAAAAAATAATACTACAAAACAAATGTATATCTGTATTTAGATAATCAGAATTAATATTACATAGAGTTATAGTTATAAAGATAATGAGTATAGTTGTTTTGTTTAATCTGTGTCTGATTGGTGACGTGTTTCTGCTTTGGGGTGCACTAATCTTTATCATCATTAAAAGTTATACATGCACAGTAACTCCTCTTCAGTACAAGCCAATGGAGTGTCTCTGGGCGCAGCTTACCTGAGAAGGGTCTAGCTGCAGCCACAGCCGTTACAAACCACGCTCCTTATTAACCACACCCCCTTACAAAATACACCCTATCACACCCCCTGAGCCAATACCTTTCCACTAACCTCAACCGCTTCTGCCATCCCTTTTCTTCTGCTATTGGACTTCCGGCTAGTCGTACACTGTAGAGTGTAACGCTGCCCTCCACAGTCATTCTTCTTTGAGGTTTTAAGGCGGTTGACAAACCATGATTTAGTGCATTACTGCCACCCACTGGAGGACCAACTACCGCTTCCGCCTCCCATGTTCTGGCACATTTGGAAGGTTGCAATCCTTTTTCCTTTTTCACTAACCCTAACTCTAACCGCTACCGCCTCCACTTCCTGGCTATACTTACCTTCCTTTTTCACTAACTCTAACCGCTACTGCCTCCACTTCCTGGCTACATTTACCTTTGTTTGTTACTAACCCTAACTGCTTCTGCCATGGGCGTGATTTGTAAGGAACGTTGCTTGTAAGGGGTGTCACTTGCACTGTACCCACGGCTGCAGTTGGATATACGTGGCTTACCTGCGCCCAGAGACAGTCTGCAGCTGCGCACAGTTGAATGCAGCCGCTCAGTTCACAACACCACTTCCCGCCATGAGGGGGGCTGACGGCACAGTGGTCCGTCATGAAGTTGCTCATTGACAGGTGAATCCGTGGGACGATAGAAGGAGAGAAGTAAAATGAAGAAAGATAAATGAAATAATTCTGCTTTCCCTGCCTACTTTTACTAAAGTCAGGGTCAGACCGAATATGGATACAGACAGGTATGACCCATTCAAGGAATTCTAGGATTTTTCTAAGAGTGAGTTCAGTAAGAGCTAATTTAAGCCTTAAAATGCTTTGTGAATACAGGCACTGGTTCTTGAACCCAAAGTGGTCACACTACTTTCATTTTGTTATACCACTTTGAAGAATAGAAGTAGAAACTTTGAGTTGTTTCCTCTTGGCTTTTTAAAAACTGTCTTTTAAGTTATAGTTTAATTTACATATATTTCAAAAAAGAAAAAATTAACTTGCTGGAATCCAAACTGTCTTTGTTACACAATTTCACAGCAGAGACTGTGTAGCTTGGAAATGTTCTAACGTTTGCATGTCTTACACATTCATCCTAGTCAGTCTTGAAACAACTCTGCTGAGCTTGTATATGTATTGGCTTCTTGTCTTTGTATTGTGCTATCCAGACGATGTCACAGACTGCAAAATTCAGCTCCTTGGTGTGTTATCAACTTCTGCTGGGATGATCTTGAGTCTCTTCAAAGAATACCATTCAAACTCGAAGCTGCCTGGGTCCCCTTTGGTTCCTGTTGTTCCAAGCAATAGTGAGATTGGAGTGATGTAGCTCATGGAATCCTCTCTACTTTGGATCTGAGCATGTATTGGCCTTTTATTTGCCAAGTTATCTGACATGTAAAGGAATGTTTGAAATTCATCCCACGTGAAAAGTCTATCTCCTCCTAGGTTGCACAATACTTTTTTTTACAGCATCGACAGCACCTTTAGCAGCACCATTGTGGGGAGGTTGCTGTATGAATTTTCCAGGATTGTTCATTTCCATGCTTTGTAGCTTAATTTTCAAGTTGAGATACACCCAAACAATTGATGAAAGAATACAGCTTTCAGTGCTGGTTTTGCACCAGCAAAGTTTTTCCCAAGCTCTGACCAGAGTTTACCGGGATGTGAACCTCTGTCAGTGACCAGTCAACTGAGAGTTTCCTATTGGCCTACTAAAGTCTGTGTGGCTCTTGAGACCATATAGAAAAACACAATTTCTCATACCTTAAAGCTGATATCTGGAGTTTCTGAGAGGACAACTCGATGTCCCGCCCTCAACAGCTCCACTTCCTCCCCCTGCCTCTGCAATCCACCAGAAGCCACGCCTCTACTTTTCTCCATGCGCATAACGAAACATAACAAGGTCGCACCGGGTCGCATTGATATAGATCTATGGGACCTGTAAGAGCCAAAATCATATTTACCTGTTTGCTGTTGTGACGAGTGGCCTTGTTTCTGTGCACAGTTCCGCATTCACTTTGATTGACAGTCTCAAAAATATGAAGTCGAAGCCTATTGGCTGGGCGCACACAGCAATCATTTCCATTTGTAGAGTGCTCTATAGCAGTAGTTCCCAACCTTTCTTGTCTTGTGTACCCCTTCAGCCTTTTTGCCATACCATGAGTACCCCCTCACTCATACGTGTTCATAATTCTCCAAAAGTAGAACATAACTGAATATTCAACACAAGTCATTTTATTTCCTCTTCTTAAATTGAACAATTAATATTCAGGCATTACATTCTTATTTAACTCAAATTAAATATCAAATTATGTTGCCTTCAAGGCAATAAAAATTATAACTTAAAAAAATAATATTATAGAAAGCGTTTGTATTATTAATGGTAAATAGAATAGATTTATATAGCGCCTTATAACCACACTGAGGCAGTCCCAAAGCACTTTACATATCAGCTCATTCACCCAATCACTCTCACATTCACACACCAATGGGACAGGACTACCATGCAAGGCGCTAGTGGACCATTGGGAGCAACTTAGGGTTCAGTGTCTTGCCCAAGGACACTTCGATACGTAGTCAGGTACTGGTATCGAACCCCCAACCTCTCGATCAGAAGACGACCCTCCACCACCTGAGCCACGGTTGCCCATAAATTAAAAATAACAACTAATATAAATAAATAACTACAAAACAAATAATTAACCAGCCTGTGTTATAACTTTTATGATATTTACCACAAAAGGAGCTTCTTTGAATATGTCCTCTTTAAACAGGCATTTAAACTTTAAAAATAAGTCATAGCACACACGTACCATTTTATTGACGGACTTATGAAATGAACAAGAATATTTTTTATTATCTTGGAAATAAATTCTTAATTTTTATACGTACCCCTAGGGGTACGCACACCCCTGGTTGGGAAACACTGGTCTATAGTACGAAGAACATAGATTTCTCAGAAACTCCGGATATCAGCTTTAAGTTTTATTATTTTCTTCACTTCATCTTTCACTTTAAAACGACCAAATAAATCAACATTTATGTACTCAAATGGCTTCAGAGCTGCTGTTCTCCCATTGGGTATGTCACCCATTATTTGTCTGTTTCCAATTTCCTGTCAACAACACTTTTAGCCAGTCTTCTACCTTTTATAATCCAGACAATCTTTCACATTTGAATAAGTTATCTCTCTTTGTCCTTGTGGTTTACTTTGTGAGCTTCTTGGGCTAAAAGAATAGCAATCCAGCTTTTATATGGAAGGATAGGTTCCTCCCTCCACACAGCAATAAACTGGACTCTTTGTACACGACTAGCCAGTTCAGAGTTGTCAAGAAAGCCACCACCCTCTTGAACTACAAGACAAAGAACTCTAAATGCATCTTCAAGCCTTCCACTCCACAAGAGCCCTGCACACCCAGCATATGAGCTGGCTTGTGCTGCAGCTTCAGTTTGTACAGGTGCCTTCTGCTCACTTGATCGCATATTTTCTTTCTTGCCATTGGCTTCAAACTGCTTTTGAAAAAGCATTTGATCTGAAGGTCGAGGGGATCAGGTCACAAGACAAGTCTCAGGTTATCATCAGAAAATGTTTTTTTATGGTTTGGGGCGAGGGCACACCCAATCCTACACTCATGACACCTTTCAAGTTAAAACTTCTTATGTTGAGAACTTTGTGTATCTACAACAGAGCACAGACTGTTTAAGTGTGCAGCGTGTCTCTGCAGTCTATTCTAAACATTGCTGTGCAAGAAGGATAAATAAACCATGAGTTGTTGCCACCGTGCACCGGATTGTATATTGATTGGATACACATTTTATGGTTCACGTAAGCCTACATGCATTAATTTTCACCATAATATTAATATATTTGACCTAATGATTCACTAAAGTAACACATCTGTAACACAACAGGCCTGTGTATATAAATATTTGTCTGATATGTGAGGAGATTAAATGGATAAGATGAATAAAGCTTCAATTCACCACCTCACCATCACATTGTTTCTTCATGTCTGGTGGTGCACATTCTCACTCTTGAAAAAAAAAGTCATGGACAGTGTTGTGTGTATCTTTGAATTGTTCCAAAGAATGATTATTTACTTTTTCTAAATTGTATAACAAACCAGGCTCGTCCTCCTTTCACTGGATTTTATACAGAATTTAACTACAAGGCAAAGCTTTTAACTGTCTGCCATAACAACAGTTATGCTCACTGCCTTGCTCAGAGTCTGAGGCTTCCACTGTCTGAACCTCAGACAGTGGCAGGCCCTGCTGCCCGTAAGACAATATAAGGCTGGAAATGTGTTAGTGTTGTGTTCAAGACCACAGTATTAAAGACCAAGATTTGCCCGAGACTAGAATGCACTTAGACTAGGGCCTTATAAAATCTGTTTTATTTTTTTTTTTAACCCTAACCCTTTTTTTGTTTTCCACATTAATTTTTAAAAATTCTGTTTTTTTAGAAATAGAAATCACATTTTTCAGAAAATATTTGTTTTTAACTCCCGTGAGGAAATAAATACAAATAAATAAATAAATCCATAATTAAACAAAAATGTATGTCAAAAATAAACTACACACAATTAAAAGGTAGATATAAGTTGTAGTGTCATGTATTATTCTGACTTCTCTTTCCCACTGGAACAGTTGCACTTGAGGTAGCTTGCTGACTGTGAATGTGTAACTACGAAACACGGACAAAAAGCTGGAATAAAAAGAATTAAAAGACAACACAGACTGAGTTATTCTTAGTTAACCAGGCATAACAGTTAGAACACTGAGCAGGTGAAGATGATTAAAGCTGATCACATTTTCACGGAGCGCTGCTGCACTACACGAAACACGGACGGAGCTTCACAGGCACAGCAAAGTTAAACTGGCACTAGAGGTTCTGTAGTCAGTGATGATTTGCGTTGTTTTAGATGGTGTTTGTGGTGGTTTAAGATGAGTTTAATGCAGCCAGGACAGGAGGAGAGAGGGTGGTGCACCTAATAAGCGGTCCCTGGAAACCTTTTCCCATAAAAAATGTTCTTTGCACCACGATGACAGCATTTAATGCGATTCCATTAATGTGGATTTTATAGGGCCGTATACAGGGTGATTAACTCTGAGCTTGTGTACCATGCCCAATCATGAAAAGCTTGATTGTTTCATTGGCGCAACCCAAGGGACTATGCAAGGCAGGGGGCGTCCTCTTCCCTGAGTCAAACATAAAGCTGACCGCATACCTTGACATGGAAGCATGTCAGTATCTTTGTCAGGTCATCGTTAACTGTTTCCTCACTCTGCCCTATCTGCAGATTTGGGCCACTTCGCATTCAATATGTGCCTTTTGATATTTTTCTTCATAGGAAAAGTCTGCTCTTTAATCTCTTCCTTTGAAGTTCTTTGTGGCTGGATGGAGTCCTCCACCAGCATTTCTGTGGTTCTACCAACCTCCTCAGTGACGTGGGTGCTGATTCTCTGCAAACTGTGGTTGAGTAACTGTCCCTGTGCTTCACTCAATTGATTTGACTGGTTGCTTCGTAAGAAGTACTGTTCAATGTGATTCCCTCAAATATTCTTTTCTTGGTGGATTCTCTGCTCCCTAATTGATGTTATTTTCCCCTCCACAGTTGCTGAAGTGAGTGTCCTGCTGCTGCTGTGGTTGTGCCATTTGCCGTGTTCGCTCTCGTGGTCATTTCCATCCTGAACAATTTCAGTAACAAATCACAAAAACAACAAAAAATCAAGCTCACCACCTTTCACCACCACACCTCCTGCTTGTCTGCAGCTGTGTGTGTCACTCAGTCACAACATCAAGAAGGTTGCAGTTACCACGGTGCAGATTAATGCTTGAATTGAAGATATTTATCATCTTACCAAGTTCTTCTTATTAAAAAAGTTGAAGAATAACAGAAATCAGTGGTGATTAACTCTGAGCTTGTGTACCTAACAGGTCTTGACTAGTCTTCAAGTAAAATCCCAAGTCCATGCAGCCAGAGACAAGACTGAGTAAAAATGCTTTTGAGTTCAAGACAAGACCAAGACCTTTAAAATGTGGTCTCGAGACCGGCATCCACTTCTACTACTGTACACTAAAACGTGTTAATGATCCTTCCACAGGTTGACCTATGGAAAGCTTGTTATGACTTGTTATGTTTAGAATAAATATAACAAAATATAATAAATAGAATTTGCCCATTTATTCACAAGAGTGGGCATTTTTCCAACAGTGGGAAAACTACATTTAAAACTAAAAAAGTTGTGATAATTTGGATAATAATCAATCAATCAATCAATCTTTTATTTGTATAGCGCCAAATCATAACCAATGGTATCTCAAGGCACTTTACAGTAGAGCAGTCTTAAGGACGGACTCTTCATTTTATGGATACACACATATGCATATATACGTATATACACATACATATGTATCCCACACCCAACATGAATTCATCATGGCGGCAAGGAAAACCTTCTGTTAAGCAGCAGGAACCTTGTGTGGATTCCATTCCTATGATGAACAGCCATCCACGTTATGCTGTGCTGGGTGTATGGAATATTTCAATTACACTACACAGTACTGAAGGTGGTGTGACATGCTCGTAAGGGAAGTTCAGCAGCGAATGTGAAATGGAAAATTAATAATCAGCAATCATCAAAACATTGTGTTGATAATCATTATTTAATCAAAAATTGGTCTGTTATCGAATTCAGACTTCAGTAATCAAAATCATGTTGGGAAAATTGCACTGATAAACCACTTCTATGTACCTCCCATTGAATTTTATAGTCTACTCAAAGCACTTGTTGCAAATTTACTCTGTAATGAGAAAAAATATTGTATGAAGAGGCATCATCATCAGCCATCTCTCTTTCTCTCACACACACACACACTCACCTGGTCCTCCAATCTTTTGTGGACTTGGAATGACTCTTACGAGCCGCCCTCTGCTTCTCCTCCAGCCTTATCTTCTCAGCACTGGCCTGATCTGCAGGACACAGAAGTTCAATTCAACTTTATTTACATAGAGCTAATTACAACAATAGCAGCGCTCATCAAAAGACACAAAAACATCCAATAATTCCACATCAACATGCATCAGCTACAGCTACAAATCTCTTAGGGAATAAATCTCCAGCAAATCCAGGCTCAGAGGTGGCAGCCATCTGCCTCGACTGGTTGGGGTTAAAGCAGAACTAAGTAACTTTTTCACCTTAATAAATCCTTCTCGTAGTCTCTGTGAGGGTAATGGGTATGGGGTGATATGGGGGGGGGGGTGGGGGGGGATCTTTCATCTCTCCCTGCTGTGTCTGACAGAAAACAGCACTTGCAACTTTCCCTGCCTCCGACCCGGTGGCAAGACGTACCGTACTGCTTTACGGCAGCCCAATACAAACGAATGCTAGATTATGCACACGGTTGTATACAAATTCACTTTTCTCAAACTCATGGCTTAGTCAGCAAAAAAATGCAGAGAAGACCCTTTGTCCGAGGAACGGAGCAACTTCATGCAGTGACAGCTCAGCAGCAACACGCAGCAATCATACACACTGTCGTCACGGCAACAGGCACGCACACACACTCACAACCCAGCGCTCCATCAGGCAGCACACACACAAATATACATCAGTTTATCTATCTATCTATCCATCCATCCATCCATCCATCCATTCCTCCATTTTCAGAGCTGCTTTGTCAGCACACAAACAAACACATTCCACACATTTCCACACTCCCTTACGTATTACTCTCACATCATTAATTTATTTTACTTGTCTCTCTTCCTTAGTGTCACTGTTGTATTAGGATTTTGTCAGTGATTGGTTGCTACTGTCTTGGGAGAGCAAAAGTGCAAATGTAGCTGTGGGGTGGGGCAGGCGGCGGGGGGTGTGGAGTCTTTACGACAGTGACAAAATCAAAAGGGACCTTTAGGGAGAGCGCTAAGCGCAAGTTACTTAGTTCTGCTTTAATGGATAGAAAGAGCAGAACAGATTAGAGAGAAAGAACATCAGTGTCCCAGACTAGTTGAGCCGCGAACCACAGATTAGGAACTGCCAGCTCCAGCATCAATACGCCTGTTTAAGAAATCATTGACCACTGCTGCAGGGGGGACATTAGCTTTGTTTCCAATTGTAAAAATGTTATTAGTAAAAAAGTTGATGAAGTCGTCACTGCTCGGGTTGACAGGAATATAAGGCTCAACAGAGCTGTGACTTTTGATGAGCCTGGCTACTGTGCTGAATAGAAACTGAGGATTATCCTTCTTTTCCTATTAAAGTTAAAATGGTAAATGGACTTCATTTATATAGCGCTTTATCACCACACTGAAGCAGTCTCAAAGCGCTTTACATATCAGCTCATTCACCCTCACATTCACACACCAGTGGGACAGGACTGCCATGCAATGAGCTAATCGACCACTGCGAGCAACTTAGGGTTGAGACACTTCGACACATAGTCAGGTACTGGGATCGAACCCCCAACCTCTCAATCAGAAGACGACCCGCTACCACCTGAGCCACGGTCGCCCATTGAGTAATAAGAAGTTCTAGCTTTGCAAAGAGCTTTTTTTTAAGTGAACAAACGCTTTCTCCAGGCTATATGAACCTACTGCCAGGTTTGATGAAAGCAACCTCCTTTTGCGATGCCTGTTTTAAAAGACGGATTTTACAGTTATACCAGGGAGACACCAATTCATAATACAAACTCATTTTTAAGTGGAGCAACTGCATCCAGAGCTGTGTGCAGTGGCAGCATTGACCATCTACTTTCTCTGTAGTAAGACATTGATAGCTGCTCTCTGTTGAGAAATATGGATCAGAGATAAGCAGTGATGGGGCCAGATCTATAGCTACAGCTTTTTTCAGACAGTGATCTACTATAGTGTACTCTTCTCTCAGAATTTAAGCATGCAGATATTCTAAATTCAAAGGATACCAAAAATTGATCTTAAAGAATAGGATAATGAGCATACATTTTCAGATGGCCCATATCTACACCATACTTTAAAACAAAGTCCAGGGCATGATTAAAATGATGAGTTGGTTCGTTTACATTTTGTGTGAAACCGATTGAATCTAATAGAGAGGTAAATAATTTATTTAGGCTGTTGTTTTCATCATCATCATGAATATTAAAGTCACTCACTAAGCTAACCTTATCAGTACTCAGCACCAGATCATTGAAAAAGTCAGAGAATTCAGAAACTCTGATAATGGACCAGGAGAAACTATAGAGTGAAAAACTGCTGCCACTCCCCCTCCTCAACCCCTTTCATGGGGAACGTGGTGATTATTAGAATTGGGAGGGCTGACTTCATTAAGAGCCACACAATCTTTATTTGAGCCAGGTCTTAGTGAGGCATAGTAAACCTAATTGATGGTCAGTGTAGCGGACACAGTCTGTGACCTGTTAACAGACACCACAACACATCTCACTTTAGAGAGAAGGCCTCCCAATAACTGTAATCTAACTCTTGTCTTCTCCCTCTCCTGTGGACTCAGACATAAGCTCGGTTTCATACGAGTTAACAATGGAGATGCTTTAAAACTGGGAACAGATTTCCAATGCAAAGTTCAAATGTATTTCTCCTGTTTTAATTCACTGCTTCAACTTCACAAGCATCAACCTAGAAAATCCGAATTCCCATATTATAAAGGTTACAGTAAAATGAGTATCATGTTTCCTTTCAAACTGATCAGAAAAAATATTATCTCTGCACCTATCTTGATTTGACTTTCATAATCTGTTTGTGTTCTGTGTTATATCTTAAAGCTGAACTAATTAACTTTTTCACCTTACTAAATCCTTCTCGTAGAGAAAAGCTTCCATTCCCCCACTGCTGTAAGTCTGAGTGACAGGAGCCGACAAGGACAAAGCCTGCTGACGTTGATAAAAGAACAGCCCGAAACCCACTGTAAAACTCTGGTCTGGAACAGCTGTAAAATCAGCTGTGAAGCCGACAGGCCCAGAACCTCTCACATCGGACCAACTCAATGGTACCGGAGTAGCGCTTTCCCGTACGGACCCTCTTTTTACTCAGAACACTCAGGAATTAACGTAAACACATTCACGTAACTTTACATGTTTAAAGGCCAACACGTATACTCTCAGTCCCATACTGATCGCACAATAGAAACACACTCACACACACACACACACACACATCAGCGCACGGGGGAACAAGCGAACGTCAAACACAGTCTCGCAGTGCATGCAAGGGATCCAGTTGATCTATTTACATAATCCACATATCAAAACTAAGGATAAGGATAGTTCTAGGGCAGAAAAAGGTTTGTATCAACAGTGGATTGCTTCAAGGCTGTCCTTCTCTGGTTGATGGTCTTGCATGCAGTGCTGAAGCTGCGCTCACTGCTACTGCTGGCAGGAATGGCAAGCATGCTGCGTGCAAGGATAATATGTGACCAAATCTGACCACCAGTTCTAAATATCTGTCCGAATCCGACCCGTCTGGTAGCGTCGGGTCCATCAGCCTTTGGTTTGGTATCCATCCTTTAACAGTGATTTTTAATTGGTGGGTCACGACCGAACAAGAACGTTTTCTAGTAAAAATGAATATGTTTTGTTGTGTTTTGACAGTGCATTTACACTGCAACAGCATTTTGGTGCTTGAAAACGGAACTTTTTAAAAACTGGCACCAGAGTGGAAGTTTTTGAAAAAGGCTTCCCCCTCCGTCTCCGTGTAAACAGGAAAACAACACGTTCTGTGTCACGGGCATGTGCAATGGCTGCAGCGCCTCAGAGGCTAGTTTTAGTTGGACCGACAAAGTTAGACCCGACTCAACCCGTAGCCAGGCCGAACCCGAATAAAGCCGATCTCTCTTTAAGCCTGAACCCATTGCTGCCTGACACTATTAACATCCGTGTGCACATGTAGGTGCCCCCTCAGTGCCATCCATTTTAGAGCATTTTGACTAATTTTTAAAGACCTACAGAATATTTTGTAACTATGACAATCTGAATTCTGAATGATTAAAGTCTCTAATTTCATCAGAAAATATAATTTTGTTTTTAGCTTCTTTCGTTCTTCTCTAATCCACAGTTGAATAGAGGTAGTCCCGGCGCCAGCTCAGTACAGAAGGGGGGCGGCTGAAAACCGAGTTGGGGCGATAACGTGTGTGCATATAGAAAACTTATGCAGCCCAACTGTTTTATATAAGGCACATAGACGTGATAACAAGTTACAATAACACACTGCCACAAGTAAATATACCTGCTTTACTAACACAACGTTCATTCTAACCCGACCATTAAGAAACAGATGAAAACTTGATTAACCTCACTAGCCAATCAGAAGCAAGAAACAAGTCAGGTAACCCAGAGCAACATAAAAACAGACTCCACAGATCAGACGGCACTATTCAAACATGTGATGTCCAACAGCGTATGATCAATAACCACATTGGTAACAAACACAAACAGCAACATCACCAACAATACAGATGATAAATTAACCAGCTTTTACCTTCAGTAAAGTTGCAGTCTATGCAACATGCTGCGATGTGCTCTGTAAATACGTTCTTCAATGTAGAGAATGAGTTTTAGCACATAGCATTTGATGCCCCGAATGTTAGTGCGTGTTTGAACGCCGTCATTACCACTGTCATTACCACTGTCATTACCACTGTCATTACTATTTTATTGCACAATGCGAGATCCTCTAGGATAATGTTAAAAGATATTAAAAAGTGATCTGATAGCAGAGGATTTCCATTGTAGACTTTTAGTTCATTAATATCAAGGCCATATGTTAGAACAAGATCAAGAGTATGATTTAAACGATGAGTAGCTTCATTAATAGTTTGAAAAAAGCCAACTGAGTCTATTAGGGACATAAAGGCTGAGCTCAGGCTATCACTATCTTTGTCAACATGGATAATAAAATCTCCTACTATCAGTATTTTATCAGAACTGAGGACTAAGTTTGATATAAACTCAGAGAATTCTGATAGAAATTCAGAATAAGGGCCTGGAAATACGTCTCCACTGATCCAAGTGATGATGAAGTAAATCAACACTTTTTTTGAGAAGTTCAGTTAAATTCCGAAGAAGCCAATTTTGGTTCATTGGCCTGGCATGAATACTACATAATTTATTATGCTTCGCGCGATCTCATGTAAACAGAAAGCTATGATTCAGACTACTTGAATCTTGTAAAAACGCTGTTTTTCCACTAAAATACAAAATGTTTGCGCTCTCTTCTGACAGAACTGCTGAAAAACAACTATGCCCCAAGACCCCTCCATCCCACAGTTTACTGTGTTACTCTTCAAGGGGGTTTGTGTAGAAAGGACATTTTACATGTAGGAGCCAATTCAAGTAATTCCATTTGAATCAAAGTTCTCATCCTGTTTTCCTCTGAGTTGTCTCCATCTTGTGGGCGAAGTGGAGTATAAAGGGGCCTGGAGGGTCACCTGGAAGTGTGGCTGCAGCAGGAAGACTTGGGCTGCATCCAAATAGTCCCTCCTATCTCCTTTATTATTCACTGTTTCTTAACCCCCGTTAGTGTTTAAATGGTGGCCTTGATAAAAAAAAAAAAAAAAGTTAGAGTTTTATTTAAGCTGAGGGAAGGAGGCTCAATGCTTCCTTTTAACCTCCTTTATCCCATAGGAAACACTGATGTATCCTTTACAAAAGGAGACAAGATAATGCTGACCCACATTACATTTAAAGGGACACGCACACCCGAGCACTTAAGGAAACTCACGATGACTGTCAAGGGACGGAGATCGTGTTAGTTACCAATGCAATAATATGCTTTCAACAATTTTAAATAATCTAAAAACCACATTTTATTACATGTAATCCATATTATCAGATTATAACCGACATAAAAAAAGAAGGGATCAGATACATGTGTAGCCACAATATGTTGTATTCAACATAGTTCATATTTGTGAGTGTGAGCAACCATTCTCAATGTGACGTTCTTTTAGTTTCACTTTTGTTCCTCGTAGCCCGGCAGCCTCTGTTCCTTTGATTTACATTCAAACCTTGTGATTTTTGAGATTATATCAGCGGAAAGTGTTAAGTGCACTTTTAGAAGTCTTTTTTAAATTTTTGGAAATTTGAAGTTTTTTATCCACGGCGGACGTCACTAAACTTTGCAGACGTCTGATTATTACGTCACATAGTTGAAGTGCGTCTTATTGTCAAAACAAACATGATGGCATTTCACAATTTTTTCAATCGTTGTACTCAGCTCCAGCTCAAACTGTGCGACTAAGACACAGAGCCCGAATGTGCGTAGCTCACGATTCATGTTCTCACACTGTATAGTCCGACACTGACATGCAACGTACAAATTAGAAGAAGAAGAAGAAGAACTCTGAAGCGTCACCATTAAAACAGACGAAGAAGAAAAAAACGGAAGTGGAGAGACACTCGTAAATCTCAGCAAAAAGAGCCTAAAAAAAGAAAAGACGTCGATGTGATGGACCAGGAGTTGGCTAGACAGACGGGGGCAGTACGGTCCGTCAATTTTACAGCGGTCCTACGATGTTTGCGCACGCGCAGTGTGAGCGTTTTATGGTAAACCGGTCCATGGCACTGCTTCAACTGTGCGATATCCTCACGAGGAGCGACTGGATTTCAAACATGTTTGAAATCCTCACGACCTACGATTGCTGATCGGGAGCTGGTCGTGAGGTGTTAAACGCTTCTCCATGTATACTACAAGATACATGACACACAATCTAGCAGAGACTCACACGATCCCACAAAATAGTCGCATGAGTCGAAAATCGGCTCAAAATGGGCCAAAAGTCGCACAGTGTATGCCTGCCTTAAATCCTCTTCTAACACCTTTTCTTCACTTCATGACATCATCCACGGGGTTATGGAAAAGTGGATAGGAAAGGTGATAGGAGGGACTATTCGGACGCAGCCATAGTCGTTGACTTCCTTCTAACTGGTTTAAGCCTGAAACTTTTGTTGTAGTTTATCTTTTCAAATCTAAATATTTGTCAACCATTGAAATTATTTTCTTATCATGATTTTCGTTATTGAAATAAACCTTGCTTCATTTTGGAATATTTTTTGTGGACATTACGTTATTTTTTCAGTGGAGCGTCAGTTCAGGCCTTTTGCTCATTTAGAGCCAGGAATAAAAAAAAATAGAACCTGACTCAAAGGAAAAAAAAAGGAAAAAGGAATTGAAGCTCCAAAGGACTCCAAAGGCACAGCTTTAGAAAGAACCTAGGAAAGTGTGGAAGGGCCTAAAGGCCTGGAAAATGGTACGTACGAGTCGTCTTATACTTCACTCAAATCAATGACAATATCAAAGGCTATAATTAGTTCAATTAAGGATGTCCCAATCCAATCATGTGATCGGAAATAGGGTCCGACCATTTCAGACTCGATCGGAATCGGACGTTATCTCTTCCGATCAGGACTCGGACATATATGTATATTTATTTTCATTATAGGGGTGGACGGCATATCGGTCATACTAAATACCGGTATATATTTTCATTATGATATACATTTTTAATATGCCATCGTACCGGTATATTGATTACACAACGTTCGGAGCGCTACGCGTTTAGGCTGTGATAACTCGTGAATTGTGCAAGTAAGACGGCAGAAGTCCAAGAACAGATTAATGGATGAAGAGCAGCCAACGTGAGAGTCTACGGGCAGACAGGGAGGGACGGTTTGCAGCAGCATACAGCAGACAGTGATGACATCGTATCCACAACCAGTAGTAAAAAGTAGAGCACAGTGATACACAGTCCAATTTCTTTAAGTGTGAGATTATTTAAATTCAAAGTCTCTAAATATTTAGATATATATTTTTTAATCTAGTCCCACCACTACTATAAACACATCAACGGCTGCATACCAGCACAATATTTTTTTGTGTTACAGATTCAGTGTGAGCATTGAGAAGTGGTACCACAGCATTTGTGTACAAGTGTAAAGCTTGTACATACTTTGAATACATTGGTGTTAGTACAGAATGTAACTACGGTAGTTATACAAATTATGTTTATTCATTATTTTTGTTTGTTTTAAAGCATTGTTTTTGTTGTTTGAATGCATAAAAAAGCATCCACAAGTTAATTTATGTTCCTCTAATTATTAGTTTATTTCTTTGTGCATTTTTGTTGCGAAGGACAGTTTTAATGAGGACACTGACATTGCAATTTAAAAATAAAGTATGATTACAGTTTAAACTTGACTAATAAACACTTGTAAAAAACAGTTTTAATATTTGCTGCTACCTTTTATTCTTTATTGTAAGGATAGACATTGGCTAAATAGTTAAACTGTTTGTAGTAATGTAGAATAGAATAATAGACACTTGTAAAAAGCAGTTTTGATATTTAAACCCACTGTTTATTGTTTTACACTAAGGTCACAGAATATTATAGGTAGAAAAAGTTAGTTACTTAGTTTCAAAGGGTGGACAGGGGCTAGATGGTAAAAAATGTTTATAGTTAAATGTAGAATGGATTAAGAAACACTTAGAAAAAGCAGATTTGATATTTTCAGCCATTGTTTATTTTTAAAATGTAAGTTCACCCACATTTTCAGGCCAAAATAATTTGTTACCTTGTGTTGGTTTGAAGGTGCAAAAATCTATCTGTTGCAGGCTTTTCTGAACATCTCTGAATGGTTCAAGTTATCCCACCTACTGTAACTCTGAATGTAAAAAACCTGTTTCTATGTGCTTCTCTTTGCACAACAGCTATTTGTTTTGTATTTTAGGTCAGGTATCACTGCCATTTATTAAGAAAACACAACCTTTTTAAAATGTCTGAACAATCATGTCACAACTGTTCCGTGCTGACCACTAGGTGTCAGAGCGCCCACACTAACCTCCTCCAGTGGGGACTGCCTGGTCCCAAGATTCAGGACTTCATTTGGTCAGTCTGTTCTTTCCTCAAAAGGAGCAAAAACTGTGGAACTTTCTACCCACTCAACTAAAGTTAGAAACTAATGGCAATGCTTTTAACTGAAGACTCAAACAAGGGCTAAAATCAAAACAACAGTGTTCACACTAATAGTTTTCTTGTGTGCCCGTGTTGACTGCCCTATAACAGACTGTAGTTCACTTTTAGTATTGCTTTTCTTTTATTGTTGTTATGTACTATACAGTACATTTTTTCTCTTTACTTTCTTATTACTTCTATTACTTAACACTTTAAAAGCCTCCTGAGGACAGGTGTTGCAAATTAGCACATCGACTAATACAATGAAATTAAGACATCTGGTCGTGACCAATGTAATTGTGATGTCCACATTAAATGAACAAATAAATAAAAACAAAGTACCTATGTCTCCGTTCTCCATGGCACGGATGTCTGGCCTGAAGCGACTGTCTGTGTTTGGAATGAACTGCTCCATGTTCTCCTCGAGTTCATTCAGCTGCATGGCAAACATGGAGAAGGCGTAGAACTGCAACAAAAGAATACCACTTGTACACAAAAAAATGTAAACGGTGAATGACACTCCTCGGCTTTATGTTTGCTCACACCTCAGCTGAGTTTTCAGGTCGAGGAGTAATTTTCCAGATGAGCTCGCTGCCTGGGATTACTTGCACCGTCTCAGTGTCAGGTAGAGGTATCTCCTCCGGCTCCTCGTCTACACTGCTCTGAGGGGAGCAACATTTAACCACTGTTACGGCAATTATTATTCTTCATATCATCAAATGTGTGTTCATGTGTGCAATTTTTAACGTGTTTATGCACAATGACTGCATTATTCATTGTACTTGTGAACAAAAACAGTGTGTGCTCATATATTAGCAAATTGTACATTTTGTAAGTTCTTCTTCGTCTCTGGGATATCTTCTCATCTCGTGGGTCACAATGAGCTCACAAATCATGATACCTGTCCAGTTGGTACTAGACTTCAAGGTTGTACACACCAGGGGTGGAAAGAGTACAGAAAAAATCTACTCAAGTAAAAGTACTGTTACTTTGATTAAATTTGACTTAAAGTACAAGCAAAGTTATTGGTGTAAAAATCTACTCGAGTAAAAGTACAAAGTAGCGCACTTCAAATGTACTCAGAGTAAACGTTACTTAGGTAGTTTTTTTTGGGGGGGGATCTCTCTCATGCAATAAAAAAATGAAAAGACTTGTTTACAAATCAAACTAGGTATAATTTATTAGAAAATACCATTTCAAAATAACGTGCATGAGAACAAGACATGGTGTGGCTAACCTATATAAATAAAATAAATGTCAAGGATGTCAATTCAATGAGGTAAGTGCTTGTATCAATACATCCAATGTGTCAGAGCATCCAATAAATCACCTCTGAAAGCAAGAAGTGCGTACAGTATGTTACATAAAGTCTATAAAACATTCTAGGTGGAATGAATTTCTATTAATAATAATAATTGTAATTAAAATCACATGATCATTGCCAAAAATGCTGATCAATTGGCTACAACACCTCTAGCTGTTATGAAAAAAAACGCGCACACAATGCGTAAAGACGCACAGTGGCTGATCTGGCACTGCTGGAGGACGAGGCGCACTGGAGACCAGAGTCGGCACCAGGCAGTATTAAATGGGGGGGCATTAAGAAAACTTTGGGGGGCACAAAAACGCTCCGCTCTGAGTCGCACACAACCTAATGCTATATAAACACAGCCACTAAAACAAAGTTAGCTCGCTAACATACCTCTGACCAAGTAGTTACTGCAGACACAGGCATCAGCAGACTCTGCTCCTCCCGACATTAGTAGTAGGTTTAAAATCCACTTTTTACGGCGTTGTTCTGTGAACTTTTTACATTTCTCACCTTGTGAAAGACAATCTTTGGTACTCTATAAAATCTCTTTTCCTTTTCTCAGTTAGAATGACTGGAGCAGCCGTAAACTCAGGTTCTCAAGTTTCCTGCTCTCCATCAGAATTTAGCGCTGAGTGACCTCACGTGAATCAAGAGAGCAGGCCATAGACATATACACATTCTATTGTCTGATCCTAACAACAGCAATAGCACAAATGTAGCAGACTCCCGTCCGCATGCGGAATTTATTTTACTCTGTAACGGAATCTGTTTCAAATGTAGCGAAGTACTGCTACTTGAAACAAAATTTACTTAAGTAAAAGTAAAATTACAGATTTTAAAAAGTACTCAAAAACTAGAAGTACACAAAAAAGCTACTCAATTACAGTAATGAGAGTAAATGTAATTCCTTACTTTCCACCCCGGTACACACACACACACACACACACACACACACACACACACACACACACACACACACACACACACACACACACACACACACACACACACACACACACACACCATGGACTCGCTGAAACATTATGGGTATATTTTTTTTTTAAAAAAGGGTCATCTTCCTTTCATGCACCAACATTGGTTTTCATTAAAGCTATGGACAAAAATTCACTGTTCACAGTTCACAGTTAATAAGTCAGGTACTTATGTGAAATTTAAGATTCGTCAACTAACATAAGGCAATAGTTGAAATTGCATTGTCAGAAATTTTGATTAATTTAACGAGAGATAAAACAAACTATTCACTAATGACTTATTAGACACATTTGTTGCAGACTTTACATCTTTTAACACTTTTTGAAAGGAGTGTATTTGTGGCGCTTGTGATTGGCTGATTTTTCATGCTGACTTATATTGTTCGTTCGTTCCTTCCTCCGTGGAAACGTTAAAATCTCAGTTATTAATCGAACAGAATGTGTAACTGTGTCACATCCTGCTGCTCTTTAGGAAGGTAAACTCTCTGTCACATTTTCCAAAGTATTTACACCAGTTCTTTGTTTTTTTTCACCGGAGCGTCTTCATTCATCATCTCTTTTCTGAGTTGTTTCCGTGTTTGTTGCCGCTGTCGGCAATAATCTCGCAAGAACTGCCACTCAGGCCATTTCAGGTGGCAGTTCGAGGCTAATGATGCCGTTCAGTTTAGTATGGCATATTTGAATTATTATTACATTAAAAAATGGGATATTTACGGGAAAAGACTAATACGATGGAGGGAAAGAGGGGTAAAATACGGGAGCTTCCCGGCAAAAACGGGATACTTGACAGGTATGGAAAAAACTAGCACAAGACAACTTTAACCATTGTTCACTATAATCTTGTTTAAATGACTTGAATATTATAATAATTGTTCAGTACAATCTTGTGTACAAGACTTATTGAGCATTTTAATAATCAACAATTGCTAAATTTCAACAACGCGTGGCAACCAGTCTTTCCTCTTCACAGCTGCTATACATCAGCAGAAAGAAAGCCCTTCTCACTGTCCTAATCTGTTAAGGCATCCAACTGCACAACAAGTGAAGCTTCCAGCTGACCTATTTTGTGTGCTCTCAGCAGAGCTTAACTTGTGCCGGATCCTGCTCCGGCAAGATCCGGCACCTCCCAAATTTTGACCGGCACTTATTTGATTGGATCCAGCACCTCGTTCAAAAAAAAAACTTTTTTCATTTTTAGGTGTTTAATTACATTTTTAAGTATTATATTTGGACAGCTGTGTCGTTTTTTGAGTCGAAATCACTGGAAATTTTATTGTAAACACAAAATTGAATGTAGACAGTGCGAATGTGAGGAAGAGAGTGGAAAGTCTAGCCACGCCCCCACGCTACGAGGGTGATTTTGCGCAGCTCTGATGATGGTAGAAAATGGCTAAAAACATCCTTTTTTAAGTCAATAAGTGAAGCTAAGCCTGAGGTAAAGGTTGTTTCTGTAGAAATGTTAAAAAGTTGCGAGGATACAAAGTTCTCCTTGGCTGTTTTTTTTGGCTATTTTGATTTTGTGTTCAGAAAGTTTAGTGACTTTTGTGGCTAAATTAGCTGTATGTCACCATATATATCCACTTTTACAACATATCCAATATAACTCCTAACACTGGTTTAAAATTATTATATAACTTATAAGCTCTTGAAGAAATATATTGACCTGAAAGAAAAGCTTAGTCCTGAGTAAAAACAAAGCATGAGTTCATAACGTCTTTACCTTTTGGCATAATTTTAAGGCTAATGAATGTTCATGATTATACAAACATTGGTATGACTCCTTACCTGCTTGTTGGCCGTTTTGTCGTCTGTCTTTTTTCTATCACTCTTCTTATGAGCATCAAACGTGGCTGGGTCTACTGTGTAAAGGCATTCAGTCCATTTTCCATAAATAGCACAAACCTTCTTTTTGCTGCAATTATGCACAACACAAGCATTAGACATTTGAAGCATTTAAGCAAGATATTTAACCCAACAACATTACACAGTTATCAACTGTATTAACAAATAATGAATAGTCAGGGCATCAACTCCAGACCTCTGAAAGAGTGCAGTGTTGGGTAGCAAGATACCATGGATGCACACTCAGAGCTTCCACTAATGCCTAAGGAATATTTTAACCTGGCCTTTCTTCGACCGTTCCTGAACTGTTTCAGCATTCCTGTTGAACTAAATTTGCTTGTTTTTATTGTTTCTCTGTTTTGTCTGTTAGCAGTGAGTAGATCTTTTATCAGGTCTGTATACAGAGCTTCAGAATGAGAATGTGTACGAAAAATCCAATACATGCATGACAATATTTGAATTACCCATATCTGATTTACAACAATTTAATACCAAACCTTATTAATTCACATCAATGTGGATGGCAGGAACTAATAAATAACACTGCCATTGTTTACAGCTTGCATTGCTTTCACTTTCCTAGTGAAAGCAATGCAAGCTGTAAAGTAAAAAGTGATTCATTAGATCAAAACACCTTTGGTTGCACAGCAGAATATCTCCTAGGAGCTCCAGTTTTGGAGATGCTTTAAACAAATACTTGCTTTGGGGTGAACTGAAACTGAGTAGTTATTCTTAATTATGAGAAATACCTTTTATCCATGATGTAGCCTTCAACTTTATGGAGCTCTTTCCCAAAGAGGCCACAAGGCTTAAATGTCATGCAACATCTCTCCCCGGTTCTGAAACAGAGCAACAGCCTCTTTATCTATTATCTTTCTATGAATCTTCCACTGTGACAACAGGAGAAGATTCTTAGGAAGAGAATAGATAGAGGTTTCCAAACATTCATCAGCCTACTTGCACTGCTCTATTCTAACTGCAATTGTCCTAGTTCTTCTTCCATGATCAATAAGTCATATCTGAAACATAGTGGCGTGAAAAGACAAAGCACCCTTCACTATATGCATATTCAAATGTTAATTGTAAACATCATAGGGCACTATTAAAACACTAATATCCCTTCCAAATGAATTGGAACAGAAGATTGCTTTATTTTTGCTGTGGACCGAAAATGTTTTGGTTTGATATCACAAGACTAAAATAAGACATGAGAGCAACATTTCAGTTTTTATTTTATATGTACAATAAAAAAAAAAAAAAAATATATATATATATATATATATATATATATATATATATATATATATATATATATATATTCTAGATGTGATGCACTACTTGGGAAATCATATGATGTAAAAACATCAAATTTTTAGGTGAGAACATGAATAGGTGTGTTTTGAAAGACCTATTACTTATGTCATTACTAAATACTTAACACTAAACATAGTGCAAAAGGAGGTTGACAATTCATCTCAGATTTGTGCCTGTGAAGACTGCTTTTATAGTTGGAAATGTAATGTAAAATCTACGGAGCCCTTAAAGGGACACATGTCATTTTTTTTTTATTGCGTGCTCACGTAAAATTTACACGTGAGCATGTGATACTAGTATTGCGTAAGTGAGCACATAAAGGTAATTGTTAACACTAACCCTAACCCCAAGGCTGAAATAAAGCTTTACTAGATCCTCTAGCATGATTAACTCCTTACGAGCAGAGCATGCATGACGTTTATAAGCGTGCACTTAAACATTTTACGTGCGCGCTAAAAACTATTACGTGCTCCCTTAGAACTTCTACGCACTCACCTATTAGTTTTACGCATTCATGTAAAGGTTCCACCTTTAAAAATATCCGTGTCCCTTTAGGGGCTCAGTATGGCTAAACATAGGGGTGGGATGATATATAACATTCACAAGGCAAGACCATATAGATTACTGGGCTCACAGTAACGATATGGGTCATTCATTTTGGCAAGGAAAAAAAAATCTGTAAAAAACAAACTGCTTTTATTTGATACTTACTCTTGGCCTGACCTTTTCAACTCAAGTGAAAAATAAAACATAAAATAAACAATGACATTGATAAGATCATATTTTCCTATATAAAGTGAAAAAAGTTCCACTTTGTAAATAGTATTGATGAAAGTAACAACAGTAATAAAAGTGCTTTTATGTGAATTCTACTTACTAATCAGGTTCTGAATTTGTCAATTTTGTTGCATAAAAGAGGGGCAGCAAATACATCAATATCAACTCTCTGTAACATAAGCCTCTCCTCAATCCATTCCACTGTTAGAACTGAACTTCGTTATGTCATTGAAGGATCATTCATCAGATCGTCTCACACAGAGGCAACAATCACAATAACTCATCTGAAAAATACAGTCCACTGAAAAGGAACACACTAAAGCACTTTAAAAAGTGCTATTTATAACTAGTAAACAAGTTTTTGTTACTTTACCAAACACGCCACAAACAGCTTATAATCACCTGTGATTGATAACTTCCACATGGCCGTATTGCTCAATCCAGAGCTGACCAACGATGATATTGTGGACACAGCATGTGGGATTTGTCCAGGTGAAAGCTTCATTGAATCTGCATTGACAAAAAATCAGACAGAATACAAATCAATCAAAATGCCTAATTGAAGGAAATCAGAACAGACACAAGTCAACCCAATAATCACACTATCACATTACCAAACTGGTAAAATACGTAAAGGCCTTATAGGATAAAAATATGAATTTCTTTGTTTGGACTCTCAATGAAAACAAGGGATGTTTTTTTTTTTGTACAAAAACGTCAACAAACCAGACTTGATTAGTCCAATAAAGATGGTCTGTGGTATCTTAGACCAAGATGTGAGCAGTTAATCGTGTACATTCTGAAAGATGCTGGCTTTAATTCAGATGTGGGAATTTGCAAATGTGTCATATGCCTCATGCATTGTTTAACTAATGACACTGAATTCCTCGGTGGAGACAAAATGTATCTTACCCACCCAAAGTATTTTCACCATCACATCATAATTATTAACAACCAAAATACACAGGGTTCATTCTGGTTATGCTGGGATTTTGTTCAGGAGCGAGTCAGAGCGTTGTGCTCTCAGAAATCATTTTTGTTTTGAAAACTGATTGGATTTGGTATGCATAGTATTATAAACTATAACGCATGAAAGGTTACGTACATTAAATCATAGAGTGGCTTTTTAGACTAAAATTGCGCTGGAGATTATGCAAGAACTTTTTCCTTCAGAGGAGAGATGCAACAGCTGTCTGAACTACTACTGAGGAGGACATGGTACTGAGCGCACTGAGATCAATGCGGAAAGCTGACCTTGTCAACACAAAATACAAGAGGGAGGAATTTGAAAAACTCTTCCAAATTCAAGGGGGTCAGTGTGTTTCAGCCAGGTGATGGGGGCCGTCGCAAGGCAGAGGTGTTTCAAGAACAATTTTTGTCTCCCTGGCTGTCAACATTTAGCACAGGCTGAATGACAAGGGGGTTCTCTCTACCGCCCCCACTCAAAATCCATCAAACTGGCCATCTGTTGAATGTGAGTGCGTCCTCTACAGTGATTACTACGACTACTGCATGTTTTATAGTCTCTGAAATTTTAATGTAACATCTCAAACACGATCATTCCCGGAACTACCCAGCATTCCCTAGTCAGTGACGTGATCATTTATGCAAATATGTTACACCACACTTTACGCTCAGTATTGCTGCAGCCTGTGCATAAAACTCAGAGCTTCGCCTCTCAGCTTTTTGCTCACTACTTTATGTGGAACGGCCTTAAAAAGTCCATGTTTATCTTTCGTCACAGTAAACAATGTTTTATGTTTACTGTGACTACGCGTTGCCTCGAAGCGTAGTCAGAATTTTTGGGGAGGTGCACGTAAGGTTACGGCGTAGCTACGGCGTCAAACAACGCAGTAGCATGATTTTGGCTTTACTCATCACTGACTGTGATGGTTCAGGAAATAGGAAGGACACTAGGCTCAAGTCTGGATGTTGTGAACTCACTTAGGCAGCTCCAGTGTGATGACTCCTTTAGGCTCAGCTGCAATGCTCTTCCCCCAAAACTTCAGTTTGGGATAGACAGTACCATGAAAGACAAAGTCCTCTTTGAAGCCCTCAGCATGAAAGGCGCTGACTGGAGGATGATGGCTTACTTGCTCCGACAGCCATTTGAAACCTAAATCTTCTCTGAGACAAAAATATTTCACGTTTGTTACAGCAGAATACTAAAACAAAACCATCTACATACCAGAAGTAATAAAGACACGTTCTTGCCTGATTAGCTCATAGGTCTCCCCCAACAAAGGGTTGAAGGGCTTCCCAGTTCTCTCCCATTGCGATGCTACAGCTGACACAGCAAATGCTGCAACACACTGCATAGCATTTTTTCATGACAATCAAATTATAGGCAAATTATACAATTATAAGCAACAAAAAGTGGACATCAAAACTTAGGAGATTAGTTCAACTCAGTATTACAGTATTTTGTAAGATAAACCTCAATTTCAAACATTTTTGTTAATGAAAACACAAGCATGACTTGCAACATCCTGCAGTCTTTTCAGGTAAACTTATTAAAACCAGTTTCGTGTTTCCCTGTAAAATGTTGCATCTCTCATCCAAAAACATTCTTCAGTTCTGAACCCATTACTACCAAGTCTCCTTAATAACAGTAATCATAACATCTACACTCATTAGCAAATTTTTAAGGTACACATTTATAGGTAGAGAGTTTGAGTTTCTCTTGCTGACTCAATCCTCTCCATGCATTGATTCATCAATATCTACCTGTGGCAGCAGAAATCAATATTCAAACCAGGTAACATTTCTGCAAATATTCATCTGATTTAGTTTATGGTTGATGAGTCTGTGTAAACTGGAACCTCAGTTTCAGGTGTGACACCCACTGGGGTCCATCTGCTTTAAGGGTGCCTTTTGAGTAAGTTTACATTGTGGGGGGTATTCCAGAAAGGAGGTTCAACAAACTCTGAGTCTATCCATAAACTCTGAGTTAACATACCCCACAATGGGAAACTCTGAGTATCCAGTTCCATTCCAGCTGGTATGAAGTGGGTCAATCGACTCTGAGTATGTAAACCTTGAGTAACTCACGTGCACAAGTGTGGTAAAAAGCCATCATCAATGGAGAAAGAGCCACAAGCTACCATGGCAACAAGCCGGAAGAGAGCGACATATTTCCCCCTGAAGGAGCTAAAAGTTCATCTGAAGGTGTGTGGGGACTATTAGCCTATTCTAAAGGCGTTCAAATCGAACGCGACTACAGTCGCTTAAATCGTCCGTGATGAGTCGCTCGAACATTGTCGCGCTTTTTGGTTACTTCATCATTCCATCAGTGCGGAGGCAGCACTGAGAGGGCTGTTTATTTCTTCTCCAGCCATATGTTTACAGCACTTATCATAAACAGCTCCACGTGTACTTATGGAGTTAATACAGTTTACTTAAAATATACTTAGAGGTAAGTTGAGGAAGTGTATAGCTCTACAGACAGTGATGGCCACTTGACGTCTCGTCATTTACATTGATTTTGAATGTAATTTAGTCACCAGAGTTGCTGAAGTCACATTCAGTGAGAACATACTCCAAGGGGAAAAGGCAACACCGTCACAGATGCCAAGGAATTGTTTAAAAATGTTATGTTCATTAAGGGTCAATCCGACAGAAGAAAAGCGCACTTGGCAGCAGCTAAAAAAATTAATATAAAAACGTAATTCAGAATGATAATGCATATTTAGGTCATCATCTCACCACATTTAGATTTTAATTTGACTTTTCAAATTGTCATATCATATTGAAGGGTATTAATGTGTTTTCCTTTAAAATGACATATCCCCCTTTACATTTGCCACAGGTTTGTATCCAGGGAACTTTACAAAATACGACAGTAAGCGTTTTAATGCAGAGCAACCGTTCTGATTGCTCTGCATGCAGTGCCTTTCCCTAAATGCTCTGTATCCTCACTGTTGTAAAGAAAACTACATGTTGAGTGAGTGTTGTGACAAACGTGTGGTCCGAGAAGAGTGTCAAGGTAAATTAAAGTGTTCCTTGAGAAGCGGCAGTGTTCACAAAGATATTTGGAATGAACAGACAATCCATGACTGACTGGTGTTCAGGTGGGCCGAGCCAGGTAGAAACCCTCGGTTTCTTATATAAAATCTGCCAGCAAGCAGGTCAGTTCACAGAAAATGTTACCATGGTGACTTACTCATAGTATAACATACCTCGCTTTCTAGAATTGTAAACTCAGAGTTTCCCTTATTTTAGTCTAAACAAACTCAGAGTTTGGAATACCCTCTGGTCAGGTCTTAAAAGCAAGTCCAACACCTTTTACTTGATGGTTGTTATCAGGACCGAGATGACACACGACTGAAATTGTACCTTCATCCTCTCCACAGAGTCAGTCATAGTGTTTGCCTGGTGAATGAGGTAGGTGTGCTCCATGTACTCAGATAGTCGCTGTAGGAAGCTTAGTGGCTCATTAAAAATGACAGGCATGGCAATCTTTGATAATTCCTGGGAAGAAGAACAAAGTGGAGATCAGGGATATATGACGGCTGTGTGGTGGTCCAGGTAACCCGTGAAGAGGTCTCTGGGAGGTTTGTCTGAGGTTTGTGTGTGTCTCTGGTTGCTATTTTTTGCTCTTAAAAAAATTTAAATATAGTCATTTGTATTATATTACTGGGAAAGTTGTCATATAATTAGTTACATGTTGTTGTACACCTATTAGTTAAAGCATTCTCTTTGGAAATCTTTCTAAATCTCTGTGTCACATTTCTACTCTGTGATGGTCTTTCTTCTATCTGTACCAGACTGCCTATTCACTGCAAAAGTAGGAGCATTGTGTGGGCAGGGCAATATTTTCTGAAATTATGATGAATATTTCACAAGTTGTGAAGGCACCTTAAATTGCTGTCAAAGATGTGGTACTGCCTTGTCAGAGTGACAAACAATATTGATATGAACTGCATTATCGAAGATTCAAGGTTTAGTTGAGTTGAACAACGTATGCATTAATAGAGAGTTAATAAACAATCAAAAAAATGCTTAAGGCTTGCCAATATGACATACATCCTATGTAATAAAGCTTCTAAGCTTTTTAAATTTGTTTTTGAAAATCATCTGAAATAATAATGTTTTTAAGCTATCACATCTACATTAACTAGAAATAAAAAGCAAACACTGCAAAGCAGCCAATGGGAAACGGCTGAAGAACAGTACTGAAGAAAACTATGTTGACCCAAGTCATATGATTCATCAGATGGCTTGCACTATGTACACTAAGAGAATGTGATTAGCAACTATAAAATTCCATAAGGTTTTGTAAAGGGACTTTTTTTCTTAAAATATGTTTCACCAAGGCAATATTTCTTAATACAACAGCATTATAGACAATAAACTGGTCTGATCAAATATCTGAAATAGGACAGGAATAAATTACAAATAATCTTTTCTTCTGACTTAAACCCAAATAAATTAAGCAAGCCAAGCTTCTCAGGCAATGCCGTACAAATAATTAAGGTCTTTGTTACTATAAAATGAATTTTAAAAAAATTAGGTTGCTAGTTTTGTGGAGCTTAAGGAGTAACTAAACCCCTGCTTTAAAGATGAGTGGAGTGACTCGTTAAAAGGGGCGGGGCAAACATTGCTTGTTTGTGAAGCAAGATGGTCTCAAAATGTCTTGTTCTCTCCCAATAGCAAAAATGTATTGTAAAAGTCGGGTTTCAATCCATAGAGGGCAGTCACTCTGACATTTTACAACAAAATATGCCAAATTGAAATATTTTTACTAAAATGTCGATAGTTGGACCAAGATCAATCTACAGCACTACTTCATACCCAAATACATTTGTATTCAGCAGTTTTTGGGTTTACAGTAGTTACTCTTTAACTTGATATAACACTTTGTGACTGCTCAGGGGGCATTGCTATGAAAGTGAAAACAGCTTTGATGAAACTTCAGACATAATAAATTATTGACACTAACTTTCTGACAAACTCAGAAAATAATTCTATCTGCGCTTACCATGCCGATGCATTTCTTCAAGATACTCCAGATGCTCACATCATTCCTGGAGAACATTGGAGCAGGAAGAGATTCTCTGAAGTAAAGAACAATAATTCCACAAAGTATGAGAGACATAAAACACCATCCAGTTAAATTGATTACTGATAACTATGAACAAATATGGAATAAAGAGCCCTGCACTAGCAGTAAAGGTTTATCTTAGTTTAGTAGCTTCCGTACAATACGACCTACTTCTTATAGTGCAAGGATTTTCTATTAAATTCTAAAGGTCCACTGTTTTTCTGTCTTGCCAGTCTGTTAATAATTGAGCATGTTTACATTTTGATGTAATCTCTGCGTTTATCTCACAGTCCAAAAACATGTATGGTACATTTAGTTCATAAGCCAGATAAGGTTGTCGGTACCAAATGGGTGTACCAGAATATATTGGTAGGGATAAATAATAGTGCAGGGTGACTACAGGTAGGAAGACATTTTTAAGACCACCTTAAATAAAATTTAAGACCAAACTTATGATGGAAATACAGACCAAAGGGAAAATCAGTTAATTTACAATTAAAGGCATTCACCCTGATGGAGGTGATAATGTACAATAAGGAAAAATGAAAATAATCAGTTGTTCAAGAACATTCTTCAAATGTTCATATATCAACATTGTCCTAAATTATATTTATTTAAATACAATTCTACATTTAATATCAGTGGACAATAACCCAAAAATCAAAATTGACTGGAACCTGTGAGCAAACTAAACATCAAAGTTCTTTTATGAAATCCTTCACCGTGTAATGCCATATGTAGAGCTTTGATCTAAAATTAGGCCTTCTAAGTAAATGTAAATAACTAGACTGGGTTTTCAAGCCACTGCCATTTGGCGCAACCAAAAAGGCCAGGTTAGCTAGCAAGCAGGCAGCAGAGTTATTGTGTCACATGATCTAAATGACGGAGCGACTTGAGATGGAAATGGATGAGAAGAGCGTTTAGTCCTCGCTCTCCTGAAATTCTTGTGGTGACGTGACGAAAGCAGGGCCCTATAAAATCCATTTTTATAAGTGTATGTCAAATGTTTATCAAAAATATTTCAGAAGTGTAGCTTAATGGCATTTTCCACAATGTGAAGTATATAACCAAAAATGCATTTACTCCCATTGACAAAACCTTTTATTGATTACAATGTACTTCCTGTTCTTCATGTAGAACAGTACAGGATCTGACTTGTTCAAAGAATCTGAGTTTGTGAATGTGTTTGGGGGAGTGATGTCCTTGTTCATATTTCTTACTTCACACAGTAAAAAATATAATCTTTTATTTCTTGGTGAGCATATGTATTGGTACATATGTTTACAGAACCAGCATAATAGTTTTTCAGTGAATAATTGCTATGGATTGCATTACAGTGCAAACTCAAATTGTTTATTTCAATGTTTGGTCTAAACCTCTGCTTTTTTTTATGTGTCTGTACATACACACAAAGCTTGATGAACCCTCTGATGAGGGCATGAATCTGATCTTTATAGACGCACAGAGCCACAAACATTACCACAGCAGAGCATAGAGCTGTCAATCAATGCTCACTGAGGGCTGTGATAGTAGGAAAACTAGTCCCTCCGCTCATCTTTAATCGGAGAAGCGGGGCCAACAGTGACAGTTAGTGACGTCGGAATGGCACCATCTAACCTGTCTCAGCCAATAGCAAAATGTAATTGTAATAGCCAACGTTCAACCCTGAGAAGGCAGTCATTCTGACATCTTGTGGGACTCTGATCAAGGTCATTAACTTTAGATACCAGCGGCAGAAATTTGCTTCCTCCATAGGGTGGCTGGGCACCCTTAGAGAAAGGGTGAGAACAAAGCTTAGTTATCCAGAAGGGACTTGCAGCAAAGCAAGCTCCTCCACCTTGAGAAGAGCCAGACTAGATGGCTCAGGCACCTAATTGGGATGCTTCCCGGAAGCTTTCCTGGTGAGGTGTTGAAGGCATGTCCCACTGGAAGGAGACCCCGACGAAGACCCAGGAGAGAATGGACTGGGAACGCCTTGGAATCAAAGAGCTACAAAATATGGCTGGGGAGAGGGAAGTGTGGGCCACCCTGCTAAGGAAGCATCTCCTGCAACCTGACCACAGACAAGTGGGAGAAGATGGATGGATCTAATCTGACCATAACTAAAACCATAGGTGTCAATGTGATACACAGTTAAACAAAATACTTAATATGACACTGAGCGCCGATCAAAAGCCTTTAACTAAAGCCCATTTCAAATCAATTAATGTTAGTAGTATATGTAAGCTTGTGCTGTTTAAAAACTGCAGATAGACAATGTACTTGACCAGGCATTCAAGGAAAAAACGTTACCTGACACCTGTAAGCTAATGCGCTTCCAGCTGCTCATGCAATAATGAATGGATATGTACAGGGCTTTAAATTAACACCCGCCAACCTGCCAAATGCAGGTAGAAATTAACTTTGGCAAGTAACATTGTAGCTTTACCAGCCATTTTGGCAAGTGAAGAACAAAACAAATAGCACTGCATCTGTTTGAGTCGGCAGGCAAGTCATTGTTGCCAGATTGGGCTGTTTTTCACCAAGAAATTTGAGGATTTTGTGTGTGTTTAGATTTTGAAACGTAATGTGTATCTGGTAACGCTGCTGGTTGTACTTTGGTCTTACGTGCGGGTTGCGTGCAGTCACGTGACTCTGCTCGACCAATTAGAAAGTCTATGTCTTGCGCTACCTGGAAGCGGTGGACACACGCATGTTACACTTTGGGTGCTGTTGCTACAGGTAGGTTAATTTCAGTTCATGATAAAACTGTTGTGACAAATCATGAACGTGATCTAATTAAGCGATAACTCATAGAAGCCGACTGATTGAAATTGGTATAAATTAAAGAAATAAAGGCTGAATCTATTTTCAAACATTATGCAGGTACTGATTCTGTCACTGATTGTCAAAGATTACAAATTCATTGCTCACATCTGCAGAAAAAAAACATTTAAAAACAATTAAAACATGTTCAGAACAAGAAACCCGTACAAAAAAAAAAATGGGTTTGGACCTTTCCATCCATCCATTTTCCGACTTGCTTACTCCGTTTCAGGGTTGTGGGGAATTTTAACCTAATATGTCTAAATACACGTCCAAAAACTAAAACTTTGTGGTATTTGGAGTTGCCAATCTGGCAAAATTTAAAGACTGTGGCTATTGTTACCGAAACGTATCAATAGACTGCCAGTCTATCCGTACTCAGCGCCCCTCCATTGGCCAGTTTAGGTGACGTGATAGGTGCACCACGTGACTTAAAGTTATGTCAATTTTATTGGAGCTCATATTTATTTTTAGCCACTCCTTTTAATTTAGACCTATACCTAACCCTAATCCTAACCCAGGAAATACCCTAAAATGTTTATTATTTTCTTACATGTATTTTTAAAGGTGGAATTTGCCGTGTTAAATATGTTAAAATGAAAAAATACATATGACAAAAGTGGGACTCAAACCCACGGCGGCAGAAGGAAGATTCCTTGAGTCAGGCACCTTAGACCACTACCACATCCTGGTAGAAAAGGTCTACTGATTATTGATTATTTTCCATATCAATAGACACTTCGAAAATTAAAATAATAGGTTCATTATGAAATTGATTGTTTGCACAATAAAAGTCATTCAGCAATGCAAGTACATCATGTATTGTGAATGTGAACAGTGAAGGAAATAGACATTCATACAAAGTAAACTTTAGAGCTCCAGATTCACAAGTTGAGAACCAGCAGTGATTATTTGAATCTGTAAACAAGCCTGACATCAGAACTGGAGCTTGTCCTACCTTTGCTTCTTCAGTCCTTTGTGCTGGGCAGGTGGGTTGCCATGGTTATCCTCCCCTGACATGCTGACAGTCCCCCGATGCTCGTTGAGATGTAAGAGTGTCTAGGAGACAAATGCTGGTTTTTCTCTCTTGTTTCTTTGCAGGAATAACAGGCCACAGACTCAAAGCCAATCACAAACACCTACGACTGCGAACCTGCAAGGTGAGCACAAAGGTCATGACAGATTCTTGCTCTCTGTCACACACACACACACACACACACACACACACACACACACACACACACACACACACACACACACACACACACACACACACACACACACACACACACACACACACCTGGATCGGTTCAGCAAATGCGACAGTTCTGAGGCCACTATAAAATGCAGGTCTACAAACAGGCAAGCCACCTCCTTCTCTGTGCCGCCTGCCAAACCCCACCTGAGGATTAAGTTCCAATGAGATACCAAACAGAGGCTTCATTTCCTGACACATTGTTTGCTCTGTGCTCATTGGATGCTATTCCCCCTTTTCAGCACTGTCAATAACATTACAAGGCACTGGTGCACATACAGAGGAGGGGAGAAGAGAACAATTATACACTGACAAGGCATGTTTTCCACCTGTATGCTAAAAATATGCGTTCACTATTTCAGACAGGTGAGCAAATGAATTTATTCAAAATCCTTTTGCGATTTTATAACCAGTGAATATATACAACACCAACAGTGCTAACAATGTATGTGCCTCTGTTAAAGCTGCAGTATGTACTTTTTTTTGGTCAAAAATCCATAATAACCTTTCAGCATATTGTAATTTAATGTGTTCTGAGAGGCTCTGCATTCAAGCTTTAGAAAAAAACGAGTGTGACGCTCTTTTTCAGCCAGTCATAGATCTGTTTACAATTCAAGTGCTTCATGAGTCAAGTTTTAGGGTTGCTGGTCAATGGGTTTTGGAAGCAGACCGGTCTGGGAATCAGAGGTTTTGGTGTGTGTCCAATTAATCTGTTGTTGTTCTGTGCTCTCAGGGTTTCGTATGTTGCTGATAGTGGTAAACGTAACAATGACAGAGCCTCTTAGAAGAGACCTTGGTAAATGCTATCAGTACAATGGTATCTGGCCTGCTTTGGGCAGTTTGACCAGAACTGACCAGGAGAGATTCTGCAATGGTAAATGGTAAATGGACTTGATTTTATATAGTGCTTTATCCCCACACTGAAGCAGTCTCAAAGCACTATACATATCAGCTCATTCACCCAATCACTCTCACATTCACACACCAGTGGGACAGGACTGCCATGCAAGGCGCTAGTCGACCACTGGGAGCAACTTAGGGTTCAGTGTCTTGCCCAAGGACACTTCGACACATAGTCAGGTACTGGGATTGAACCCGCAACCTCTCGATCAGAAGACGACCCACTACCACCTGAGCCAAGGTTGCAATCACATATCAATCCCTCTTTTGTTTAAAAAAAAAAAAAAACTATTATCTTTAACACAAATATATATGAATTACAGAATCACCAGGGAGACACCTAACACCCACACTTACTAACAATCATTTCAAGTATCTATAGTTCTACAATCCTTTACAGCCAATCACGTTCTCTCCAACACGTATGTCAGTAAAACTGTAGAAAACTGAAAAGACGAGGAAGACAAAACTACATCTGGACACTAAGCAAAGGGCTAAAAAGACTTCCTGTAATCGTGATTTGCCCAATCAAGTTAAATTAAACTAGCACTGTGAAACAGTACATTACATTACAGCAGCCCTTCTCAAATAGTGGGGGGCGAAGTGTGATGCCTTGGAGGAGGGCGCGAGTAACCCTGGGGAACATGCTTTTATTTTGCTATACTACAGTAAAGTGTAATTGCACATCCACTACTGTAGGGAGCAGTTGCGCTCTCGTGTGTGTGAGTATTAGAGACCGTAGAGCAGGGGTTCCCAAACTTTTCAGCCCGCAAACCCAATATATATTCTGTTTGCCCTCGAAACAAGGGTAACGCGTGCACTCCAGAGACATTGAACTCACCTCCCTGCGGGGTGACGGCCAGAGCGAGACTGGTTGACGTAAAAAAACAAAAACAAAACAAAAAACTTTTTATAATGATCCGCACATAATTAGTAATGCCTCGATGAAGCCTGTTCCTTTTGCGACGTCCGTGTGTGTGTGTGTGTCTGTGTGCGAGCATGTGACTGGTCATGTATCTGTGTGTGATTGCGTGAGAGTTGAAGAGAGACACACACACACAGGGAGGGAGCGAGAGAGAGAAAGGAGCAGCTCTGTGTGCGTGCAAGTACGTGCGTGTGTGCGTAATAAGTCCGTGTGAATGTCGTCCTTTTATGCCTCTGTCCATCTAAGTCTTTTAAGGCTCTTATTAAATAATTGTCGGCTCTAGTCCGCAGAAAAATATTGCACTAAAAAATGATCAGATCCGTGACTAAAAATCGTGATATGATCCGAACCATACCAAAACCTTGATAGATCAGTTCTAAGAACCTGTGGGACTTCAGCTTCCTGACTGATAAACAGTGGCTGGGTACCCATTCATCCATCCATTTTCAGGCAGTTCCTGTTTTTCTGACGGTGCTCACACTGGACTCTAGGCAGGGGTAAACCCTGGACAGGGCGCCAGTCCCTCGCAGGGTTACATGGACACAAACATTCACTCCTACTGGCCTTCTTGCATGCTAACCACTAAGCCACTGTGCGCCGGCTGGGCACCAAACCAAACAAAGTGGTTGTTAAAAAACACCACAGGAAGGCAGTGGTCATAGATGTGGCAACACCAGTTGAATGCAGCATTAGAGTATGTGTTGAAACAGCAGATGTGTAGACGTTATGTCGTCCTCATGGTAATCAGAGCACTCTGGGTGGTGACTCGCAAACTCGGAGAGTGGGTCCTACAGATTCGGACAGAACTAATCACACTCGATGATCCACAACTGAACTATTGTTGCTATAGAAAGATGCATTAAGCAACACTTTGTCATAAATCTTTAAGTGGAGTAACATCTACATTGGTTGCAGGATCAGGATTCTTTGCAAAGCATTGCTCAAAGCACCAAATGGCTTCCAATGTATTTCCTTTTTGTCATTTAAGCAATATGACACGAGAGGGAGTGCTGCTGTGCTGAAATATCAGCACTGGTGTGATTTGATCATAGAACATGGTGCTATGTTTAGCATTCAGCCATCAGAGCCCTTTGACTTTTCCAAGCCACATGAACGGACAAATCGGACAACAAGATTTGAAATGTTTTGTCAGGCAAGCTATTTGTCATAAAACTTTGAGGAGCACCAGAGGGGTATTCCAGAAAGGAGGTTCAACAAACTCTGTCTATCCATAAACTCTGAGTCAACATATCCTATAATGGGAAACTCTGGTATGAAGTGGGTCAATCAATTCTGAATATGTAAACCTTGGGTTAGTAACACGCCAAAAATTAACAATCAAACACACAAACAACCGTCTTACACCATCATAAACTCACACTACCGTGCAGGGAACAGCACTGTACAGTAGTCTTTTCCCCGCTTACGCCCGCCCTTTCCCCAGCCAATCAACACTCAGAACACATGTACACAAAGACACACATTGGCAGAGAAAGCTGCAGTAACCATGATGCCTTCTCGGCCATGGGAAATCTAAACATCAGTTAACCACTAAATATACACAAGTGGAACATAACCAGAACATAGAACCAAGTCCGTTACAGCATTGCAGACCAGACCGGGCGGCCCGGCAAAATCAGCAAATAAATATTCAGTGAATGTGAACGCTGAACAACAAAACTCAACACAACGCCATCAATATCCCATCCCACTACTAGCAGAAATCACTTTAGAAATGATACCACAACAATATAGAATTGTTTTTGTGTTTATTAAAAAATAATGTTAATGTAATAGAGATAAAAAAATAAATAAATAAAAAAAAGTTAAAAATGAAGCCCGAGCCCGGCTTCACATTCTTGGACTGAGCTCAAGCTCAGTCCAAGAATCTAAACTCTACTTTGCATCCCCAATGTTGTAAAGAAAACTACCATTTGCAAAAAAAAACTAAAGCAGCACAACATTTGTAACAATGTGAGCACATGTCTGTGGTGTGTGATGTTACAAATGTGTGGTCAGAGAAGAGTGTCAAGGTAAATTAAAATAATCCTTGAGAAGTGGTGTTCAGAGGGGTGGAGCCAGGTAGGAACCCAGGGTTGCTTAGACAAAACCTGCCAGCAAGCAGGTTCAGTTCACAGAGAATGTTACCATGGTGACATACTCATAGTACCTTGCTTTCAGGAATGGCATACTCATAGTTTCCCTCATTTGAGCCCAAACATATTCAGAGTCTGAACATAACCCGCTTTCTGGAATACCCCTCTGGTGAACACATTAATTTGCTGTATGGGGACGAAGCTGTTTTTGTTTTGAGAGGCTTTAAGCTCGGTGATGCAGATCAGCTCCAATACACTTAAGTTAGAAATGGCTTCCAGTCGTTCTTTGTTGAGAAAAAAAAATATTGTTTATGAACGTTTATGCTGACAAGACTGTTGATGTATTTGTCACTGCTGTGTTTGCATTGCAATAATGGGATATTGCATGATGTGCGAATCAGGGACAGGATAGTGGTTGGACTGGCTGACACACGACACTCTGAACGCAAGCAAATGAAAAAGATAACAAACCTGGGAGAAGTAGAGGGCTGCTGTGATTCTATGTCTGCAGCCATAACAGGGCTACTAAAGAAATTCACAAAGCAACAAAAATGTAGGCACAAAGACAATGCTCTACCATAGATAAATACAAAAATTAAGTTAAAAAAAGATCATTTAACATCTAAAAGTTTAAGAAATGAATAAGTACAAGAATGCCAAAAAGCAAAAGCCTCATCTTACAGTCAACTTATAGACAAAAGGGCAACAATAAATCCCAATGGAAACGAATGAAAAACCTGACGAATAAAACAAATAGATTACAAATAATTACAAAGGACAAAAAAAAAAACTCTCTATGCAGGGGGAAAATATAAATAACTGTTATGGCCAATGAATTTAACTCTATTTTCTTCAGTCAGTAATGGTAGTGTTGTGTTCAAGACCGCACTATCCGAGACCAAGACTTGCCCGAGACCAGAATGCACCGAGACCAAGACAAGACCAAGACTTTCGGGAGCCGAGACCGAGTCAAGACCAAGACCGAGACAAGCCGAGACCAAGACCAAAAACATTTTTTTTTCAATTTAAAAAAATATATAAATAAATAAAATTATGGCAAGGTTCAACAGTTAAATAACATTCTCTCTTTAATTTTAGTTTATTTTAAATACATTTGACGGACAAAAAAGGTGCCTGCAAAAAATTTACTAAAATATTAAAACTACTACTGCTACTGATAAATTCACAATTATTCTACATATTTGAAAACAAGATTTTTATGTCAGCTGAATGTACAGCAAGTGTTTAAAATTATTTCTGCCAAGAAATAAGGATTCTTGATTCTGATTTTTTCAGTTGTGCAGGTCAACAGGTCACAGATTTCACAAGATAATTTTTTAGTTTGAAAAAGCCTTTACACAGGCCATTTTTATTAATTCACTTAGTTGATATAGTTTAATTTGGTTGCTGTACTGTAACTAGGATATTCAATTAACCAAGATGGCGGTGGCCCGGACTGCAGCCAACATTATGTAATAAAGCCTTAAAAGACATGGATATAATGAAAAGAGTGGATGGAGAGATGCATAAACATGTAGACTTTCACACGGACTTATTAAACACACACGGACTTATTAAACACACACGGACCTCAGTAAACACGGTAAACGGAACAGGCTTCACCGCTCGGCTGGCACTAGGACCCAGAAGCAGACTAAGTGCGTCCCCTATCCAGCCTTCACAGGCTGTAATATCATCAGTTTATCATTTTACCAGTTGTTAGAGCTACTGTCTTTACCAGGGAGATAATATTTATTACTGGTGATTGTTTTCTGGAGTTTTACTGGGATTTTTACCGGTGATTAGTTCATATCTCCCTTGCGCTCCGCGGTCCAAACTGACACCGTAGTCACACACGTATGAGTGTGTGACACACGTCACTCAGTCACATTAAGGAAGGTTGTGGTCATTATACGGGGTGGATTAAATAATGAATAAAGGATTGTTTTATCCTGTCCTTCTCCGTGTTATTATCACATTATAAAAAAGTTTAAAAATAGCAAGAATTAGTGCTGGTCTCGAACGGTCTTGACGGAAAATCCCGAGTCCGGGCAGCCCGAGTCCGAGACAAGACCGAGTCAAAATGCTTCAGAGTCCGAGACAAGACCAAGACCTTTAAAATTTGGTCTCGAGACCAAGACCGGTCTTGACCACCACAACACTAAGTAATGGTATTAACTAGGGATGTAACAATTAATAGTAAGGCAGTTAAAAATCGATTCATTGGTATCACGATTTACATCGATGCTGTGAAAATTGAATCGCAGTACTTTTTTTAAAAAGCAGAGGGCGCTATCCAGAAGTATTGGCGGCGAGCGGAATCTGCTAATACTTTCTTTCTTTCTTCTACTCTTAAACATGTTCATAAATGATTCCTTACCCCTTTGGCACTGAATGAATATCTGTAATATTAAGTGAATATCTGTAAAAGTCACGTTTTTCTATTAGCTCTGTCTGCTAGCATAGCATCTCTTCTTCACTGCTATAATATCTGCATGCCAACAAACCTCTGGGTTACCAGCGCCCTCTGCTGGTCCAAACAAATATCTGACACAAATACAGTGCAATGACTGTTTTTTTTTTTTTAGTCCAATTGTTAAGGCACAAAATATATTTTCAGTTGCACTTTTAAAAAGAAAAAGAACTATTATGCAGTTTTGTATTCTTTACTATAGAACCAGAATTTAAATGAATAGGCTTCTTCTTCATTTGTATTATTCCTTTATTTATTTCATTCAAGATTTATTTTTTAGTTAAATTGCATTGTTTTGAATAGTTTATCAAGGGATTATTTTGACAATAAAAAATAAAAGGAAAATAGTACTGTATTTCCCCCCCCAAAAAAAGGAATATTTTTCAGTCATTTATGTACAGTCTAATTTTGTAAAATAAATCGTGAGAGAATCGTATCGTGAACCCAGTATTGTGAATCGAATAGTATCGGGAGTTGAATGAATCGTTACATAATTAACATAATCCAGGAAACAAAAACTAAGGAATAAATGGTAAATTGCTAAATTCCGACCTGTACTTTTCCATCAGGTTGGAAAAAGACAGTTATTGTACCAGTAGTGAAAGAAGGAAGTCAGGATTCTATGTGCAATTATCGCCCAATATCAGTTTTACCTCTAGTGTCTAAAGTTATTGAAAAAGTGGTTGCATCACAACTGACCTAACAACTAGAAGCCAGAAGCTCCTCCACCCTCAGCAGTATGGATTTAGATCAGGTTATTCCACTAAAATAGCAAATTGATGTTTTGTGGAAAAATGCCAAAAAGTCTTTAGATAAGTGCAATGTGGTATGGGCTACTTTCCTGAGCTAGTCAACCATAACCGACTTTTGTCTAAATTGCAACATTTTAATACCTCTTATGATATTTCTCTTCGCCCTTCTCTCTCTTTTCTGTTTCCAGTGTCTGTCAGAGTTGGCGGTTCCTGATCTGTGGTTCACGGCTCAACTAGTCTGGGATTCTCTGATGTTCTTTCTCACTATCCTGTTCTGTTCTCCTTTTTGTGTCCACTTTTATATTTTGATGAGCACCATGAGATTACTATTGTAGTTTGCACTAGATAAATAAAGTTTAATTGAAAAAAAAATGCATTAATGAAGCCACAAGCAGTAGACACATTTTTGAGGCTTTCATGTCTCCTCTGCGAACTGGAGGAATCGGACCACTGAAATATACTTTTGACTGTAAATTACTCACAATTTCCAACAAACAAGCTAAATTATTCTTCAACACCTCAGACTGCTCCTTCCTGACATCATTTATTCCAAAATGAATCACAACAGTCTACACATTTGGGAATTCTTCCTCCACAATGTGCAAAATGTTGTCGGGCGGTCTGATACCATGTCATCAGGTAAGCAAAGAACTTTCACACCTCTGTGGAAAATCTTCTGAGCATTTTTCATAGTTGCATCACCAATGATCAGCATATGAGGATCCCTCTTTGTCTTGTGTAGTTTCTGTTTTCCTGAAGCTCTCTCAGTCATTTTCATACTGTAAGGTTGTGTGTTCCCATTATAGCAGAAGTCTTGTTCATTCTCATTTACCAGTGAGGAAAATCTCATTTCCAGCTTTACATGAACCTGGGCTTGCAGTCCGATGCATCTTCTTTCTTTCACCGACAACCTGTAGTCGAAGTCTGTAGAGAAAAGTGAGTTGACATCAAAGCTGCTCTTTGTTGTTGAGACAGTGAAGACCAGCCACTACTGATGTGCACACACTGTGGTCTCCCTGTTAATCTTTCCGCAGATGGGATGTTCTCCTTGGTACAGATTCAAGAGTGTTGCAGGCCGGTCCCACACCAATTGGCCTCTCATCATGAACACAATCTTCCTTGGGTCCATTAGCTCCTTCTGAACCTAGTGGTAAATAGCTCACTTCATCCTTCTCACTGCTTCCAAACAGCTGCACAGTTGTTTCCAATCCACAATGTCCAGTTTCCTCTTTTGCTTCTAGTCTTTGCACTATTGTCTCCAGTTCAGTAAACCTCCGGAGAATGTTGCAATTTTTCATCTTGAAGCCATACAAATATCCTCAGTCAGCCAATCCGTTCCTCAAAAGTCAAAAATTCTCAGAGTTAGCCAGTTCGGGTCATGGCACCAATTTTGTAAGGTTTTCTCTCCCGTCTACTTTCTTCTTTTAATTGAACTACTCAGAGGACAAAAGTAGTATAATTTCAATGAGCATTTTTCATAAGCAAATTTTAGTAGACTAAGCCCACACGCAGGTGGTCAGAGGAAGGCGTCTGTGTTCCTCCATGTCTGTGTCTCTCTGCATCTCCATCCGTGTCTCTATACCTCTCTTTGTCTGCGTTTATACGTAGTTCTCTTCTGCTTCTCAACAAGGGTGGTTGCATTTTCTCTGCTCACTCTCCCCCACCCATATCTGTCCTTGCTGCTCCTTTGTTTTGTCTGGTCTTGTGAATATAATAGGAGCCTCTCTTTGCATCTCTATCCAAATCTGGAATAATGGAATTAATCAGTTGGTCTCTTGAACACATATTTTTGACAAAAAGAATGGGCAGTGGTGAACCTGCCTGTTCGAGCGGTACGTTTGCAATTGAATATGTGCTCGACCCTTGGAATAAGTGGAGAGTTGTGTGTCTGTCAATTCTTTCCGTGGAAGACGTAAAATACATCTACATGATTGGAATTATGGTAGCACACATGCTGCTGATTGGAGCTGGCAGCTATCTGACCTATCGCAAAGTCCGTATTACGTCAGCAGCTATTTTAGGAAGGCTGCCAGTCATTTCTGAAGGATGACGCAGGGCTTTCAACACTCAGATTCATGTGATGAATGATCTCAAAAGCAAGTAGGAGGCTGCTTTGGATTGATTGACCGAATTGATTCAATCTTGGGGAGGTTGAAGGCTCGGCTTACAAGTTAAAAGGCCACCTTATTGGATTCACTGCTGAGGGACCGGGAGTCAAGGCAATCGAAATTAGCCTGATTAGCTACCCTGAATCGAAAATTATTCGCTTGTCATCTTTGGCTCCCAAAGCCAGCCGTCAAGGTTGTCAAGGCTGTCTCATCTACCAGCAGGATAACTCCCCCCTCCTCCTCTCCCCCACCGCCACCTGGATCTTTGTTTCTGAACCAGATCTACTCAAGGTCGTCACATGTTATCTGACTGTATCAGAAATGAAGCAAAGGGAGTATATTTCAAAGCATTCGTTGGCCTTCCTGTCGACCCTTCCTCCCCGCAAGCTACAGGAGAGGCGGGTGAAGCGCCCACAAGAGGCTGCACACGCACATGCTCCATAGAGCACAGTTTGGGATCTGCCTTTTTTCTTCTTCTTGCCTCATTTTTTTCCCACTTCTCTATTATTATAAGGGACACTGTCTTAGTGGCAACCCGCAGTTCTCTCCGCTCCTGTCCCCCCATGTTATATGATTGTGATTGTGTGTTATATTTGATTGTCTCTTCATGTTTTCTTGAACGGATGTAACTGAAACTAACTTGCCCCCCGGGGATAAATAAAGTATTCTGAATCTGAATATATCTTCATGACTGGGCCTCCTTTGGTACCAAGAGGTGTCACAAACATGATCATATATCACATGCAGACCAACTGTGCTCAGCTCCCTTCGTGAACTTGGGGTCATGAAAACAGTGAACCGTTGTGTGTGTTTAAACCAAAGCAACAGAGTTTCAGGGACTATCAGACATACTTTAAAAGGTGGTACTTTAGGAGAGGTGTTGTAAATTAGCACATGTGCTAACACACTCAATACATCTGGGTTACTAATGTAATTGTGATGTCCATACCAAATAAAGGGACTCAAATAAAAAAATACAGAAATAATATTTTTACCACCACTCAATTTGTTTTGCCTGTTTGAGAAATACAATAGACTAATACATTTACTTTGTGATAAGGCTGCAATGATTAGTCGACATAATTGATAACGTCGACTACAAAAATGTGTCAATGCAGATTTTGACGTGTCATTTAATTTAGTAAACTAATTATAAAATCAAGCCCTCGGCCGCTTCCTGCTTTATTTCTGCTGCAGTACCTTACATTGACTGCAAGGGGCAGTGTTACGCCACCAACTTTGTGCAAGTAAACAGCAAAGAAGAATGACGAAAGGAAAAAAAACAGCTTAGTTTAGTTAACGTGACCTAAAGTTTTTAAAGCTTTAGAACTTTTCACCGAAAACAAACTGGTAAAACGCTTTCAGTGTGAACTCTGAAGTTCAGCTCTCAATCAATAAAGCAGACAGAGATACATGAACGGAGGGACAAAAATAATGCAAACATTTTCTCTAATAATTTGTCATTGGAAATAATTAAACGTTTTACAGAGAGTTTGTCACTGCTTTAGTGACATCACTGTAATGCTGATATTTCCTTAATCTTTCATTTCTAAACACATGCTAATGTGTTTGTTAGCCAACAGGCTGTGATTCAAATAGGTATTAGGTCAGTGTATACGTCTGTATGCATGTATAGCTCTGCACTCATCGGTGAGTTAATGACGTACCTGCTTTTAAATATTATTTTCTGATGACACTGTTTATTCGGAACAGTAAAGCTCTTTAATTTATGATTAACTCTGTGATTTGGATAACATTAATTAGACATTTCTTAACTTCTAAGGATTATTTCAAACAAGATGTTATTATTTTATTTTATGGACTTAATTTAAGTAGAAGGAACATGATTGGTTTAAACCTCATTACCTCCACAACCTGCAGGTTAGCTCAGCCTTTCAAAGTTACTTATTTACACTCTTTGTTTACTAGTGCTACTTTGTTTAAGACATACTTGACATACTTGTTTAAGACAACTATACTTGAATTTATTCATGATTTTGTTGACAGATGGAAGTATTTAAGCAGGTGCACTAAAATAGCAGTCTATAATATGTGCTTTAAAACAGAAAAATAATTGTGACTAGTCAACTAATCAAAAAAATAATCAATAGCTTAGTTGACTACAAAAATAATTGTTAGTTGCAGTTCTACTTTGTGACAACATTTTGTGCTTTAGTGCGTCTCCAATGTATATTTACCTATTGCATTTGGCTGCAGTAGCATTGAATATTTGGCTTCTGATTATGTGGCAGTAATTTGGCCTGTTTTCCCTGTGCCAACATATCCTGTAAAAACAAGGAAAGGAAAAAAAATTGTATATTTTAGTATTGATGAACCATTTCTTGCCATTGTTGCCAAGTAAATGTTTATGTAAGAACTACTTTTACATTTTCTGTTCCTGTGAATTTAATTGTAAAGTTGTTGGTGCAGACGTTGTACGTTACTTTTATTGAGACTACTTAAAGAGTAACTAAACCCCAAAACCACTTTTTTCTGCTGAATACAAATGTATTTGGGTGGGAAGTTGTGCTGTTGATTGATCCTGGTCCAACTCTTAACGTTTTAGTCAAAGTATTTCAATTTGGCATATTTTGTTGTAAAATGTCAGAGTGACTGCCCTTTCAGGGTTGAAACAATGCATTTTTGCTATTGGCTGAGAACAAGATCATGTGATGTGTTGGAACCATCTTGCACCACAAACAAGCACCGTTAGCCCTGCCCCTTTTAGAAAAACTAGCACCTGTTGGCTCTACAATCTGTGGTGAGTAGGTTGGATTGAGAGAACAGTGAATAGAGATGTATATTGAGTAATGAGGAGCTAGTAACATAGCATAGATTGTTCATTGGAGATTTTATAGTATAGACTTAACTGCTCCAGAAGCCCCACCCATAATCAAGAATATTTTTTGGGATTTCCCTCCTCGTGACAGCTCAGGAGAGGTTTAGTTACTCTTTAAGTTTTTTTTTAATAGCGTTAAATAAATAAAAGTTGTGTTAAATAGGCCACTGAGCATTACACTCTGCATGGAATTAACACAAAGTTGTCATATATGCTGTGTTGAATGACAATGGGAGACAAAGTGACATAAATATACAAAAAAACATGCACATACACGTACAGGTTAAAGGCTTCTAAATCCAAGGCATGCGTCAATTGCGTACATGGTGTAGAACTGTTTTCTGTAGGTCACAAAGGGCCTCTCTCTATCTTTTCATCCTCCGGATACCAGCTTTAGGTCACTGACAAAAAATGTGTTTTATGACGGCACAGCAACAAATATTGCATATCTTTAGTAGAGTACTTACTGCCAAGGCACTTACAATGTCTTGTGAGTTTCTTTGAAGGTGGTACACACCAGAACCAAGTTCAAGAATACTTTATCACCTCCCTGTTGTACCACTTCTTCAAGGATGTCAAAAAGCACTCCTGTTGGCAACTGTGAAATATAGGTGAGACAAGATTAATATCACGTCCCAGACAACATAGTGATACACTGGTACAAGCACAATACAATCTAGAAAGCATTTGTACATAAATGAACCCAAAAACAAACCGTTGTCATCATATACACTGGTGTTGCTGTGAGATTCAGCCTCCTTTATCCCTGATAGAAATGTTCATGTCCATATGAGTGAGAGACATCAGTATATGATCACAAATCGTAATACAGCTGTATCCACTGTTTGAACTGAAACAAAGTTACAAACAGAAAACAAAACAGTAAACAGTAAATTGAACCTTTAAAGCTGCAGTATCTAAGTTATTTTTGGCATCATTTGGTCAAAAATCCATAATCATCTTTGAGCATATTGTAATCCAAAATGTTCTGAGTAGCCAGTGAATCACTTCTCCTTCTCTTGGCTCTGTAAATGAGCTTTAGAAATCCAGGAGCGTGATGCTTTACTTCAGCCAACCAGAGATCTTTCTACCAACAGAATGATCCCATGAGCTGTTTTAGGCGTTACTGTTGACTGATTGAGCTGCTCATCAAAATCAATGCGCATTCACGATCTGAAAGTAGGAAAAGTGCAATGGTGGGCATTCCAGCAGAAGTATATACCGTGGCTTTTGGCACAGTGATTACACGGCAAAGCAAGAGGAAATAGGATGACCGAGGAGTAGAAGCAACAGAATAAAAGCACAAACATGTTCGGGAAGAATGGACTCTGCGGAGATCCCTCTGACTCGGTATGTGCGGTGGACTGCACGCGTGGTCTTCCTCACATACCGAGTCAGAGAGAGAGAGAGAGATAACATCCAAATCGCTTGTAAAACTAAAATAATCATTATCCAAGGTGAAGAGAACAGAAGCAATTAATTTGCAGTGTGGGAGTGACGTCTGTCTGTCTGCTCTGATCAGCTGGGCTCGGCTGCGGCTGATTGTGTGTGAGGAGCGGCTGTAGCTGTGAGCTTCTTACTGTCCTCAGAGCAACGAGTGATACGTGCTTTCATGTCTCTAAAACATCAGAAAATTTTGTTTCTTTCTCAATGGAGAAAACAGTCAGATTTGTATCTAGTTGCTTTTAAGAAAAAAGAGGAGTCACCAGATTTAGTGACAAAGTCACTGCAAATAGCTCTACAGACATGCACGTTCACAAGGAGGTTGGTGGATTCAAAACAGGGAGGTGATGGAGGAGCATCAGACTTAGAACATGTTATAAGATTTAATCTAGAAAAGGTTTTTTTAAGAAAAAAAAAACAAAAAAAAAAACAAAAAGAAATGCCTTATTGGTTGAAAGAAAACTATAACAATTATCCACAGTTTGGACTTAATTACTGTACACAAAGTTAATTCAGTCAATTCCTGTCTTTACTATGCCTGAAGTGTTATTGTTAAAGTAACAGAATGTTTGCTTAGTGACTTTCGTCACTGATGCCAGTTAATTATTCCAGACCATGGATTTGGTTTCTTTCAGGCAGAACCAAACACCTTGGTCTCATAAAGCTCCCTGAACAGCATTAAGTGTCTTTTCAGTGCAACCTGAGCCGGACCACAAGAGGATGGAGCAGATCACTGTATCCTATTGTCTGACAAACATCCACTCACTCACATGTTAAACACAAGGCATAACTAAGCTAAAAACAAAAGTTAGAAACCTACATTACAGTAGTCCCTCGCTCTGTGTTTCGCTGATTTTTTTTACAGTGCATTTTGTTTTTTTACAACGTATGAACGCGCATTGTGTTATGCGTCCTGATTGGCTAATGCTACCATTCACCCACCAGCGACACATCCAACTCGGTGAGTTCCACTGCCTGCTGAAGCGACAAGCTGCTCTCCTTTTTTTTACAGCCTTAAAACATCTATAATAAATGTAAAAAATAAAGCTGACTACTTCACGGACTTCGCCTATTGCGGGTTATTTTTTTAACGTAACCCCCGCGGTAAACGAGGGACTACTGTACTCGGTTTGTGTTTTCTCTACAAATAGAAACAAAAAACCTAAAATCAAAGCCTAAAAAGGTTGACTGAGTATAAAAATGAATTGGGTAAAATTTAGCAACAGCAGCTGGTAAATCAGGCAGTAAATGTGAAACTGTCAAGGCTGGTGCATCGAATGAAAGCCTTGTCTCATTATGTGGTGGGGGTGTAACAGTTAAAGAAGCTGGCTTGTTATCAGTGAGTCACCGGTTCAAATCCAACCTATGCCGTCACTGTGGGATGTTGAGCAAGTTGTACATCGCTTTAGATAAAAGCATCTACTAAATGAAATTTAATCTTGTAATAATGCCCTGCTGTCAGTGTGTTTTTACATCCAGCTTGCCATAGAACAGGCATGTCCAGCCCGGGAGCCAATTGCAGCCCATTTTCAAATTTCCACAGTAGCGGAACAAATGAGAGTCGGTCTGGGGGCGGTGCAAATGACCGGGCCCTTTAAACCTAAATAATAAATAACATCATTTTACAACATACACATGCCCGCAATAGCGGGGCTTACAAGCTTCGGAACCACGGAGAGCGACTATGTAATTTTGAAGTCCATCAAACGGACATGAAGTATAACAAAACAAGAGAACAACAAAAACATTCAGCTACAAAGTCACTAATAATAAAACAACACAAATTCAAAGCAGTTCAGCACCACGGATAGCGGCCACATCATTTTGACACCCACTTTGACCATTTCAACTCAGAGCCTGTATCAGTTGCTATAATGTTTAGTAAAACTGGCACAGCAGCCCACATGTTCACAAACACAATTTCAATATGAAGTACTATAGGCCTACTCACCACCATATGAAGCCTTGCGCTCCGCAAACTCATCCACGATGCTCTGTATGTCCATGTTTTTTGCTCTCTCATTCTCTATGGACATCATGGCAAGTCCACTCAGTCTCTCCTGTCCCACTGTGCTCCTCAACTGGTTTTTAACGATTTTTAACTTGGAGAATGAGCAGGGCAACCTATAGACCCATTTCAATGTGGACAAACATGAGACACGGGACTGACGTGCGCGCATACTCTGTGCAGCAACAATGTTGTTTACATATGTGATGCTGGAAAAATTGAAAAATGGCAATGCATGAACCGCTGTTAAGGCTTGAAAATAGTTCTAAGTATGTAGAAAGCTTTTCACCTGAGGACGCGGCCACTTATTTAAGGAAATTCACTTTAAATACAGGTGAACGATTGCAGGACCCATAGCAGCATTCCTGAAAACGAGTGGTTATCCAATGTGGGCTCCTGGCCCTATGTTCAATGGCCTGACATGTATACATATCTGATAGAAAAACCATATTGTGTTATGAACGGGCAGGTAGGCGGGCTGCTGCACTCCTGTTACCGAAGGTTTCCGTGTATTTTCGCGTATTCTGATCAGTTTCAACGGATGAGTTTCCATCTCTACATTAAGTCTCCTCCTCACTGTCCCATGTCTGCATATCAGTCCATTTACAGCTTTTTATGGTCACTTTTTACTGGATCCAGACTAAGATAGAGCGCCGTCCGCTCCCGTGAATCATCCTCAACAGCGATTAAGTTGACATGATCGCTTCTGATTAAATGGAACGTGATTATTTGGCAACTTTATGCTGTTTATTTCTATCAAAAAACAGCTGATTTTGACTTTATCCTTAATGTTTCAGCGCTCGCTCTCTCTCTTTCTCTCTCTCTGTGTGTGTGTGTGTGTGTGTGTGTGTCAGATATGTCAGCTGTCAGCCTCTGTTTAATAGCACGCAACCATAAGTCTCATCTATTCTTCTGAAAAGGATGCCCACCAGCTGGTATGTTGTAAAATGTAAGTCCTGGATTTATGGAACTCCTATTTGTGTAATCAACAACGCAACACGATGGCATCGTGTTGTTTCTAGAAGAAAATAAAAGTGTTTCAATAGCGTGCTGATGTTAATAAAATGCAGTTCTCTGGTTATTTTGAACCGAGCCAGGGCGCATGCACCTAATTTAGTATGCACACGTCACACGAAATGGGTCTATATAATCCCTGTACAAATCTGCATGATGGGTGATGTTAAACACACTGCGCCCATACTCTTTGCGTCTCTGAGCACAACTCATGAGGGCCCGCCTTCTCCAGCTCCCCTGAGCCGCGGTAGAGGCCCAGCTCTCTGAGTCCGACCTCCTATCCGGGCCCGGCCGGGGGCGTGCCACCCTCCCAGCCCCTCCTGTAGCTCCGCCCCTGACCCACAGCCTCTGTCATTAAATCAAGAATATGCGACCACCTGGCACTGTTGACCACAGCAAATAGTACAAAAAGCTATTTCATATTTCACCAGATGATGGCAGTTGACCTGTTGCCACACTCTCACCATGTGACCCCGTGGTGAACTTTTTAACTGTGTCACGCGGCCTGTGAAATCACTGGATTGGGGTGCTTGTGCAAAGTGTGATGCCCAGTGTCACAGTTGGCACCAACGGCTCCCTCTTGTCAACTTTTACCGCAAGCTGGATAAAGGCAGGTTCCAAGAGTTTCAAACGATAGCTATGAAAAGGCTGAGCTTGTTTGGCTCGAAATACTTCTCGGTTATGAACATTAACAAGAATCGCATCAGGACAAGGTGGCTCTGACCTGCTTGACATCTTACGCATAAAAACAACTGTTTTTGAGCCAGACCTAGCCAATATATTGTAGTGGAGATGTCAATATCACCTTCACATTAATGCAGGCAAGTTATTTGTTAAGTCTTTTAGTGGTGAGTTATAGAAGGACTCATATGGCCCTCAATGTTTTGTACTCCTGAATAAGTTATTTGTTAGTGTTATTTTCCTGTTCACATTTTGGATTTAGAAGTATACAGTGAGCCTTTCATAGTGAATAATATGTAATGTTGCACATGAATCTAAATATATTTAATATTCCAAACAGACTTTTTCTTCATTTTATGTGGTTTTCAAATATCAAGGCACAGACAAAGAAGTTGCTTAGATTTATTTGTATTCTGTGTGAATAAATGAGAAGTGTGCCATTTGCAATAAAGCTTGCATAGAATATTTATTTGCATTTGTTGTTAATGGTTCAAAGAAGTTCAGGGTGAATGGTTGGTCCCCATACATTTTCACCTCACCAAATCTGGTCCTCAAAAAGTTTGGACACCCCTGCCATATAGTATGTGTGCATGTGCACCCTCCTTCAGATTTTTCTTTCTTTTACAGATCCAAAAGTTTTATTCTGTTAACAAACAGGCACATGTATGTATATGTAAAAGACTAAAATGTGGGTTTAAATTTAACTAAATCCAGTCTTTGGTAAGTGACTATGCCTAAAAAAAAGGCAAATCTTGTTAAAATGAAAACTGTGCTTCACCATATATATCTGTATTATATCTGTATGTATGTATTAATGATTGGCATTGGCAGTAGAAGAGAATGCTGCACTGTCAGAGCCATCTGTGGTGGACCAACGCAAATGAAGGATTAGAGTTAATGCAGCATATTACAACCTCAGCACTAAGGTGCCTATAATCCACTTAGTCACTCTTGTTAATAGATTCCTTTCTCCTCATTAAAACTATGTGAAGGATATTATATAGTAGATTTTTCAAATGATAAAAAGCACTGATATAATTGTATCTTACAATTTGTTTAAATCAATTGTTTTGTGTAATAAATTTAATTTCAATAAACTGTTTAAAGGCTTTTCAAGACAAAGTCAAGAAAAAAAGTTGTATCCTCCCTGCATTTGTCAGATTTTTTTTAAACTCAACCCTTTGGTAGCCATTTCTAGTGATACAGTTAAAATGTTAATGTTGCCAACAGCCTGATAAGTCATATAGTTGGATTGTGTCCTAATTATTTGAGTAAAAAAAATGTTGCTATAACAAAAGAAAAAGTATAATAAAACTTTACTTCAATCAATCATTAAAAAAAAAAAAACATTTACAAACAAAGAAAAAACTAATATTTGTCACCTACAACATTTTTACCTTGATTGAAATTATTCTGATTGTTTTTTTTTATTATTATTTGATAGATTTTTTTTTTGTCATTGAAGTATTTGGGCTATGTTATGGGTTGGTCATTTGTTACTTCAATCAAAGAAATATTTTCAATAAAGAAAAACTGGGAGGGGTTTGAGTGCTGAATGATCCTTGGAGCTACAGTATGTTGGCAGAGGCTTAAGGCCCCCAGTGGGGGTCCCAGAAGACCTAAGAGAGATTGAAAGCCACCAATATTGACAAAACAGCAAAGGAAGTGCATGTTGCCCCCAGAATAACGCTACCGGGGTCCCACCATGGATTGGGGCAGACAAGACACAACTCTACAATATTACACAGACATTGGGGGCTGTGCCTCTAGACTGGCAGACCGAGGTGGTGGTCCCTCTTATCAAGACGGGTAAAGTTTATTCAGAAGTACTAGAGAGTAGAGTCAACTGGATAGTTGAACCTCATATTCATGGGGGAGCAATGTGGTTTTTGTCCTTGTCGTGGCTCTGTGGATCAGCTTTACACCCTCAGCAAGGTCCTTGAGGAAATATAGGATATTGCTCAACCAGTACACAAATGTTTTGTCGACTTGGAGAAGGTATTAAATTGCGTCCCTCAGGGATTCCTGTAGGGGGTTCTGCTGAAATTTAGGGTATCGGACCACCTGAGACGAGACATCCAGCATGGTGTCAGTGCTTGGTCTGTATTGCCAGCAAGGGTTGGACTCTGCTAGGGCTGCCACTTGTCACCAATTTTATTCATAACTTTTATGGATGAACTCTAGAATTTTAGGCACAGCCCGAGTTTCATGGGGGTCCGGTTTGATGATCTCAGGGTCGGGTTAATAATGTGGTACTGTTGGCTCTATTTGGCAACCGAGTGTGAACTGTCCGGGATAAGAATCTGCACCTACAAATCAAGGTCCATAGATAGGGTAAGAAGCTCAGTCATCTGGGAGGAGCTCAGCTACTCTGAGCTGCTGGTCCTCAAAATTAAAATGAGTTGGCTTGGGCACCTGATTAGGAAGCCTACCGGGTGAGGTGTTCAGGACACGTGTCACCAATAGGAGACCTCAAGGAAGACCCAGATTATGCTGGAGGGAATATGCCTCTTAGCTGGCCTGGGGGTTATCTAGGTCTGGGATTAATTGCTCAGATTGTTGAACCTGCAACCCAACAATGGATGAAGCAGTAATTGATGGATGGGTATATGGAAGAACAAACTAAACCTCAGTGTACATTTAAAAGGCATCTAATGTTGTCTTTGAAGCAATGCTGTCATTTGAAAGGTTTGTGTGTATCAAAGGCTGAATATTTACTACTTGTTCATTGTAAATGAGTGACTTGTCCACAGAGATTCATAACTCAAATCTCATTGATGTTGACACTCTTGCATGTTTGAAAGCAAATATTAAGTTAATACCTCCAGAAATTAAATTTAACACTTCTTTCTTTGATTAAATATATTTTCTTTATTTTGAGGCAATATTTGTTAGGTATGAATAATAAAGGCACAAATATAACCATAATATGGCCCAAATACAAAAGAAGAGATGACTTCAATCGAAAAAAACATTTTTTCAATCAAACGCAAAAAAAAGATGGTCCCCGCTCTTTCTGCTGACCTGGCTGCATCTTCGGGCCTGGGGCGGCGCTTGGGTTTGCAGTAGAGGTTCTTGCACATACATTAGTCATGGACACACTGGCACGCCTTGGGCTGTGGGATAAAACTCGTACTGGGCTTAACCTTAGACACGATGATCCCAAATACCAGTTTTAGGTATAACCACTCAATCCTTCCCTCTGTCCACAGCCAACATCATTATACCGAAGCTTCACACTTGTCACCAGACTGGCTTCATTACACAACACAATAAGCACAACTACAACTTCACATCTCACTCTCACTTTAAAATAATCAGCTCTTCCCCACCCTTTCCATTTCCTCCCTTGGGTCTCTCCTCCCTGTTCCCTTCCCCCTCACCTAGGTGTAACACTGCCCTCTCTTTGTTTACGCTTCCTTAGGGAGGGCTGGTGATGGGCACAATTATGCAATAAAATAAATTATTTTTTTAATTGCAATACCAAAATATGCATTGCTGTCTTAAAAAGATTGCACTTCTTGTAGTGTTGACCATTGACAGCGTGTGCAGAGCAAGAGAGAAAAAAGGACAAAAAAAGATGGTCAAATGCAGTTTTTTGGATGTAAAAAAAAATGTTTTTTTGTCCAAAATAGTTTTGGTTTGAAGCATAGATAGACTTAAATCTATCTTAACAATTAGTCTGCTAGCATAAGAAGCAATGGCATCTTGTCATTTAAACACGTTTAAATGACATTTAAACACAGAAATGATGTCAACCTATCTCAACCAGCATTCTGTTTAACACAGAGGTGAAATTAAGACAGTGGGGATCAGTCCACAGCAGGTAAAGCAGAGAATGCTAACACAGAGAGGCATGTTCTATATTGATACCTGGGTTGATGTCAGAAGTTGAATGTGTTGCCACCTTGTTCCTTGTGTCTGCTGCTTAGATGCTCTGGCATGTGTGGTTTCAGCAAGGAATGAATCATGCTTTTCCGGCTGAGCCAGTGAATATGCAGCTGCTTGATTCCCTTGCTCAACGTACGGTAGGGAGAGAGGAAGGGACGGCGTATGCGTGTGTTAATCTACAGGATGAACGCAGATCCAAGCATAAAAACTAATCTTGTCAGTGTCCTTTCTACATAGGACAGCTACAAGGACTGATAAACAAAGGCATGGTTAAATTCCAGTTAAGTGTACATGGCTACCAATTAGTAGAAAAATGAAATTTCTTGTAGATTTCTTTGATAATGTTTCGGCTCTCAAGAAATAGGCTTCTTCATTGATACAAATAATTTTTGAATAAGTCTTAAAGGGGGGTATCACATAGTATCATTCTATAGCATACTCAAATTACTATGCTCCCCAATTTTTTTTTGGAAAATGCAGAAAATATTAAAAAAAACTTAAAAGAAATTTCCCTCTGTAGCACGGTTCATAACGCTTCGATTTCTTCTCTGTCTCTTTAAGAAACTCCAAGCTTGTCTCCTCATGAAAAACAATGTTCTGCTTTGTCCATGCTTGAAATAGACAGTGATGACGTAACCGCCAATTGTTGACAAATACATTTGTCGGTGACTAATTCTGTTATCGATTTTTGTCGACAATGTCGACTAATCATTGCACCCTTAATTTTAAAAAAAATCTATAATGTTAAAAAATAAACTGAAATGTTTTGTGTACCTCCAAGCACGTATTCCAGTTTAAGAACCACTAGAATATACAAAAATCTCGACAAACATTTTTAACCAGGGGAATATACTGTATATATACTGTAAAGATGAATAAATAAGCACTGCTTTGGAACTTAGACGACAGAAGATTATGGCCCATCGCTTACTCTCAGCTTGCCCTCCTCTTGTGCATCTGGTGGTTATGGACCAAAGTCCGAAGACATCTAACCCCACGTATGTGAATGGAGGACAGGTCTGGAGAAATCTGCCATGCATTGTTCTTGCATCCTTCCTCTCAGTCTCTAACAATGTACACACTCCAAAAGCTAGATTCCTGCAGCTCTGATGGCCCCTTCTGTCAGATGTTGACTCTGGTGTTTAATCTGGGCATGATGATGTCTGACCAATAACATGGAGACGTGATTTCCCTTTGGAAGAATGACTGGGTTCTTTTCACCATCTTTTCACCTCAATCTATCAAAGACAGACAAGATTATCATGTAAAATTGGACAAAGTCTTTGACGACTGCTACTGAGAGGGATTGGCCTATCCCGCTTCAATGCTTCAAGTTCTTTTCCAAAGTTCACTTCTTGAACAGCCAGGATGATCTTTTTTGTCAGAGAGAGCTCATCTAACGTGCGAGGTGTGCGGCACATATGCCATCCCTTACATTTTCTTATGCTATTAGATGATTTATAGGACCTTGCTATGTGGATTAGGAGTGCTATATGGCCCACACAAGAGATGCAAAGCTTGGGAATCTATTGGAAGTGGTCTGTGCCGAGACCTTACCAGTGAACAAATCTCCATATCTTTTTCTGGGTCGACTAAGTCGAATGACTTCTGTGGTTCTGGCTCGATAGAGAGTTTGGACAAAATGGCAGGTCCTGTAAACCAGGTTGTCTCTGACAAATGTGAGGAAAGAACTAACCTTGATGCATGGTCTGCGCTTCACCAAGACAAATTCCTCGTGTGTATTCAATACATTACTTGGTCAATAAAGTTGATTCTGATTCTGATTCTGATTATCTGTTGTGTAGGAAGATGAGATGAGTTATTATTAATGGGTTATATAACTAAGAATATTAATTATGATTATTAATATTACTTCAAATTTGCGGGGTGCCACTCCTTTTAACAGGAGAAATATGTCTAAGTTTTTAGACTAAACTCATCAATGTGAAACCAGGGAAAAGTGAATTCTACCAGACATCTACACCATCATCACAGCTTTAATGAATCAGAAGAATCAAATATTATGTTTAACCTTTTATTCAAAAGTCAACAATTAACACAGTCAAAATATCAATTGAAATGGGATAATTAAATCATGATAAAATGCATTTCTAGGCTAATAAAAGTGAGGATTATACGTAATAAAGTGAAATCACTAATCTAGGAGGATGCTAATCTACTAAATATTGAATAAAAATGCAGGATACATATTCAATAATAAGATCATAAAATCAAAGAATAAAATAAAGAGAGCTCATAACAAAGAGAGGAGGACAGACAAGGGGGAGACGAACAAACATGAATGAGATGTACTGTGTGTGCAGCATGTTGTTAATGCGTGTAAGTTTGTAGTTATGGAAATATGTATGTGATCTATTGTGGATGAAGTTGCTGGTGAAAGTTCATTCTTGTACCTTGGAGGTGAGGTCAGGCTGGACCTGGAGGTGCTGTTGAAGCAATGTAGCAGGACGTGCCACCGTTGGTTCTGTTTCGGTTCCACAGAATTTAGCCCCTTCAGCCGATCCGGGCGGTTAGGCCTTCGCAGCTGGCTTCGATAATGGCTCTTGGCTAACCCCAAGGGTCGCGGGCCGGGCTTCCTTACGGCTGTTACGCACGTCACTGGGTGCGGAATTCGTCCGAACCAAGCAGCTGTTGATTACAAAATCTAACTGTTTCAACTAAAAATAAAAATGAAATGAAAGACTGGAAACATGAGGGAAGACGGGTGAGCATGAACGCCCGCGTCCAAAACTATAGTTTCTAGTCGCGCGTCTTTTTTTAAAGGACGTTTGGCGACGCCTTTTGGAGGAGGCGTCTGGGTGGATCCTTCTGTGATCATGTCGGTGATTGGTCAATGTTTCTGCTTTCAGCTTGTGGGTGTGTCTTGGGTGTGTGTAAGTGTAAGACAGCGACAGACAACAAGGGATGATTCTAAACATAGAAGAATGCCTAATAATTAATTCCACATATTTCAAAACATCTTTTCAACATCATATCCTGAAATATCATGTATTACGAAAGAGTTTGATACCAAACACGACTAGGAAATAGCCTCGAATCACTTTAGGAACTAATTAATGCATTTTACCTGTAATTACTCATAACATAAATGTCAAAAATCATGTTATGCCTCCTCTTAACTATACGGTCGCAGTAAATACCTCAAACTAACTTTTGTGATGTTTTTCTGGTAATTTTAAGCACTTTTAAATGATAAACACTTTAAAATAGCATTCTGTTGGTTATTGTCTTGCATGAAACGAGTGTGATTGAACAGCAATATTTGTAATTCCAATTTCTGGAGAAATCATTCCACAACAATGTTTTCATTTGTAATTTTTCAGTCAAACACATGTTCGTTGTTCTCATTTCTAACTTTTCAAACATAATACAATTTCTTTGTTCTCCTTTCTTCACTAGGAGACCTCTCAGTGAAGGTCTGGTAAGCGTCTTCCTGTGATATCTCACCACAGGGGGTCAAAGGGCATTGGGACCGTTCTTTGAACTTATAGCATCCCACAGTATCTGTTTGATAAGGGGGAGAAGAGGGATGTTCTTCTTTTGATCATAAATGTCGCAGGGAGGTAATATAGGGAAAAACTGTCCTTGGATTCTCTGGTCCTTTTGTTTGGCCGGAAGGGGAGTCGTAAAAGAAGGGTTCATACTACGTACTTCAAATAGCTGGTTCAGTCTTAGCGGCTCCGGTATTGAGTTCACAGACCACATAGTGGGGTTAGTCCTGCATCTCAGAGTTACGGGGGCAGTTGTGTTTACACAGTTCGTGATAACACAAAAACAGGCTCCTTGGTTAATTCTTGCTAGCAAAAGGGGGAAGATTTACGCTTGAGGTGCTTTTGTTCCCTACATAATCCCCCTGTTGATAAGGTTTCAATGCTTTGAAGCTCTTATCAAATAGTTCTTTTGAGGAACAAAAGAGGGAACAAACCTTCAAGTTGAGGAAAACGGGAAACAGGTAAAGGTGTGTTGAGGTCCTCACACGACCTGACGAAAGTTCAGGAGTGACAAAAGTCCAACGTCCTTGTTGGAAATTGGAGGTGTTTCCCCCTGTAGGGTAGGGAAATCACTCTCACCTTGACGTTGAGATGAGCAGCATTGCCAGGAAGTCAATACTGGAGGCAACGCTGGGAGGTTGAAGCTAGAGCCCCTGGTGGTTGAGGCTAGAGCCCCGGCGGTTGAAGACTGGAGCCCCTGGAGGTTGAAGACTGGAGCCCCTGGAGGTTGAAGACTGGAGCCCCGGAGGTTTGAGGCTGGAGCCCCGGAGGTTGAGGCCTGGAGCCCCTGGAGGTTTGAGGCTGGAGCCCCGGGAGGTTGGTGCCCATGGACCATGGAGGTAGGAGTTGGGCGGCCATGGAGTCGATTCTAAGGTGCCGCTTGGCAGTGGGCACCCGTAGACCAGGAGGCAGACTAGGTGTGTGTACTATATGTTGCTATGTGTCCCTCAACGATGCTCGGTGCGAACATGTAATTTGGGATCAGCAGGATGGGGTAACATAAAAGTGTACACATAACACATAGACAGCGTGGTATCGGTCAGTTACTCCTGGTGCATATCAGTAAGACAAAGACAAAGCATGCAGGGTATAAAAGAATCACATCTAAACACACAAAAGAAGTCCCTAAGGGATCTTAAACTAAATGAGAGCAAAAGAAGGGCTTTCTTTTGCTCTGGCTAAATTTGGCCTGTGCCTATATAATGAGACGCGTTGTGGTCTCGGTAGCAGGGTGTTAGATATGCTAATGTTTGGGGCCTGATCAATGGGATGGCTGATTGGAAGTTTACGGATCAACCAGCACGGTTAAGTCCTGACCCTCGGGTGTGTCCTCGGTGGGACCAGATAGCGTAGTGGATTCTAGTTCCTAGGTCTGAGTTTATGTCGTCCTTGAGGTGGTAGATGTTATTGAACGTGACGACTGGTAGGTTAATTAGGAATGCTATCTCTCGGTTCGTAGGGTTTATTCAGCTCGCGGTTGATGGCTTGTCTGTTGATTTTAGTGTTCTGTATAGCTTAATTTGGTTTTCGGTGGACCCATTTGAGCTTTGATTCGGTTTTTGTGCTCGGAATCCTTATTTGGTACACCACTGGAGACAGTTTATCGGTGACCAGGTAGGGTCCTGTCCATTTAGGAAGAAATTTTATTTATTTATTTATTTTTTCAGTTTGGTTGCATGATGATTGGTTTTGCCGGCGGGCGGAGCAACGCTATAATACCAGACGCGGTCTCCCACCTGTAGTTCCTCTTGTGAGGCTTTTTGGTCGCAGTAGGTTTTACGGCCCTTCGCGCTCTCTTTGAGGTGTTTTTGAGCAAACGCGAACGTAGCTCGGAGGTGGTTCTCAAGATCGGTCGTGTATTGGTGGGTGGTGTAAGCGGTAGCGGTGTTAGCTTGGTTTTGGTTTTGACTCCTCTGTGTCTGGCGTAGGGCATGTCATGGGCATGTGCCAATATCACCCCCCTTTGGTTCTGTGGGACAACGAACGCATGCGTTTGGGAGTCCGCAGAAACATGGACCAAGGTGCCCTTGACTATCTGTAATGAGCGACGGGCAGCGAACAGATGGCTGGATGTGGAGGCAAAGTCCGAGGAGACTTTTAACGTTATTGGGTCATTGTCGGTGAAAGCGGGTTTTACCGGTGCGATGACCTGCAAAGACGATGGGGCGTCGGTCTCGGCAGCCGCACGAGAGCGCGTAATAGCATTCACTGACAACGGGTGGGGCTCAGCGAGCTGGGTGGGGTCAAAGGACCAGGGTGTTCCTGATAGCGCCCTTTCTTTGGCGAGAGCATCGTTGATGTGTCGGTTCTGAAACGCAAGACCATCGGTAGTGAGGGGGTTGTTGGTTAACGCGCACAGGGCGGTACTTCTGGTCGTTAGAGTACGGTCTACGGTTTTAGTAGCCGGACGCATTTGGGCCGGAGACCGGCTGGGGGTCTCCTTTAGAGCCTGAGGGTGGTTCAGTTGGTAGCACTGAACTCCGTCGGGTGAGTCATGCTGCAGCGGCAGTGGCTGCCTGACTTGGGCCCAGATTTTCTGATTTTGAAAGTCGATCAGGGGCTCAAATCGGTTGAGCAGATCGATACCTATGAGAAGAGGAACCTGGTTGTGGTCTGAGATGTAAAACGGATGCACCAGGGTCAGGTGCCCTATGGTGACTTGTAGGAGAGCCTTCTTTGTGATAACAGTGGCGTTGTCGCCATAAGGTTCAATGTCAATGTGGCAGTCTTGGAGTATCAACCTTAGGTTGGTCTCCTTGGCTAGGCTGCGCAGCTCATTGAACAGTTGGGCGGACATGAGGGATATGTCTGCTCCTGTGTCAAGTAAGGCTTCATTGGTAAGCACACCTTCAAAAGTGGCTGATATATAAAACTTTCGGGCGATTCCTCTTTCGTAGAGGTCGCACAAGAATTGGTGAATTGGTGGTTCACCCTTAATGGACTGATGTCCATTGGCAAAACGGTGGTTTGGTGCATGTGTTTGCACCAGCAAGACAGCACTAGGCGAATCATCGTCATCTTTGCATTTTGATTGTTTTTGCTTTCTATTGATTTTGTCATCTATCATTTGTTCGAACATTTTCTTGATGGATGCCATTTCTTTAGTGATTTGGTTAGATAACCTAATTTCTAAACTTTCTATTTCATTAGATTCATCGTCTGATCTTGATCTGTTTGGCTGCTGGTCGTATGACCTTTGATTATTTTTGTGATACCAAGGTTTTGAGTGTTTGTTTCTGAGTGGAGGTGTTCGGCGGTCGTTGTCGTGTCTTCTCCACTGGTCAGAACGGTTGTAATCATACCACGGTGGTCGCGGTCGGCGATCTTGGTGGTATGAGTTAGAGTGGGAATTTTGGTGCCGAAAGTTTTGTTTTGGCGCATAATCTCGATAATCGGTGTTATCTTGGTATCGTTTTGGCTTTATTTTATGGTACGGTTGCTGGTTGTACCGCGGAGGGGTCTGTGGTGCTTGCGGTGGAGGCATTTGAGGACTGTCGGGTGTCCTTTTTGTGCCTTCCAATTGCAGCGAGTGAGAGTTATTCTTTATCGGGAACATTTCGCGAGGTGTGGATTTTGCTGAATTTTGTTTGTACAAGAGGAAGCCTCTGATTGCAAGATCGCGAAGTTTCTTACTGGACATGGTATAGGGATCTGCCGCGACGCCGAGATGGGTGCTCGTGCTGTGGTGAAGGTTTCTGAGGAACAGTTGTTTGAACTGCTCTTCTTCCTCCATACCTGGGTCGTTGCGATTACCAAAGTATGCCTGTAGCAAGGTGTGGTAATATTGTTGGGGTGATTCGTTTTTCCCCTGTTTAATGGTGTGGGCATAGTCGAAACCTGTTTGATGAAGTGCGTCAGAAAATTCATCCACCATGAGGCGGCACAGTGTTGTGTAATCATTTCTGATCTGAGGTAGTTGACGTTCAATGAAATCATTGACAAGCCTGCTCGAGGTTGCTTTGATTAGGTAGATTTTATCTTCAACATTAGCCATTGGATAACTTTTTAGATAAAAATCAATGTCTCTCAAAAATGCTCTAGCATTTTGGGGTTCGTCGAACTTTGGTTCGAATCTCGGAATGTTTCTGGCGATTTTATCCAGGTCGCGGTTGGACGGTCGATTGCTATTCGGGGGCCTGGCGGGCGTCGGTCCGCCGTCAATAGGAGGGTCCGCGGAGGCATCCCGGGGCCTCCTTAAGCGACGCGGACGTACCGGTGGGTCGGTGGTGCGCAGGACTTGTCGAGTTGCGTCTTCACCGTCGGAGTCAGGATCGCCATCAGCCTCCGACATTGACAATGATGAGAGAGCGTGCCCGAGCTCACGTCTTGCGTCTAGGAGCTCTCTCCTGGTGAGGTTCAATTGTCGTTGAACCTTAGCAGTAGCTACTTTACCGTCAGCTACTTGTTGTAATAAGTCATTAACCCTCTCTCGTTCTGCGTCTAATTCTCTAGAGAGCAGTTTAGTTTTGGCTTTTGAGGCTTTGATCGCCCCTTCTGCCTCAAGGAGGAGTTTCTTCCCATCATTTGACTCGTGTAGTTGTGCGTCTAATTCCCGGGTGGTGGTGTCGAAATCATGTTCGAGAACGCGTATTTTATCACCGAGTAGCACTTTGGATTTTTCTAATTCTTTATTCTCAGTGATTAATTGATTAACCTGATCTTCCGCTTCTTCTAGGTAAGTCACACGCATTTGGAGCAGTCCATTTTCTTCACGTGTTTCGTCATACTGGACTGTGAGGTTCGCGCAGCGGGCTTCGCGTTCCTCGATGGCTTCGAGTTGAGCGTCTCGTTCGCGCTCGAGGGTTTTAACCCGATCCTGTTCGTATTTTAACTGGGCGGAGAATGCTGATATTACAAAGCCGAGCTGTTTAACCAGCTCCTTATCTTTCAGCTTTTTTGAAACGGCTGCAGTGACGCAATCGGCCACAAGGTCTCCTAATTCTTGAGGGGGAGATTCTCGGATTTTGGCATCAATTGTGGATTTTCCGTCCCCTAAAATTTCTGTGAGGAGGAATTCTAAGTTCTCGGCTGGATGGTCTTCTGAGGAGACAGACATGTTGATTTGTTGTGGATCAAAATCGTACGAAGAACTCTAAAGAATTTCAAAATTTCAAATAATTTTTCAAACAAAGTTTAAAAATTACAATGGTAGTAAATTGTTTTATCTTATTTCGTTTGTTCTTAGCAATTCACTGTTTGGTAAATAAAAACTGAGTGGTAAACTTGAAAAAGTTTGGTGTGGTTTGTTTAATTTAAACAATTGTTCTTAGTCATTCAAGATTTGTTCTTAATGACTTAAGACTTTTATTTAAATTAACTTTACTTTAATTCAATTTCGTTGAATTAATCAACAGGTATTTTAATCAATTAAAAAAAATGTTTTATTGAAATTAAATTCAAATCTTATTGAATTTATTTTAATCAATAAATGTTTTCCTCAATTAATTTAAACTTTAGTTTAAATTAGCTTTACCTTGATTCAGTTTCCTTAGATTAATCAGGCGATTAATCAATTGGAAAAAGAAAAAGAGAAAGAAAAAAAAAATTTTTTTTTTTTTTTAAATTAAATTCAAATCCTAATGAATTTATTGTAATCAATAAATGTTATTTTTAATTGATTAAATTCTGTTTTAATTTATCAGTTTTATTTCAGTTGTAATTTTCTTTAGGTTGATTATTAAGAATGGTTTGTGTTTAAATTCGGTTGTGTTGAATTTAATTACCTTAATTAAAACTGGTTTAACTTTTATTAAACTTATTTTTAATTAATAAATCCTTCTTAAATTAGTTGCTTTCATTTAATTAACTTCCTATTCAATTTAATTGTTTTTAATCAAATTGATTTAATTTTAATCACACTGGATTAATCATTTAGTAAAATGTGTATTTTACTTTAATCATTACTTTATTTATTTAAACTGTTTTAGTTTAATTATTTTTTCCAAATTGGTTTAAATCTTGTTAAACCTTGATTTTAGTGCGTCACTTGTATTTAAATGAGTTACCTTAGTTTTAATAAGATTACCCTTTTAATGGCTTAACTTCCGTTTAGTTATGGGCCTTGTGTGTGCGTGTGTGTGTGTACTGAGAGATGACGAAATCAGATCGAGCACATTTAAAACCACACGATTTCAGCAAAGTGACGGTAAAGACAGCTGTATCGATGCACAGCTGTCAAGCAAAACGTGTCTAAAGACACGCTGTAACTTAAATGTGTTTAAAGTCTCACTGGGCACGATAGGTTAGCTTGATGCTAACCGCTTAGTAGCAGGCTGCTGCTGCTAGGCTGAGGCTCTCGTTAGCCTGTTATTCGCGAGCTCGCCACGAGGGGCAGTCGCGTCTCAAAAAGGGACAGGAAGGCCTGTCTTTGTGTGTGAGCAGGGGCTTGACACACTTGCTTCCGGTTTCTGGAGCTTACACACATGTGTTCCAACCACAATGAGCTAACATGAGCTAATACAACGATAGCTTGTCCGTTTTAAGGAACGGAAGATTCAGACGACTTACTCTTTGTTTGCGTCGGTAGATACCAGAGTTTCAGAGCTCTTCGGGGTAGCAAAGTCCTAGTTTGCACTGTCTGCGTATCTTTTCCTTTTATACGGGGTTTTCCCGGTTCTGGCAACTTACTGTTTACCTCTGACGTCATAGTCACTGACGGCGCAGTGATTAATTTTAACTTTTTCGGCCCGGCGGCCTTTCATAACATTAGCGCTTTAAAACATGAAGACACGGCGGTCTTATTTATTCAGTTTCTAAGCATTAGCGCGGCGGCTTTGCTTAGAATACAACATTGGTCGGGGCTCGGCGGCTTCCGAACCAATCTGGCAACACGAGTGTTCAGTTTTTAGACCGGCTTTTGATTCCAATGATTATTCATTAACGCTGTGTTTATGGCTTCAGCTAGTCCCATCTGGGGTGCCAGAAATTATGTAGGAAGATGAGATGAGTTATTATTAATGGGTTATATAACTAAGAATATTAATTATGATTATTAATATTACTTCAAATTTGCGGGGTGCCACTCCTTTTAACAGGAGAAATATGTCTAAGTTTTTAGACTAAACTCATCAATGTGAAACCAGGGAAAAGTGAATTCTACCAGACATCTACACCATCATCACAGCTTTAATGAATCAGAAGAATCAAATATTATGTTTAACCTTTTATTCAAAAGTCAACAATTAACACAGTCAAAATATCAATTGAAATGGGATAATTAAATCATGATAAAATGCATTTCTAGGCTAATAAAAGTGAGGATTATACGTAATAAAGTGAAATCACTAATCTAGGAGGATGCTAATCTACTAAATATTGAATAAAAATGCAGGATACATATTCAATAATAAGATCATAAAATCAAAGAATAAAATAAAGAGAGCTCATAACAAAGAGAGGAGGACGGACAAGGGGGAGACGAACAAACATGAATGAGATGTACTGTGTGTGCAGCATGTTGTTAATGCGTGTAAGTTTGTAGTTATGGAAATATGTATGTGATCTATTGTGGATGAAGTTGCTGGTGAAAGTTCATTCTTGTACCTTGGAGGTGAGGTCAGGCTGGACCTGGAGGTGCTGTTGAAGCAATGTAGCAGGACGTGCCACCGTTGGTTCTGTTTCGGTTCCACAGAATTTAGCCCCTTCAGCCGATCCGGGCGGTTAGGCCTTCGCAGCTGGCTTCGATAATGGCTCTTGGCTAACCCCAAGGGTCGCGGGCCGGGCTTCCTTACGGCTGTTACGCACGTCACTGGGTGCGGAATTCGTCCGAACCAAGCAGCTGTTGATTACAAAATCTAACTGTTTCAACTAAAAATAAAAATGAAATGAAAGACTGGAAACATGAGGGAAGACGGGTGAGCATGAACGCCCGCGTCCAAAACTATAGTTTCTAGTCGCGCGTCTTTTTTTAAAGGACGTTTGGCGACGCCTTTTGGAGGAGGCGTCTGGGTGGATCCTTCTGTGATCATGTCGGTGATTGGTCAATGTTTCTGCTTTCAGCTTGTGGGTGTGTCTTGGGTGTGTGTAAGTGTAAGACAGCGACAGACAACAAGGGATGATTCTAAACATAGAAGAATGCCTAATAATTAATTCCACATATTTCAAAACATCTTTTCAACATCATATCCTGAAATATCATGTATTACGAAAGAGTTTGATACCAAACACGACTAGGAAATAGCCTCGAATCACTTTAGGAACTAATTAATGCATTTTACCTGTAATTACTCATAACATAAATGTCAAAAATCATGTTATGCCTCCTCTTAACTATACGGTCGCAGTAAATACCTCAAACTAACTTTTGTGATGTTTTTCTGGTAATTTTAAGCACTTTTAAATGATAAACACTTTAAAATAGCATTCTGTTGGTTATTGTCTTGCATGAAACGAGTGTGATTGAACAGCAATATTTGTAATTCCAATTTCTGGAGAAATCATTCCACAACAATGTTTTCATTTGTAATTTTTCAGTCAAACACATGTTCGTTGTTCTCATTTCTAACTTTTCAAACATAATACAATTTCTTTGTTCTCCTTTCTTCACTAGGAGACCTCTCAGTGAAGGTCTGGTAAGCGTCTTCCTGTGATATCTCACCACAGGGGGTCAAAGGGCATTGGGACCGTTCTTTGAACTTATAGCATCCCACAGTATCTGTTTGATAAGGGGGAGAAGAGGGATGTTCTTCTTTTGATCATAAATGTCGCAGGGAGGTAATATAGGGAAAAACTGTCCTTGGATTCTCTGGTCCTTTTGTTTGGCCGGAAGGGGAGTCGTAAAAGAAGGGTTCATACTACGTACTTCAAATAGCTGGTTCAGTCTTAGCGGCTCCGGTATTGAGTTCACAGACCACATAGTGGGGTTAGTCCTGCATCTCAGAGTTACGGGGGCAGTTGTGTTTACACAGTTCGTGATAACACAAAAACAGGCTCCTTGGTTAATTCTTGCTAGCAAAAGGGGGAAGATTTACGCTTGAGGTGCTTTTGTTCCCTACAGTTGTAAACACATAGTGCCAATGTTCTGATCTTGTTCTCTGGAGAATGTGCTGCACCCTATTGTGAACATAATAATAAAAAAAAATGTTTAGATTTGTAGTTTGTGTAACCAAAAACCACTTTACTGTTTGTGTAGAACTTGATAGAATCCAGGATCAAGTCAATATAATCCTGAATGAATTCTGCCATCTCAACCACCAGAACTGCACCACACAGTTTGTCTTGGAATAGTTGGATCATTCTGAGGTGTGAGCTTTGCTTTTCCCCTAATAAACCCAGCTCAAACTTCTCCATCCTCTTGTATTACCCACAGATATGCTACAGCAACAATAGCTTTGGTAGAGGCGTTGGAGAATACACAGAGCTCGGATTTAGCCGCCTTAGCCAGAGAGACATCTGTGTATGATCTGGTATATGAAGATTCCTCAGTTCTTGTAGAAAGTTGCGCTAAGCTTCCCACTTGCAACACTTGTCCTCAGCTAGCTGTGCATCCCACTCAGACATTTCTGTTGTTAATTCCTGGAGAAGGGCCCTCCCTTGGATCAACGCCGGACAAAGCAAACCCAAGGAGTCAAACACACTATTCACAGTAGAAAGAACACCACAGCGTGTGAATGACTTGGTTTCAGCAGACACAGAAAAGGTGAAGGTGTCACTCGTTAACTCCCAAAGACGCCCACAGCTGAGTTGAGTGGGGGCTGGTTCTCCACCCAGGTCTACATTGGTGATAGCTGCTGCGCAGTCTCCAGGGTCAAATGATCCCAAAACTGCTGGGCTGTTTGAGACAAACTTGTGGAGCCTAAGATTAAACTCAGCCAGCGAGCTCTGTGTTCTGTGCAGCAAATCGATAGCTTCATCATCTGTTGGTACAGAATAGAGTCCATCAACATAGAAATTTCTCTCTACAAAGTTGACAGTATCTGGTCCATACTCTGGTGCGCCCTCTCTAATGGCTCTCCTCAGACAGTAGACTGCTACAGCGGGAGATAAGCTGTTGCCAAAAATGTGCACTTTTGTGTTCATTCTGTGGTCAATTACCTCCCTTGTTACATCATGGTCATTGTACCACAGGAACCTTAAATAATTCCTCTGATCTTCTTGGGCAAGGAAGCAATGCAACGTTTGCTGTATATCCACCAAAACAGTAACCTTTTCTGTGCGGCGCACAACAGCACTCCAAGAAGGGAGTTGTTGAGGTCTGGGCTAGTGAGAAGCACATCATTGAGAGAGATGCCTAAATATTGAGCACTTGAGTTGAACACCACTCTGATCTGTCCTGTTTTTTTCTAGATGAAGTACCAACCTTGTTCTTGGTGCTACTTCTGCGTGGTTTTTTCAAATATTTTTCCCATGGAATCAACATATTGTTTTTCCATGCAGGGCCTTGCTTTCAGACTTTGTTGCAGTGATGCAAAGCATTTTACTGAATGTTGGGTAGTTTTGTTTATATCTGTCTGAATGGGAGTGGTGCTACCCAACTTTGTGCTTTGTTTCTGTAAACCTCTTTGTCCAACTTTAAGAAGATTTCATCTTCAAGTGAAGGTGCCAGCTTCAGGGCTTGAGACTGCGACCAAATTGGTTGCATATGCAAGTATTTTTTCAGTGTGCGAATTCTGCCCCTAGCCAAAAACAACCACATATTCTGACTGAGGGGAATAAAACACATCTGCTGGTACCATATTTTCCATGAAATGAGCATTTCTATACCCTGCAATTTGTTTTTCGCCTCTAGGGGGTGCAGTTACCCGGGAGGGATGCACATATTTGGACCTGGGCGGAGCAGACCTTTCCACTGACACCTCGTTTGGCCCAATCCGAGCACTTTTGGAACCACTATTGACGCAGGAGCCACTTTCACATTGCTCTCTCCCATAGACACAGTACAAGGAGGCGGTGCCCTTCCCTCATGTGGATGTGGTTCCAGTGCCTCTAACTGACACGCCCCCAGCATCTAAGAGCAGAGAGAAGTGCTTGTTCTTCCATAATTTTGAGACCTAGTTTTATATACTTAGCAATTTTTTTCATCTTTCAAATTTGGCTCCATGGTCAATGACATGTTTCTGTGGTGTGACAAACTCATAACACAAATGTGTTTCTGCTTTACATGGACTTTAATGGATGGGGCTTTTGGTGTATTGGAGAGCATTTAGTCACATCATTGACATTTCTTTCTGGGTTGATTGTACTGGAACCAGTTGAGAAAACATATATCTTCTGGACTGTGATGGGGTTCCTTACATTCTTTATGAATTATCTTTCATGCTTTGGCAGTAACCCGCCAGCTGTTGGTAGAACAAAGCATGGGTCATTCCTCTTCTTAGCTTCATTACTCACAAACCTGGTAAAAAACTCAAAAGGTGGAAACTGTCCTCCATCTTCGACCTTGTACTGTGTACCAGCTGACATCCATTTTTCTTGAAGTCCGAAGGGCATTTTTGAAACGACTGGCTCAATTCCTCGGGAAGTATATAAATAAGATAGAGCTTGAAGTTAACCATCTTCTTTGGCACCCTGAATTTCCATTAACAGGTCTACTAACTCTCTTAGCTTTGTGTGCTCTTTAGCTGAAATCCTTAGAAAGTCATCAAGCCTGTTCAAAAGAGCGTTTTCAATTATTTCTGGCGCTTCATAACATTCTTGCCTTGTCCAAAATTGCACATGAACATATAAAGTACAGACAAAATTGCATTAAACAAATATTAGATGTCAGAAATAGAGTCAAAGACACGCTAAATATGTGTATGCCTCTCCACTCAATCTGAAGTTACAGATGTGGAGACAAATGTGGTCTTTTATCTAAAAGGCAATGGTGCCCTCTACTGGGGACAACTAAACTTTCAACATAGCCACTGCAAATCAAGGCATGAGAAAACTATGGGCCAAACGTTTAGGATGCCTGCTCTCTCTCTCATTTCAATTCACTTTCATTCCAAACAGCTTTTTTGGCATGACAAACATGTTTACATCGCCAAAGCAAATGCGACATATCAAGTTAAGCAATAAATAAATAAATAAATACTTTATGAAAAAAAAAATAAAAAATCTAGGTCAGTCAGACATCAACAATCTCCGGAAAAAAAACTGATTTGGAATGTAAGCATTATAATGTTCAATCACTCTGTTTTGAAAATTAAAGCTTTTGATTAATCTAATCTTTCTGTGTCAGAAAATTAATTCTAAATATCATATTACATAAATAATGTCCATGTATATATATACATGGACATTATTTATGTAATATATGTGTAATATATATATATATAGCGGCTAAGATAAGCGGGCACATGGATCAATACATGAGCACAGCTCAGAAGGGAATCGGCAAAGATACCAGAGGTGCCAAACACCAGCTCCTGGTAGACAGAACAGTCGCTCGAGACTGCAGAACCCGACATACTAACCTGAGCACTGCCTGGATTGATTACAAGAAGGCCTATGACTCAATACCACATACTTGGATCATTGAATGCCTGGAGCTATACAACATCAACAGGACTCTAAGAACCTTCATTGCAAACTCGATGAGGCTGTGGAAAACCACCCTTGAAGCCAATGGCATGCCACTTGCACAAGTCTCCATCAAATGTGGCATATTCCAAGGAGACGCCCTGTCCCCACTGCTGTTCTGCATAGGTCTGAACCCCCTCAGCCAAATAATCAACAAGACTGGCTATGGATACCGACTCAGGAACAGGACCATCATCAGTCACCTCCTCTACATGGATGACATCAAGCTGTACGCTAAGAATGAGCGAGACATCGACTCACTGATCCATACCACCCGGATATACAGTGCAGACATTGGGATGTCATTCGGACTAGAGAAGTGTGGTCGGATGGTGACTAAGAGAGGGAAGGTAGTCCACACAGAATGGGTCTCACTCCCAGAAGGAACAATAGCAGACATTGAGGACAGTTACAAGTACCTCGGAATCCCACAAGCAAATGGCAACCTCGAAGAGGTGACAAGGAAAGTGGCTATGGCCAAATACCTCCAACGAGTAAGACGGGTCGTAAGAAGCCAGCTCAATGGCAAGAACAAGACCCAGGCAATAAACAGCTACGCCCTGCCAGTAATCAGATACCCTGCAGGAATAATAAGCTGGCCAAAGGATTAGATACAGACCACAGATGTTAAGACGCGAAAGCTCCTAACCATGCACGGAGGGTTCCACCCCAAATCCAGCACCATGAGACTGTACGCTAGCCGGAAGGAAGGAGGACGAGGACTAGTGAGTGTGAGAACCACTATCCAGGATGAAACATCCAAGATCCATAAGTACATCAAGGACAAGGCTCCAACAGATGACGTGCTCAGTGAATGTCTCAGACAATGGGGAACAGAAGATGAGGTGCTGGAGGTTCCGTCATGGGAGGACAAGCCCCTACACGGGATGTACCACCGAAACATAACTGAAGTGGCGGATATCAAGAAATCCTACCAATGGCTAGACAGAGCCGGACTAAAGGACAGCACAGAGGCACTCATCATGGCTGCACAGGAGCAGGCCTTGAGCACCAGAGCAATAGAGGCCCAGATCTACCACACCATACAAGACCCCAGGTGTAGGCTGTGCAAAGAGGCCAATGAGACAATCCAGCACATAACTGCAGGGTGTAAGATGCTGGCAGGGAAAGCTTCTTACATGGAGCTCCATGACCAAGTGACTGGTATAGTGTACAGGAACATCTGTGCAGAGTATGGGCTGGAAACACCAAGGTCAAAGTGGGAAACACCTCCAAAGGTGGTAGAGAATGACCGAGCCAAGATCCTGTGGGACTTCCAGATACAGACGGACAGAATGGTAATGGCGAACCAACCAGACATTGTGGTGGTGGACAAAGAGCAGAGGAAAGCCGTTGTGGTCGACATAGCAATATCAAGCGACTTCAACATCAGGAAAAAGGAACACGAGAAACTAGAGAAATACCAGGGGCTCAGAGAAGAGCTGGAGAAAACCTGGAGGGTGAAGGCATCAGTGGTGCCCATGGTCATTGGGGCACTCAGGGCAATGACCCCCAGACTGGAGGAGTGGCTCCAGCAGATCCCAGGAAATACATCAGACATCTCGGTCCAGAAAAGTGCAGTTCTAGGAACAGCAAAGATACTGCGCAGAACCCTCAAGCTCCAAAAGAGACCGCCCGCGGAGGGTGAGGAAGAGATTTTTTTTTATTTATTTATATATATATATATATATATATATTTATGTACACAATCACACACAAGCCATATTACACACACAAGTACAAAGTAACCTCTATTTCTAAATTTGTCATTTTGAGATTAAAAGTGTTCATTGTCTTTCTGTGTAAATGAGAGGCTTTGCTTACATTGTTAATAGAAGTCTTTATGTCCTCTGATGTCTCCTCCTGCTTGTGGGACACTTCAGTGGGCTGCTGTGGATGCTGGTGCTCCTGTCCTCATCCGTTCTTCTTCTCCACCTCCATCAGTAGATGCTGGTGCTCCTGTCTGACATTCCTGTAAAGTAAGCTCTATTTTTACTCGTGATAGCATTTTTAGAATAAACGTGTTTATTGTCTTTCTGTTGAAATTAGAGGCTTTGCTTACAATGCTTTGATTGATAGAAGTGTTTCTTCATCTCTGGTGTCTGATGTCTCTTCCTGAGGTTGTTTGTGGGACACTTCAGTGGGCTAGTGCCCCTCCATCTTTCTTCTCCTCCTCCATCAGCTGGTTCTCTCCAGTCCAAACTTTTACAAGCATTAGTAAAACATCTATTATTTTCAGACATGTTCAGAGTCTCTGTGTAAACGAGAGGTTTTGCTTACATTATTTTAGGTATTAGAAATATTTCTTCTCCTCTTCCATCAGTGGATGCTGTTGCTCCTCCATCTTTCTTCTCCTCCTCCATGGGTGGATGCTGCCTCCATCTTTCTGGTCTTCCATCAGTGAATGCAGGCGTACATGTCTGACTTTTTACAAGCATTATTTTAAAGTAACATGACTTTTTACAATAAACATGTGTCCAGTGTCTTTCTGTGTAAATGAGATGCTTACATTTTTTGGATAATTGAAGTGATTCTATCTCCTCACAAATGGCTTCAAACTCACAGATAAATACAGATGTAGTCAGTGCTTTAGCAGAGTAACAAACTGCTGCAATTTAAGTTTTTGTATTAAATTAACCATCTTTAAATGTTTGTTTTTACTGAAATAATATGACATACAGTATAATATCTCTTTAAGTGTCCCATATAGGATTTTTTGTTTTGTTTAGTTTTGACTGTGTTTTTAAAAAATTGCAAAGTGAAATTTTGTAAAATCTTATGTCATTGTTAAATTGTAAAAACATGTTAAATGAGTTAAAGATTATTAGGTAATGGCTAGTAAAATAGGAACATGATGATTTCCTTTGAAATGTAATGAATATGAAACAATTGCATAATTTAAGAAGTGTTGGAATAATGTAAAAAAGATAAATGTTGAAACTTAGAAGTTTACCACCTTTTTAAGTTACTGTTAGTTTTCCTTCATTATCTTACCCTAAAATTAAAGTAAAATTGAAAATATACTATTTTAGAAGTGTATATCAAACTGGTAGCCCTTTGGATGATTCAGCAGCTTTGACATAGCTCGCAGTTTCCGAAAAGGTTGGCGACACCTGGTGTAAAGGAACATTTAGTTTACTTATTACAGCATTTTTACAATAAACATGTTTGTGTTTATGAGTAAATTAGAGGCTTTGCTTACATTTTTTTAACTTAATGGAAGTCTTTCTTCTCTTCTTCCATCAGTGGATGCTGGTGCTTCTCCACCTTTCTCCTCCTCCTCCATTAGTGAATGTAGGCGTTCCTGTACGAGACTTTACAGGCATTATTTTAAAGTCAATTTTTACAATAAACATGTGTTCAGAGTGTTTTTGTGTAAATGAGAGGCTTTGCTTTCATTGACAGAGGCCTTTCTTCATCTCCATCCTCTGCTGATGTATCCTCCTGTCCTCCATCTTTTCTTCCCTTGTTCATCTCATATGCTGGGAATAAATCGTTTATCTCTACAGCTTAACAACCTAACTTTACCTTATATACATATGTGTTTTATGAGAGTGTCAGGAGAACCACGCCGTGTGTGGCACGTCATAAAGAAAATAAAAATAAAATGTTTACAATCTAATAAGGTCCCGGTGCCAGATGCTGCAGATGCAAAGGCCAGCTATGACTCATCACCTAAAATAACTATTTACAAAAGGGTCAAGACGCTACAATCAGAATCAGAATTCCTTTATTAATCCCAGGAGGAAATTGCTTATGTTACAGCCACTTAAGAAAAATCACAAATAAAAGAATAAATGTTTAACAAAGACGAAAGAAAGAATAAACCTTAAATAAGTGTATAATTAAGTAAGACTCTTAAAATTATGGATCAGATACACACATTAAGATTATTATTAATAAAATAATAATAATAATAATAATATACAAATATGATAGATTTTTACTAAAATAATACAAAATGTTCAAATATGATTTTGATATTTACAACAATCAAGCTGTGAGGTTACAGTGATGAATTATACAGTTTGATCACCACAGGCGTTCTGTGGAGCACCGTGGTTGGATAAGCCTGGTGCTGAAGGTGCTTCTGTGACTGACCAATACATCATGGAGTGGGTGGGACTCATTGACCAAGATGGCCTTCACCTTGGACAGGCTCCTCCTCTCTTTTACCACTGTCAGAGAGTCATTTTTTACTCCCACAACATCACTGGCCTTGAGGATGAGTCTGTTGGCGTCTGCGACCCTCAGTCTGCTCCCCCAGCAAACAACAGCGTAGAAAATCGCACTCACCACCACAGACTCAAAAAACAACCTCAGCATTTTTCTGCAGATGTTGAAGGACTTCAGCCATCTCAGAAAATAGAGGCGGCTTTGGCCCTTCCTGTAGAGGGAGTCATTGTTCCTCCCACAGTCCAGGATGGACTACAAAGAAAGTAGGTTATATACACAAGCCTTGGTAAAAATAACTAAAGGCTGAGCTCCAGCACCAGCTGGATCCTCTCTGTACCTCTGACCAGACACACTGAGACCAGGTGTTGACTCTTGGGAAGATTCCTCGCTGATGTCTGCAAACCTACCTTCATCCTAAAATGGAGCTGGAGGCCGAGAAATCTGAATCCTCTGGGTTCCTCGTAGAAGTACAGATCCACACCTTCACCGCCAGGTCATTGTAGACAAAGAACTCAGATGTCAAAAGCAAACATGTCAATCTCAGCTGCCTCTAAATTCACTACAGAAAGTTCGGCTCAGTCTGAGTCGGTCCACACTGGATCTAAACCCAGGGGTCGTCCACACTGGGTCCGAACCCAGGGGGTCGCACAGCCCGGGACCAAACCCGGAGGCTCGGCCCAGGCTGGAAGCAATCTCCAAGGTGAGGCCCACTCATGGACTAAACTTGAAATAAAGAAAAATATTAATAAACAGGGATATTTCAAGATCAAGGTTTCTGCTCGGGGGCCGCCTGCCTGGCTGGTCTCACAGGTCCAGGGCTGTTTTATAGTTCACAGTAATAAGAAAAATAATTATTGGATGTTGTATTTCCTCAGACCTACACACTAATTTATTTTAATAACTAATTTCATAAAACGACAATCAAACAGAGGGGTATTTCCAGTGTGTGATCTAAAACATGCCAAGTTTAATTAATTGTTACAATGATTTTTGAAACTTTGGATTGTACATGTATAATTTAAAAGGGGATAAATATTTCTACAGTAAATAATCAATGTAGGAAATAAAGTACAAACAGATTAAACATCACATAAATCAAGAAATATTAAACCACAAACAATGCAAACAGCATCCATGGTAAATACAGTACATTTCACCCAGTCAGCAACAATTATTTATTTATTTTTTTCTTTTAAGTCTGAATGAACGTGGCTGCTAAAATAAACAAACCAAAAAAATCACAACAGGTAATTCAGGTGCTCATGAGAAGTGTATTGAAGTCAAAATATCAATTTTCTCTCGAAAAAAAATTGACTGAAATAATGTAGAATAAAGTACAAATTTCCATCAGAGAGAGTTAAATACTAAATAAACCTCTGAAAAACAGCCTCAGCAGCCCAAATGCTCACTTTAAGTGTTACATCAGAGTAAAATTATCACGGAAGCAAATGTTAAACACATGATAAATGACAACTCAGCATTTCTTGATTTTCGTTACGTTAAAACCATTTTCTGTAGGCCTTTAATATAAATATAAACATCAGACAGGCCTAGAATCATGACGATTATAAATCATAACACACGTTTGATGCTAAAATGATTAAAGTAGGCCTATCAGATGAATAATGAAAACATGTCTTACCTTGGGCCTTGCACGCGCGGCCATGGTCAACTCCTGGTTTAAAGTCTTTCTCTGGTCATGCTGGGCTGGTCTGGTAGAGGTCAAGTGGTGACTTTTCTCTGTGTTTTGTAAATGTTTCGCTGCTCAAAGTTGCTCACAGCTCTTCTCTCTCGTCTCGCTGCTCACAATGAACGCTGGAGGCTCGCAGGTGACTTTAAAAGTTGCATCCATCTCGTTGCCATGACTCCAACACCAGTTTACGGACACACTTACAAAACTTGTCAAGATGCACAGTCTATTTTCATTTTTTATTTGTGAGTATTAATGTGGGGTTTTAAGTGAGGTGATTATATGTCAAGTTTTACTTGCTCGTGACCACTTTCCACGTCTTGTCCGGTGCATAAAATTAATCTTGGTGTCTCCATCTTGGTGTCCCAAGAAGATATTTTAATGACCCGTGTGATGGAGTCCAATTAAGAATCCAATGTTCAGAGGGGCAGAGAGAAGAGAGTGCAAGTAGGACAAAAAGGACCAAATAACTCCTATTTTAATGAAAAATGTCAGCAGAAAGACCCTCTAGTACATGGCTTTAACTACACTTGGCTGTGGGCCATATTGTCAGAAGGCTGTTGTTTGTGGGCCTGGGTACAGTTCCTCTCAAAAACAACCATCACATTTTCAATATGTTTATTGAACTCTTTAAATTCTATAAACAGCACCGGTTGTATTTTTGCACAAGTAACATACAAGCTTCAAGTTTAATTAAGTAATAATCACAGCACCTGCTGGTTAAAAAGTGCAAGAAATAAATAAACTGAAAAACATGACCAATTCCTGGTTTCATTAAATATCAGTAACAGCACCTTCTGGCTATTTGTGCAAGAAATTGAAAGTACAACAACATAACTAACTTCAGGTTTAACTTAATAAAAAAAAAAAAGCATAGTCACAAAGGCATACACCTGTTGGATTTCTGTTTCTTTAATTTATTTAAAGAGGGCACAGTCACAAAAACACCCTGCTCACTTTCTGTGCAAGAAATAATAAAAAACAACAGTAACAGCACCAGTTTGCTTTTTGTAGGGAGATACTAAAACCCGGAAACATTTCAAATTCTGTTCCGTACTACATGCACAGGCTGCAATATCACCAAGTTTATCATTGTACCAGTTGTTAGAGCTACTATCTTTACCAGGCAGAACATATTTGTTCTTGGATATTGTTTTACAGAGTTTTATTGGCCTTTCTTTACCAGCGATTATTTCCTACTGCTCAGAAACGCATGGAAACCAGTTGTATTTTTTAATATATATTTATTTTCTAATTATTATTATTCAAAAGGGTACCTCATTCAGATGTAGCCTACGTATATGTTCATAACAGGAACTATGCACAATAATAAAATAATATGTATAAATGTGTAAATATGCAGTAACCAATCACCGGTAAATAAAACCCTATTAAACCCAGAAAAACAGCTGACCACCAGTGGAATAGCCCTGCTCTAGTACAATAAACCTCCATTGAGGTTCAGAGAGGGATTTGACATTGGAGAAGTATAGGCAGCTCGTCTTTACTTTGTGTACATTTTTTAATGTGTACTGTAAAGGATACAGTGTATAAAGTCTGTTAGTTTCCAGTGTTTGGGTGTGTGTGTGTGTGTGTGTGTGTGTGTTTGGGCTGTCTCCTGTTTAACAAGTGAGTATTATCCCTCTGATTAGACACAATTTAGTGTCATTCTAATACTGGATCATTGTCTATGTGATACCTTTTTCCTGTGGGTCAGCCAGTATGTTGGTTTTGGTTTTGCACCCTTGAACATCTTTATTTTATACTTTGTAGATTTTGAGTTTGTTAATTAAAGGGGTTTAAATTTGAACTCATGCATCCTCTCTACATCTGGGTACACTGTTTCCATAATAGGGTCTATTTCAGCATGTATGCACCTTTTTTTCCACTAGATGTCAACATTGACCTTCTCAAGCTGTCGTATACTGCTTTCTCGATGGTGCTGCAAATCATAATATTCTGTGCTTAATTTTGTGTGGAGATCCCTCTAATTGAAATACATCTAAAACAGTTTATAATAATTGATTGTGGCTGATTCATTGCAAATAATGTTTTTACATTTCTAAGGATATAGTATACTTGTGCGTTGCTGTTAAGTCACATGCAATACTTGTGTTTGTAACATTCTAATAAATTATTGTTGCTTTTTAAAGAATAGATTTCTTTATATATAATTAATTAGCATTAAGGTGACACAAAAATTGATTCTACTGCTGTGTGATTGGATTGGTGCCAATGGCTGAGTGGCTAGTGTTTTATATGCAGATGAAATGCTGAGTGTGTAGTCCCTCTTTGGTTTGGTTTCCTCACCCTGAGCATGGTTGGGTTTGATGGATGGAACAAGCTCTCTCCAGATGTGCAGTTGTTAGGCCTGTAATTACACCATCATGCCGGATAGTGGAGTTACATCTCCAGTTGCTTGTGTCCCACAGGAGACAAACATTGCTCACATTGTTGCTGGGGCTTGTGTGCACATCTGGGCCTCCGGTCAGGTGCTCTGAATAAGGGCAAAGCTGCAGGGAACAGGCTTCTGCTTCTCCCTCCATGCCCACAGCATGGTGGTTGGGGGGTTGGGCACACTTGTGACCAGTGGGATGCATGCACATTTCTCCTGGCACAGCAGAACCGCATTTATCAACAGAATGGCTAGCTTGAGTTAACTCTGTGATCTAAATATTACACACATTTCTTTATGGAGCATCTGCTCGATGTGGAGTATATATCTGGAGAAAGCACTGATATTGATTTTGTGGATGGATAAAAACATGGCTATACAACTATATTTTTTCCTAGGCCACATTTTTACACCACACGTTTTGGTATCAAATTGATAACAAGTAAATAAAGAGCCATTGTCTGATGTCATCCAAAACTAATACTTTTTATTCATTTGGTGGATCCATCATCCAATTACTCAATCTAAATACATTTTCATGATGTTTTATTTTCATGACTGTCTTTTGGATCATTCATTTGCTAAAATTCAGGGCAGACTTTGGGCCCTGAATTTATTATTATTTATTATTATACTTTTTTATAATATATTTTAGTTTTGTATCAATAAAACAGTAATACCTACTTTTTACAGACATTGTCAGTTGTGGATTTCTTTCTTCAGTACGCAAAAATCACAAAATTATCATGGGAGGGGATTTCTCTCCTATTGTCAGTTTCTGTACATCTGTCTTTTATGTCACATCATGTTCCTTAAATGAAATGTTATCCCTGTATTTCACTGGCTTTTTGGTCATTTAACAGCTCGCTGTCATTTCATTTTGGCTTGAAAATTAAACCACTTTCTCTCTGCCACCCTTTGCTCCAGATCGCCAGTGTGTGTGTGTGTGTGCTGGAGGGATGAACAAAGACTGATATTGCAAGTGAACAGCTCTTTTACGAATAGTATACAGGTCTATCACAGACATCCACCCTTCTTGCAGCTGTTGGAATATAACAAATAGAAGACATTACCTGTTCTTTCAAGTCACCTTCTGTCATGAAGTGTCTCCCCATGTCATAATACACACACACTAGGCACAAGGGATTGGTTGTTTTGACCAAGCATCACCTCCCCACCCCCCACTGCAGAGCGTCCATGCTCTAGAGACCCAGTGTAAATCATGCCAGGACTCAGTGCTGTAATGATGTGCTGTCACCACTAACGAACAGCTTTTAGAGGCAATTAAGGATTTTTTTTTTGCATTTAATTACACTTTTATGAACTTAAGTAGGTATAGTAACATCTGTGCACATTCCTATTGTTATTTTTAGGGACATGCTTCTCACACACATGCACAAACAGGTCCCGTGGACATGCATTAATGGGAAGATGTCAGAATTGGGCTTGGGGTTTGGTGCCTTGCTCAAGGGCATCTCAGCAGTGCTTGAGAGGTGCCCAAGCACACAACCACAAACAGAAGAACTTCCGTATTTTTAGTCCCTCTGGTTCCCAACCCAACTCCCTGCGGACTGAGCTACTGCCACCCAAATTTTTGCTTTCAACATGTCTTTTCCTTTGATTGTGCCAGGTTTTCAGAAGCACTCGACTCTTTAGCCCATAGACAGTAACATCAATATCAATGGCTGAAGAAAGGCATTGATTATACACATTTTCTGACCAACTGTAAAAAGCTCAAGCTCTGAAAAATGGTGAACATTCTGGCAAAATTTTGGAAATTCAGTCATAATATAGTAACTAAATTGTTAATCAATTATCACGGATAGATATTCCGCAAGCCCGACCAAGTAAGTTAAAGGGCTGGCCTGTCAGCTGCTAGTTGAATAGCCTTGAATTTAAAAATCAAAACAGTTGTACCAACAATATCTGGGCACCTGAAACAATGATTTAAAAAAAAAATGGGACTGTTAGAAGTAGAAATGAAAATGATTACAAGGACACGTGTTTGCATGTGTGCTAATTTGGTTCTGATTGTGTGTACAGTTACTGTAACCTCAAGCAATGTATCTAAGAGTGATGAAGCCAAATGGAGCACACCTGTGGCCTCTCAGTTTATAGAGTCCCATTAGAGAGGCGCATGGCTCTAGGAGTATACAGAAAGAACGGTTCTTAACAGTAAATTCTCTTTTAGATTCACTAGTACAGTGCTCGTCGGAAGTATGTATTCATGTGGGGGCTTAAGTATTTTTGTATCTTTCTCTTGTGTTTTTGTGCATTTTTTGTATAATTATGGTTTTTGTTGCCATTGTAGTGTGATTCAGGAGTCATTTTGTGTATTTTTTGTGTAAATATTTAGTTTTGTGCATTTTTTGTGGAAATATTTAGTTTTGTGTATTTTTTGTATAAATATTAAGTTTTGTGTATTTTGAGCCATTTTCATATTTTTGTTGTATTTTTCTGTAATGTATGTTTTTTGAAGTCATCATTATGTGTATTTTCAGTTGTCTTTTTGTGCATGTTAGTTATAATTTTTGTTTTTTGTTGCCATTGTAGTGTGATTCTGAAGTCATTTGGTGTATTTTTTGTATAAATATTGTTTATTTTTTTCTTTTATTTTACTCATTTAGTATATTTTTACTATAAATACTGTGTGTGTGTGTGTGTGTGTGTGTGTGTGTGTGTGTGTGTGTGTGTGTGTGTGTGTGTGTGTGTGTGTGTGTGTGTGTGTGTGTGTGTGTGTGTCTCTCCATCCATCTCCTCCGTGCGTTATCTCTCGCACGCGTCTTGCACATAATTCGTAGCACGTTGTTAAGAGAGACACAGAAGTACCACGAAAAATAAACGTTTTGCAACACTAAAGTCGCTACTCTCTCTAAACGGCTCTGTGTGAATTCAGTATTTCCATCCTGGTGTAGTGCACGCACGTGCATCAGCCGTGTGTGTGTGTGTGTGTGTGTGTGTGTGTGTTTACATTGTAGCTGCTAGCATCTTTCTTAACACATAAAATATTATAAGAAAGACTCACCCTTGCGCAGAACAAACAATAATCATAGTGGAGCTGTGTTGTGAACCCATCCGCTCAAAAAAACCTTACATTCCTCTGTCTGTAGAAGTCTTTGTTATGTCTTTTAAAATTATGTTTGTACTATTATAATTACTTCAGCCACTGCTTGTTATAGAAAAACTTAACATTGACGCTAAAGTATTTTGCAAATATATCTCGAGTCACTGTCAATCTTTACTTCAAAACTACAGTACGCCAGTTAAGTCAACTATCCATCAGCATGCATGGCTATGCTGTACACCCCCTAGACCAAAAAAGAAGGTTGGTCACACCAGTGCCACCACTGGATAAATTTGTGTAGAGCCCTGATAATAATAAATATGATGATATGGCTATAATAGTATTAGCGAAAATAGTATTAGTATAGTAATGGTTATAGTAATAATAATAGTAATAATAGCAATAACAAAGTAATATAATAAGAATATAGCAACAATAATATGATAAAAAACAGATAAAATAGCAATGCTAATAATACAATGATAATAAATATGATAATATAGCAATACTGGTAATACAATGAGAATACCAGTAACTATAATATAAAATATTAATAATGAAAAAGGAGTTTAAAAATATAATGGTCATTATAATAATGGCAATAACATTAATATAGTAGTAGTACAATAATAATAATAATAATAATAATAATAATAATAATAATAATAATAATGGCAATAACAAAATAAAAAATAGAATCCAGTAACTGTAATACAATAATAAAAACAATAATAAACAAATTAACAAAGTAATAGCAATAATAATAATAATACAATGACAATACCAATAATTATAAGATAAAATAATAATAAAAAAGAATAATATAAAAATAGCAATAACAACAATACAGTAGTAGTACAATTAGCTAGGGATATAATATTAATAGTGAAAGTAGTAATGGTAATAATAGTTATGGTTATAATAATAGTAATGGTTATAATCTTCTAACTAAAAAGCAAGGGACGTCTGTGTGGATGTGTGTGTGTGTGGAGCAAATATCTCCCCGACGCGGTGCGAGTTGGACCTGAAACTTGGTCAATGGGTTCCAAATACCCAGAGTGTGTGTATCTGTTATTTTGGAGTAATTTGGTCATTTCAAAATGTTTATTTTAATTTTATTTCACTTCTGGAAGGCCCCAAAATGAAACCTATTCATCTTTTGACCTCAGGGTGTGAGGGGGCGCTAGCGCACCATCTATATCTATTTCATTGCACAGCTCCTCACCCGAGCAAGAGTCACGTGTGCGGCCAGAGCCAATCGCTGCGCACACAGGCAAGCAGACACACTGTTTTTATCCGCGCTGTTTCACTAGAATCGGTTTTGAACTCAACCCGTTCAATACTCCATCTGGAAAACTGCGGATTCTCTGTGGTGCCGTGCATGGAAGCTAAGCTCTGACCACTCGGTTTGAAGATAAAAAATTATTTTTGTTTTTTAAAAAAGGCAGCCGAATTGTAGATAATACTTTAATTTACTAACTCACTCATGTAGTTTGGAGCTTTGTTTTGTTTTGCGCAGTTTTGTTACTTTTCTGATTGGCGCTACACTATGGAGTTTGGTTATCAGCGTCTCAAACATTTCACGGAACACACACACGGTATTTATTTATTTAAATATACTAAATGAGTAAAATAAAACAAAAAAAAAATGCACAAAAAGACAACTGAAAGACTAAAAAATACACATGACTCCAAAAAACATACATTACAGAAAAATACAACAAAATATGAAAATGGCTCAAAATACACAAAACTAAATATTTATACTAAAAATACATAAAACTAAATATTTACGCACAAAATGACTCCAGAATCACACTACAATGGCAACAAAACAATAATTATACAAAAAAATGCACAAAAACTCAACAGAAAGATACAAAAATACACGACTCCAAAAAACATACATTTCAAAAAAAATTTCAAATACAAAAAAACAGCAAACATTTATGCACAAAAAGACAACAGAAAGATACACAAATACACATGACTCCTAAAAACATAACAAAAATACAGCAAAAAAAATAAAAATAAAAGTGATGATGAAGTTATACACATGTCCCATAGAAATAAACCAGGAAAATTGCACCAGCAAATATACCCCTTATGCTCCCACATGAATGCATACTTCCGACTATCTAAAAAGCAAGGAACATCTGTGTGTGTGTTCGTGCATGTGTGTGTGTGTGTGGAGCGAATATCTCCCCGACGCAGTAAGAGTTCGACCTGAAACTTGGTTAACGGGTTCCAAATACCCTGAGTGTGTGTATCTGTTATTTTGGAGTAATTTGGTAATTTCAAAATGTTTATTTTAATTTTATTTCACTTCTGGACGGCCCCGAAATGAAACCTATTCAACTTTTGACCTCAGGGTGTGAGGGGGCGCCAGCGCACCATCTATATCTATTTCACTGCACAGCTCCTCACCCGAGCAAGAGTCACGTGTGCGGCCAGAGCCAATCGCTGCGTACACAGCCAAGCAGACACGGACTGTAAGCACACGTGCGATAGAGAAGAAGATAGTTTAGGCCGAGACACGGGAGCTCTCTGAATAGATCATTTGAAACCGTCAGCCACTGGTGAGTCTTTTGCAGACAACTTTCCCAAACCGTTCAATACTCCATCTGGAAAACTGCAGATTCTCTGTGGTGCCGTGCATGGAAGCTAAGCTCTGACCACTCGGTTCAAAGGTAAAAATTTTTTTTTTTGTTTTTTAAAAAAAGACAGCCAAATTGTACATAATACTTTAATTTACTTACTCACTCATGTAGTTTGGAGCTTTGTTTTTTTTTGCGCAGTTTTATTACTTTTCTGATTGGCGCTACAATGTCTATGGAGTTTGCTTATCAACGTCTCAAACATTTCACCGGAACACACACACACAAGGTATTTATTTATTTATAAAAAATATAAAAAATTCACAAAAAGACAACTGAAAGATAAAAAAAATACACAACTCCAAAAAATATACATTCCAGAAAAATACAAAAAATTATGAAAATGACTCAAATAAAAATATACTAAATGAGTAAAATAAAACAAAAAACTAAACAATATTTATACAAAAAGTACACAAAATGACTCCAGAATCACTCCTAAAACGGTTATACAAAAAATGCACAAAAAGACAAAGATAAAAAAAAATACACATAATGAACTTAAATTACAGAAAAATACACCAAACAAAAAAATATAAGTGAGTAAAAAAAAAACAACAACACATTTATCATGTTCATGTCTCATAGAATTAAACTAGGGAAATCACACACACTATTTTACTTTGCACCCACAAATAAACCCCTTTATAACACAGAGTACAGAGTATGTACACCTCTTTGTACATCCAACCTTCAAACACATACTCATTTGGCCATAATTGACAACTCTACTTAAGCTCCCACTATATCAATACATACTTACGACGGGCACTTTACTAGCAACCAAAAACAATTCTGCAAAAAATGCACAAAAAGACAACTGAAAGATAAAAAAAAAATACACATTACTCCAAAAAAACATACATTATAGAGAAATACAACAAAAATATGAAAATGACTCAAAATACACAAAACTAAATATTTATACAAAAAATTCACAAAATAACAATAAATGAACAAAATTACATAATGACTCCAGAATCACACTACAATGGCAACAAAAAACTATAATTAAACAAAAAATGCACAAAAACACAACAGAAAGATACGCAAATGCACATAATGACTCCAAAAAACATACATTACAGAAAGATACACCAAACAAAAAAATATAAAAGTGAGTAAAAAAAAAACAACAAACAAATTTATCATGTTCATGTCCCATAAAATTAAACCAGGGAAATCACACACGCTGTTTTATTTTGCACCCGCAAATAAACCCTTTATAACACTACAGAGTACAGAGTATGTACACCTCTTTGTACATCCAACCTTCAAACACACACTCATTTGGCCATAATTAACTCTACTTAAGCTCCCACATGAATGCATACTTCCGACGGGCACTGTACTAGTGGTTATAATAATAATAGCAATAAAATATGATGAGAATCCAGTCGATAGACGGATCGGTGCGGCGTCAGCAGTGATGCGGTCGCTGTATCGGACTGTTGTGGTGAAGAGGGAGCTGAGCCGGGGGGCAAAGCTCTCAATTTACCGATCGATCTACATTCCTACCCTCACCTATGGTCATGAGATTTGGGTAATGACCGAAAGGACAAGATCGCGGATACAGGCGGCCGAAATGAGTTTCCTTCGCAGGGTGGCTGGGCGCACCCTTCGAGATAGGGTGAGAAGCTCAGTCACTCGGGAGGAGCTCGGAGTAGAGTCGCTGCTCCTTCACGTCGAAAGGAGCCAGCTGAGGTGGCTCGGGCATCTGTTTCGGATGCCTCCTGGTCGCCTCCCTCAGGAGGTGTTTTAGGCATGTCCTATTGGGAAGAGGCCTCGTGGAAGGCCCAGGGCACCCTGGAGGGACTATGTCTCTGAGCTGGCCTGGTGCCGCCTCGTGGTCCCCCCAGAACAGCTGGAGGAGGTGTGCGTGGATCGGGAGGTCTGGGCATCTCTGCTGAGACTGCTGCCTCCACGACCCGGCCCCGGATAAAAGCGGAAGAAGATACAGTAGATGGATGGATGGAGAATCCAGTAACTACAATACAATAATAAATATTAAATAAGGTAATAGCAATGATAATATTAAATGATAATACCAGTAACTATAAGATAAAATATTAAGAATATAAAAATAGCAATAACAATAATACAGTAGTAGTACAATTCTAAAATAATAATAGCAATAACAAAATACTATAATGAGAATCCAGTAACTATAATACAATAATAAAAATAAACAATATAAAATAATGAGCAATAACATAATGAGAATACCAGTAACTATAAGATAAAACAATAATAAGAAAGACTAATATGTAGTCATCATTCATCTCTCCTTCTTTGGATGGAGCATCTAGATGTATTACCTCGAGCACCATGTGATAAGCTTTAGCTTAGCTTTTTAAACTGCTGACATTAGAACTATGTCAGCAGTTTTTCTGAGGATTCTCCCTGTGTGCTATAAATGACTTGACTACTCCAGCGTGTGATGCTCTGCTATGGAGTAAAAGCCTCACATGCTTTTGTTTTGCTTACTTGGTGAAAATATGAGCGTTTATAGTGTTCACGGATAAACATGCATGTTTACTTACCAGAATAGTACGTCAAGAAACAATAATCATAGTGGAGCCGTGTTGTGGACCCATCCGCTCACAAAAACATTACATTCCTCTGAATGTTTGTCAGCACAGCCACTGCCCACAGTCATGAGACGAAGGAGGAAGTGAAGTCCGTCCAAAATAAGATACACACACTTGGGGTATTTGGAAGCCGTCGACTAAGTTTCAGGTCAAACTCTTACCGCGTCGGGGAGATATTTGCTCCACACACACACACGCACGCACACAGACCTTTCTGTCTCCATCAAAATGGATACCGGAAGTCGACTCAACTGTGATCAAGATGGATGCCGGAAGTCGTCTCTCAACATATGGTGCGCTAGCGCCCCCTCACACTCTGCGGTCAAAAGTTGCCGGCCAGAAGTGAAATAAAATTAAAATAAACATTTGAAAATGACCAAATTACTCCAAAATAACAGATACACACACTCGGGGCATTTGGAACCTGTTGACCGAGTTTCAGGTCAAACTCGCACGGCGTCGGGGAGATATTTGCTCCACACACACACACACACACACACACACACACACACACACACACACACACACACACACACACACACACACACACACACACACACACACACACACACGTTTCCGTCAGTTATAGTATAGATTATAGTATAGATAATGTCAAGTTAATTTTATGTTTTCAAATTACCACAACTCCTACGTCAGTAAAATATGCCTTAAACTGAAATTATGTCCATTATTACACAAGGGCCGTAACATTATAATCCCTGTCAGGTGAAGTAGACGTGTTAGGTAGAAAAGAGTGAGTATTGTAGTGGTCCCCTTGTAGCCAAAGGTTCTCAACACATCATCACTTTGTAAAAACAAGCAGCAATTACATTCAAAATGTATCATTTTATTTCATAAAAAAATGATGCTGTTCAGGTGCCACAGTGTTTGTGTGTGTGTGCGTGTGTGTTCTATCGATCTGTCATTTATTTTTAGGCAAGACGCTTTATTCACATTGTCGAGTATAAGTGTGGTGTGTGCGTGAGTGTTGGTGCTGGTCAGAGCACTATGGCACAATGGTGCACTATGGTAGCCTTGCTTCTGTCAGTCTGCCCCAGGCCAGCTGTGGCTACAATAGTGACGTGCAGTTAGGGTAGTGCCTACCCAAGGGTGAATTGATATTTTCATTATTTGTTTAATTACAATATAGTTATAATTAATTTTTCAATTTCCGATTTCCTACAATACCTATAAGTTTGAAAGTGTCCGCATTTTGTACTTTTCATAGCCCAAATTACTCAACACAGCTATTTCCTGGTCCGGCAGACACGCTGCACAAGTCTCAATCCTGCGTTGAGTAAGGGCAGGAGGAGGCAGGAGGAGGCCACACCCTCTCCTAAAGGCACATTGCGGCTCTGCCTTTGGCCCTCATAGCCTGTGTTTATATGTTTGCGCATGCGTAATCAGTTCCTATATATGAAAAACGGTTACATAAAAAGGAAGATCACTACGCTGCCTTTGAACGTAACTGTGCCATGCTAAACGCTATACGTACGTTCACAGTGCTTTAGTGAATTGATAAAGCGTGGCTGTTGCTACGTTCCCTAGCCAGTGGGCGGGATTTCACTACAGGCAGGATGACAGCGCGAGAGATGATAAAGACATGTTCACAACTTTATTTTTCGAGGAAAAACAACAGCTTTTAAAATTGGGAGACCAACACCTGAGCTACCAGACCTTCAGCAAAGGATAGGTCAGAAATTGTTGGTACTTTTCACAGTGAATGGAACAAAAGGAAGGATTGGCTTTGTGGATGCTCCTCACTGAGGCTGTTCTGAGTCATTTTCTCTGTTTCCAACACAAAACAACAGATGCGTTGCCGTGTCATGAGATACATCTTTTTGGGAGAGTATGTAGGCTATATTAAATAATTTTGTAAGTTTCTTTAATTGTATTTTGCGATCTTGATTTTGTTAGATTAACATTTGCCAGCCAAAACATATACAATTTTCATTGGTATCAAAATAACAGGAAGTTTGACCTTGCAATGGTACTTTAAATCACAATTTCAACAGCTTTCACACTATTACAGGTTAGATTGTGGCATTCTCCCTCAATACTTATATTATCAATAATTTACAATAAATATATTTTTTGACCTGATTTTATTCATTTGGGGTTTTTGGCCCTTTATGTTACACCTCATTCTCACTGTTTTTAATTGAATGTAAGAGACACAGGGAAGAAAATCAGTAAAGATAGAGTTGTTTTCCACAGCCTGTGGTGTTAAACTGTCGTGGTGAACCTGTGCGTAATAGTAAACAGCTTAAGTTGCAGGTGGAGGTCAAACCACAACCACTTTCCAAATTGCTGCAATGTATCTTTCTCTCTCAGTTATTTTTCAGCTGAACTAAATGTAAATTACAGTTAATAATTCATGACCAACACACTCAAAAAGAAGAAGAGCTCTATTTTGCTTGGGTTTTCTGCCTCTTCCTCCTTCCGTTTCCTCTCCTGCTTATTCCTGCAGTATACTTCCTGACTAGAGATTAAATAATTCCATTGGAATCCTCTTAGGATGGGTTCTCAGCACTTGGCAATTAAACAATTACATTTAATCAGCATGGGGCGACGCTTCAAGTCACCCTCATTTCAGACGTTGATTAAAAGCAATTCTGCAGTGGTTATTGCTGCAGACTTTGGAAGCTGTTGTTAGCTGAGGTTTACTTTGTGTGGAGAATAAGGTGATAGGTAGTGTGACAAGTTCAGCTGTAGTCGAGAGGCTTATCAGCTGTCTGATGTGTGAGGATATGATAACAGAAATCATGGCAGGGTGTATATTGTCTCTATGATCAGGGACAATGGTCAGAGATAGTTATCGATTACTCAAATCAATTTGACAGTAAAGACGACAATGGAAATCAGTGAGCTGTGTGTGCATGTGTGTCAGCCAATCAGCAAATCCAGTATCTAAATCCAAAGCCAACTAACATGAAAGCCTTTTTTCTTGTTGTTTAATCTAATTTGATTTTGGTGGTGCAGTGGTTAGTACTTTGGCCCTACTGTAAGAAGGCCCTATGCTTTATTCCTAGGCCTAGTGTAGTTTGCATGTTCTCCCAACACAAGCATGGGTGTTATCTGAGCCTCCAATCCTAGTTTTTCTTACATTTAGACTGATGTGTACCCATCAGTCACTGTGAATCATTTCATAATGTTGGATTTGTTTTTTTTTAATTTTAATGACTGATGATGAAAAACCTTTGTCTAGATTTATATGATATTGTTTGTTCTTCTCTATATTGTTTCCATGCTGCATATTATATGTCAGAAATATCAATCAAGTTATGATTGTCATTAAGATTTAGATGTAACTTTAGTCGTAACTAAAGGTTCTTTCAGGACATTTGTTTCTGCACATTGTGTACTTTAACTGTTTCGTCATAACATGCAATCACATGCGATGTGTGATATAATGCAAGTGAGAACGATCTATGTGGCATCAGCATTAAGCCTCAGCTCAAAGAATGTGGTTGGTTACAGCAGATGATATGTTTATGTAAACCTTTAAATCATCAGCAACGTTTCCTTCCTTTTTCTTTATTGTTGGGAGGAGACAGATGCTTTGCACAGCATGGTTATTTGTTTTTATTAGAGATGGGCGACTGCAGAGATGAAGCTGTTGTTCCATCTCAGCTGCAGATTTGTAAGAATTGATGATTTTTTTTTTCATGATGAAGTCAAATATAGATAAAAAGCTTTCAGTAGGATGACAGACAGTGCAGCAGTCTTCCTCCTATTGCAGCATTATAGCACTGCTCTAGCAATAGTCTCTAATGATTTTCCCCCTTAACTTCTTCTTCTCTAAATCTCAGGGAGAAAAGCTACAAAAAGTTATAATTACTTGATATATACATTGAGAATAAAAGGAGTTTGTTTACATAACCAAGCTCATAAATATCTAACTGAGAAGACATTGTTCTTCAGCTCCTTTTAAGCTGATCTCACAGGGATGCCATTTTAATGACAAGATGGTTTAAAGAGATGCTGCTCTGTCTTGTTCCATATTTAATTAACTTTAGTTTTTCTGACGCGGGAGAAAGCCAAAAAAAACAGAATAAAGAATGTCTCATAGAAACAAACTCACGTGCACATCACATACAATAGCAGAGAGGCAATAACAACTAGACATAATACTAAAAGGGAACACGAGATGAACCCTTGTCATGCTTTTGTCAGTTGTTTACTGCACAAAAAATGCAGAGTGGGGAGTTGGTGCGAGAGGGAAAAAATACGTTTTTGAAAAAATGGGTTGGGGTCGGAATTATTCAAAGAAATAAAAAAAAGTAGTAGAAGCAAAAGTTATATATTTTTTTTCTTTAAAAAAAACCCCCCCTGAAAATATGACATCTTTAAAAGTGGATAATACACCAATAATTAATAAAACTAGTACAGTGCCCGTCGGAAGTATGCATTTATGTGGGAGCATAGGGGGTATATTTTCAGGTGCAAAATGAGGGTTCAATTTTCCTGGTTTAATTCTATGGGACATGTGCATGATAAATGTGTTTGGTGTATTTTTCTGTAATGTATGTTTTTTGGAGTCAATATGTGTATCTGTGTATCTTTCTGTTGTGCATTCTTTTGTATAAATGTGTTTGCTGTTTTTTTTTATTTAATTTTTATTTTTTTTGTAATGTATGTTTTCAGGAGTAATTTTTGTATCTTTCTGTTGTATTTTTGTGCATTTTTTATATAAGTATTGTTTTTATTGCCACCGTAGTGTGATTCTGGAGTCATTTTGTGTATTTTTTGTGGAAATATTTAATTTTGTGTATTTTTTGTATAATTATTTAGTTTTGAGAATTTTCAGCCATTTTCATATTTTTGTTGTATTTTTCTGTAATGTCTGTTTTTTTGAGTCATCGTTATGTATATTTTTTTATCTTTCAGTTGTGTTTTTGTATATTTGTTTTTGGTTGCCATTGTAGTGTGATTCTGGAGTCATTTTGTGTACTTTTTGTATAAATATTGTTTAGTTTTTTGTTTTATTTTACTCATTTAGTATATTTTTTATTGTAAACCAATACCGTGTGTGTGTGTGTGTTCCGGTGAAATGTTTGAGACGCTGATAACGAAACTTCATAGCTATTGTAGCGCCAATCAGAAAAGTAACAAAACGGCGCAAAACAAAACGTAAAGCTCCAAACTACATGAGTGAATAAGTAAATTAAAATATTATCTACAATTCGACTATGTTTTTTAAAAACAAAAATCATTGTTTACCTTCGAACCGAGTGGTCAGAGCTTAGCTTCCATGCACGGCACCACGGGTTGAGTTCAATGCCGACTCTCGTGAAACAGCACATTAGAGAGCAATTACACGGACAGTTATATGGTTTAAACAATGGGAAACTTGTTGCCAAAAGACTCACCAGTGACTGACAGTTTCAAACAATCTAGAGCCCCGTGTTTGAGACGCTAACGATAGCATGGCTCAGGAGGAAGTGAAGTCTGGTATAAGGGAGGAGGAAGTGGACTCCGTGACCCGCGACTTAAAGGTAGTTTAGGATCACAGAGATAATTTTAAATAACCATGAAATATTAACTGCGACACAGTGATGTCATGAACCCAGAACCGGAAGTTGCGCGCTCATTATAGAGAAGGCCATAATCTTAAAATGAACGTTTTGCTACACCAAATCAAAAGTTTCAGGTCGAACTCATACCACGTCGGGGAGATATTTGCTACACACACACACGCACACACACAGGCCTTTTTTGATTTTATTGATAGATGTTGAGCACTTACAGCAGAGGTACTCAAACACCAATCTTAAAGGTCTGCAAATATATATTTTTTTAAATGACTCAAAGATTCATTTATTATATTTGCTCATTTTTATATTAATCATTAGAATTAAATTAAAATGAATACTATTAATATTTTACTATATTCCTCAACAAAATGCAAATTACAGTATATATATGACCACAGTGAAACCCTTTTCTACTTTGGCCAACTGAACCCAAAACATTCTCATCTGCGACACAACAGCTTTGAGGGGTTTTATTAAGGACCTTATTGTCCTGAATTAGTATGACAGGTGACTCAGAGGTGGCAGCCATCTGCTTCGACTGGTTGGGGTTAGTGGCCAGAACAGAACAGGATAGAGAGATAGAACATCACAGTGTCCCAGACTAGTTGAGCCGTGAACCACAGATCAGGAGCTGCCAGCTGCAGCATCAAAACACCTCAAGCAGAAAAGATAGAGAAGGGCGGGGAGAAGGCACAGACTGCAGAAAATATAGAAGATACAGTATTAGCAGGTCTGCCTGCATGGAAACACTTGGTGCTAGACTATAAACGAGTGGAATGAAAATAAGTACGGGGTGGATATCATTGTAAATGTTGTGTAAGCAGTGTGATGGTTATACGACAAGGGTCAGAGGTGGGGGATTAGCTACAACTCGGTACGACTGTGTCTAGACAGAACCAATTGCAACCCATTAGAGGACTATGTGTAGGTGGTGGATTGTGTTTGAATGTAATGTTTGTGTTCTACTATATGTTGTGAGATGTTTGTCCATATGAGGCTACCGTAGCAGGTATGCGCGTGATGTAATGAGCAAGATGGCTACTGATTAAAATAGTTACAAAGAACCCATGTCTGGCTCGTCTCATGACATGGTGTCAGAAGTAAGGACTTCACGATAACCGGAGAAGTTATAGCTAAGTTTGGTCACCCAGATCTGTTTGATTTTGCCCGTCTGTCGGAGTGGTCATTGTGGAAGCAGAGGTTTTCCCGCTTTCGAGTGGCATCAAAGCTGGATAAAGAGAGCGGCGAGGTCCAGGTGAATTCACTCCTATATTCTATGGGGAGAGATGCAGAGCCTATCTACGAGTCGTTTGTGCTTCCTGTTGCTACGGAGGCTATTCCACACCCCAAATTTGAAGTGGTGGTTGAAAAGTTTGATGAACACTTTATACCCAAACAGAATCCATGGCCGCTCCTGCTTTCACAAGCAGATGCAACGGGCTGGAGAGTCCGTGGAGGCAATCGTGCAGAGCCTGTATGAGCTTGCGCAACACTGTAAGTTTGGTAACAGCAAGTACAAACAGATTCAAGACCGTATTGTGTTTGGAATACTGGACAAAGACGTGTCACAGAGACTGCAGCTTGAGGCGGATCTAATACTGGAGAGGGCAATCCAGCTGGCGCGTCAGAGCGAGCAAAGGCAGGCAACAGAGCGTGGAAAGAGTGAAAACTGTTGTGAAGGAGGTGAGACACATACAGTACGAGGGTAACAACGCGAGACGGAGCTATTATAAACCACAACAGACACAGGGACAAAAACACAGTGATGCTAAACTAAACTGCCAACGATGTAATACAATGCATGATAAAAAAGAAGAGCTGTTTAGCCCGCAATAAAAGATACAGGAAGTGCAACAAAATGGGACATTTTGAAAGCTTATGTAAAACCAGAATGCTGAAGGAAGTCAGGACTAGGGTGCAGTAGATTCTGAGGATTATTAATTTTTCATTGGATGGCTTTTTCTTGGAGCTGTAACTGAGTCAAAGGTAAATGTCATTGAAGATCCAGACTCAGACACTGATTGGGATGTTAAGCTAAGAGTGAATGGCCTGCAAGTTAATTTAAAAATTGACACTGGGGCGGACACAACTGTAAAGACAGAAAAGACATTCAGTGGGTTAAGGCATAGGCCCAGACTCATCCTTTCCAAGCCGACAGTATATAGCCCTGGAGGGAAGGTTTAATGTGTGGGATAATTCCTGGTAACTACTGTGTATAAGGGCAAAAATACAGGCACTGGAGTACAGTCATTAAAGGACAATATAAGAATAATCTACTGGGCAGGTCTGTGGCAAAGCGACTGGTTTTAAGGGTCAACGAAATCAGCAGAAGCCTGAAAGAAGACGTGTGCCATACAGTGTAAACACACCACGCAGAGTCCCATTTCCACTTCTCCCAAGAGTTGTAAAAGAGCTAAAGCGCATGCTCAGCCTGGGAAATTTAAAGGAGGTCACCAAACCGACAGACTGGTGTGCACCCATGGTTCCTTCACCAAAATGTAACAAAGAAGAGGTCAGAGTGTGAGTGGATTTAAAATGGCTGAACAAAGGAGTAAAGCCTGAGCACTACATTTTTACCCACACTGGATGATATAACGTCTAAACTGGCAGGAGCCAAGGTCTTCTCCACTTTAGACGCTTCCATTGGGTTCTGGCAGATCTCGTTGGACCCCAGCTGCCAAAATGTAACCACTTTCATAACTCCCATGGGTAGATTTACCATTTGGGTATACTTCAGTGCCCAAGATTTTCTAGTGGCTAATGAGAATGCTGCTCACAGGCCTAGAAGGGCTCGTGAAGGACGACATCCTTGTCTATGGGTTGGATGAGGAGGAACACGACCGTCACCTGGAAGGGGTGCTAAGCAAGATTAAAGCTTCAGGCCTAAAACTCAACAGAGCAAAGTGTCACTTCAGACAGACTGAACTACAGTTCTTCGGGCACATGATCAAAGCAGAAGGTGTGAAACCTAATGTTAGTAAAAGCTATCACCAAACTACCCAGCCCTACAAATGTGGAGCAGCTTTGCCAGGTGCTAGGACTGATAACTATGTGGGAAAATTCCTTCCTGGCCTGTTCACCATATTACACTCAATCACAAGAATTCTCAGAAAAGAGACTGCATGGTTTTGGGGTGAGGCTCAGGAGCAGGCATTCAGCAAAGTAAAAGCTGCATTGATGGCCTGCGCTGCCCTGCTGCAGGATCATGAAGGAGACCTGCGTGTCGCCGCCTTCTGTTCTCGCACTCTAACAGATGCAGAACAAATATATTCTCAGATCGAGAAGGAGTGTTTGGCTTGTGTGTGGGCCTGTGAGAGTTTTGCCCGCTACATTCAGGGAATGGGCAGGGTCTTATCTGTAAGGTGTCAGAGGCTGCTAATGCGCCTAATGCAGTTCAATGTCATCACTGAGCACGTCCCAGGTAAACAGCTGGTGGTGGTGGATGCACTGTCGAGGCACCCCGTGGATGGAGACTACAAGTCAGACACTGATGGTCAGGTGGAGACATATGTGAACACTATGGTGCGAGCAAACCGATTAAGTCACCCAAGCTTGAGGAAATCCACAGAGCCTTACAAGCCGATGCCAAACATAAAAAAGTAATCAATTTCATCAGGAAAACGTTACGGTATCAGATGGTGTAGTACTGTACCAAGACCAAATTGTAATTCCCACAGCACTCAGATATTATGCATTGAACCAGCTGCACGAAGGTCACCAGGGACTAACCAAGTGTCGAGAGCATGCCAAGCTAACAATATTGGGGCCCAGATCACCAAGAAAGTGAGGTTGTGATTTCTGTGCAGAGCAGAAACCTACACAGAGACGTGAACTGCTGGTGATGACTACCCAGTGGCCCTTGGCAAAGGATTGCAGTTGTTCTGTGTGAGCTGGAGGGTAAGCGTTTCCTCATTGTAGTGGACTATTTTTATTTTTGCACTACAAGCAGACAGGTTATTGGAAAGCTCAAAAACATGTTTGTGAGAAGGGGAATCCCAATAGAAATGGTCAGCGAGAAGGCAACACAGTTCACATCAGAGTTCCAGGACTTAAAACAGAAGTATGGTTTTGCTCACAGAGCAATGGTGCCACTGAAAGAGCTGTCCAAACAGCTAAACACATCCTCAAACAGCCTTACCCCTGCCTCCTTGATGTGTTATTGTTCTACACCATTTGCAGCGACTGATGTGAGCCTGGCTCAACTGATGACAGGACGACAAATCCGCGCTACTGTCCCAGCACTTGAAAAATCACCATTACCACAGCCAGCCAATCGAGATCTTGTCTACCAGAAGGATGCAGCGGCTAAGGAAGCTTACAGATTATTTTACAACTGCAGACATTCAGCTTCTCCTCTTCCTGAGTTGCAAAGGATGGAAGACACCTGCTACAGTCATCGGTAGGTCTAAGGAGCCAAGATCCTGCATGGTGGAAATGGACAACGATACAGCGATTTGTCGCAACAGGCAAAACTTTCAGGCTGTCCCAGAGATGAACAATCCAGTGGAGCAACAACAGTGGGCTGCTCCTTTCCCACCACAGCAGGACTGTGGTTCCCCAGCTGTGATGGTGGTGAGTCCACAGGAGCTGTCACAGAGCCAGCCATCATCAAATCCCGCATCAAGGTCTCCACTCCAGCCTACTACTCCCTGGAGATTGACCTCAAGGAGGCATGAGGTTAGACTACCTCTCAGATTTAAAGACGGATAGAAATGTTAACTTTAGAGTTCTCTATTAGATCTGTGTTAGTGTTCGTCAAGTAGGGACCACAGATGGAAAGAGGACTGATTTGTTTCTCCTTCTCTTCTAAAAGGCAAAATAATTTCTTCTCAGGACTGAGAGTAGTCTGCCCCGATGATGTCCAGTGTTCAGTTTTGGAGAGAAAAAAGTGTTGTTGGATAATATTATTGAACAAAAAAAAAAAAATGTAAGGAAAACCAAAAGTTATGTTTAATGCTGCAGATGTAATCTAATATTGTTTATCCATGCTAAAGTTTATTTACAGTGAAATAGTTATAAATGGTTTACTTACCAATGGTTTGGTAAGTATAATATATATAGCTTACTTGGTGTTTGCTTATTCCTCATAATGTTTGTTTTCTTCTTAAGATGTGAGATGTTTGTCCATATGAGGCTACCTATGCGTGTGATGTAATGAGCAATATGGCAGACTGTTAGCAGTGTGTTCTGTGTGCTACTGAATGAAACAGAGTAACAAAGAACCCGTGTCTGGCTCACTCACACTACATTCATACTAGGCAATTTGGGTGAAGTGTCTTGCCCAAGGACACAATGACAGATACCACTGGAGTGAATTCTCAGAGGTCTCCCATCCAACTGCTAACCAGGCCCAGACCTGCTAAAGGGATCGGGCAATGACAGGCTGGTATGGCCACGCTTGTACCCATTTGTACTCTCGCTGCAGCATTCAGGATTAACTGGATACTTTTTAGTGAGTTGCTGGGACATTTTGACAGTAAAAAGTTGCAATAATCTAGTCTAGATGTGAGCAATGTAAGGATTAATCTTTCAGCATCACTATGGGCCAAGATATTCCTAATTTTAGAGATATTACGGAGGTGAAAGAAGGCTGTCCTTGAGATTTGCTTAAGGTTAATTATTTAAAGGATACATTGTTATCAAATATAACTCCTAGGTTTTTTACTGTGGTACTGGGTGATAGAGTAAATCCATCCAGAGACAATATTTGCTGCGATAGTTTGTCTCAGAGGTGTTTTGGACCAAATAAAATCACTGTGGGTTTTATCCTGGTTAAGGAGAAAGTTACAGCTCATCCAGGATGTGAAGCCAAGACAAGCCTGAAGTTTTAATAACTGATGAGTTTTATCTGATTTCATTGACAAATAGAGCGGTGTGTCATTAGCATAGCAATGGAAATATTATGTTCTCTGATATATGTTACCTAGCGGAAGCATATACAGTATAATGTAAAAAGTATTGGTCCTAAAACTGAACTTTGTGGAACTCCATGATTCATTCTGACGTGTGCTGAGGAGAGATTATTAACATGAACAAAGTGGGTTATCTGATAAATACGATTTAAACCAACCTAGTGCTATTTATTTAATCCCAAGAGGGTTCAACAGAGCTGTGACTTTTGAGCCTGGCTACAGTGCTAAATAGAAACCTTGTTTTCCACTTTTAAAGTTGAATAATTCAGTTCAAGCGTCGCAAAGAGCTTTTTTATAAGCTTACAGTAAATATGTGGATTGTTATTTTTGTCACCTTCATTTATTTAGTACTACAAAACTTGCTATGAAATCAATCTGTTACAAAAGTTTATTTACTAAATTTGATGGCAGAAAGCTTCACTTTTGACAAAGTTCCATGTTCAAACAGATAAGCAGATGTTCCTCAAAAGAAGTAATTTTTGTTTCTAATTGTAAGATGTTTGCATACTCAGTGAATCATTTTATCACAATTAGAGCTGCTGAGCAGCACATCAATCTCAATGTTGATGTCCAAAAAACACCTACAACCTTCACATGGGCAACAAAGGTGTGCCATGAAGCCTCACCAAAAAGTTTGAGAATAGAAAATGTTAACTTTGCCTCCAAATTAAGAAATGTGTGGTCGACAAAGAAGTGGAAGCTCCCATTATAATAACCCAATGACACTAGCCATCATAACAGTGAGATTTATCTACACCTTGTATATGATGATATAATTAATATCCACTACAAAGTCTTTAACTTTCTTTTTTTAACTGGCACTGTTTATGTTAAATAGTTTGATGGTTGGAAGTCAAGGAAGGTAATAGATTTTTCTGCACTCTGGTCATTTAAAAGTCATACCTGTTAGAGTTGAAAACTCTAACAGGTATGAACAGCATAACTGTCCATAACAGTTGGGTTATCTTTATTTCCAACCACTGTGTATCTCATCCAGTAGGCTGGGGGTACATTTCACATGTTTTCCCCTGAAAACCACCACGTCACACTCAATTTCATATTTTGCCTAGTGTTTGATTTTTCATAACCCTTAAAGAGTAACTAAACCCCTGCTTTCAGCTGACCTGCCAATAGGTGGGAAATTCAAAAAATGCCTTGATTATGGACGTTCCTGCTGTAGCAGTAAGACACACCCACACAGTTGTGTGTAGAGACAGACAATGATGCGTCTGTACACACACATAGCGAGTTCATAAAGTGAGATATGTAACTACAACCACACACACACACAATCACAACATAACACTCACACAGCCTTACAGACACCACTGAGAGGCTAACAGACCTGCTCTCCCACGACCTTGCCCACATAGCGATGAGAAAGACACACACGTAGAGACAGACGGGAATATACACAGTAAAAAACATCACTGCTGTTTCACATGGAACACAGTGAACTTCCTCATTGCATGTCAATCAATGCTCACTGAGGGCTGCGATTGGAGGAAACCCTGCTACCTCCTCTCAGCTTTTATAGGAGGGGTGGGGCCAACTGTGAAAGTTGATGATGCAGGGGAATCTAAAGAATCTGTTTCAGCCAATAGCAAAATTCAGTTGTAATAGCCGGCGTTCAACCCTTAGTGACCAGTAACTCTGACATTTTACAACTACTTTAAATACACAAAATTAAAATACATTTACTAAAATTGAAGAGTGGGACTAGGATTAATAAACAGCACGACTAAATACCCAAATGCATATGTATACAGCAGAAAAAAGTGGGTTTGGGGTTTAGTTACTCGTTAAATACTGTTGCCAGGTGATCTTCACATGTGTAAATGTTTTTACATAATTTACAATATATTGCATTTATCTGAGTGTCATGGGTCCCTGGTTGGCTTCAGCTTCTTTAACATATTTGAAGGTGTTGGTGTTTCCCTACTCTAAAACCCGCTTTTCCTACAGGCATGTTTTTGGGCCAAACCTATGTTAAATCAACCATGTGAATAATTTGCTGTGGCAAGCCCGAAAGGGAACAGCAAAATGTAAATCTCAATAGTATAGAGGGCAAACATCAAAGACAAGGCTGAAGCTATTCATGGACCCTTAACTAGAATATGTAACACCGTCACTATTGACGGAGATTTTAACCCGATGCAATATATATTCAATAAAATGTACTGGTCCTTAAAATACAGTACTTTTTATAGGTATATTATATTGGGTCCCCTAATTTGTCAAGTGATGTCATATTTTTACATACATTATTGTTATTCTGGGGTTTAAACCAACTTTGACCAGAATGATACTCAAGTGTCAGCAAAAACAGCGCTGAGAAGCTGCGTGATGGGCCGAGAGGATCTGAGAGCACGTGACAGCGCCAGACTGGAGACTACTCTGACCTCCTGGATGAGGACCAATAGTGGGTTTCTGCAGTGACAGGGACGAAAGGACAACACAGGTGGAGAATTCCATTCAAGTAACAGCACTTTTAGTTATATTATTTTGTAGTCCACATAAATTAAGAAATGTAATGTATTCACTCAAATAATTGAATGTTTGGGCAGTTAATGGCTAGGAGCCAAGAGAGAACATGTACCCCATTGCACTAACACCTCCGATTCAACGGCTTCAAATTGAATTTTTACGCAACCTTCATAGTTACGGTGCAGCAGGTAAGGAAATAGCATGGAAATGAGATTTTGAGCAATTTATTTGAAATCTTAGTAAATCAGCCGCAATGTGTACTGCGTTATTAATTGTTCTCTCCTATCATTGTACTTTTACCATACCGCTTGGGGAGCTTCAGGGGAGTTTGATCCCACAAGGTTTATATTTCACTACCATGTGTTTAATAAATCTTTGAAAACAGCTCCCTGCACACACATACCACCCCTTCAATCTAGTCAGTTTGTTCATTGTAAGAGGTAGAGATGAGATGACTAGAGGGGGAGACTCACCTTTATTTGTGCAAGAGAAGACTGTGGTATCATTAGAAGTGGCTACAGAAAGAATAGAGGGAATCTGTTTGTCTATGCGTACTTTCAGCTTTGTGTTTGCTTTACAAATGTTGTATGACCAGGGCAGGGACTGGTTATTCTAAATTAGTAAAATGGCACTTGTAACACTATATAAAATAATTCATTTAAACATTTTGAACATACGTAAGAATGCCAATGTTAGCAGATAACAATTTTTAACTAATTTTTTTTTAAAATATATTCTGGAGAGTTGCCAACTGGCCGACACATCCATGTTGCTTGCAGAGTTGTGAAGAGAAACGGTGTCTTAGTGGATGCGAAGTGCTTGTGTGAGAGATTGGGTTACCTCAGATGCTCCCTGGGGATGTTCAGGCCAAATGGAGCTGGATCCCATGCTTGGGCACACATATTGAATGCCATAAGAGGTCTCTGAGGTCTTCTACAGCAAGGAAGAACCTGCAGCCTAACAATGTGGACTTTTCACCAGACTAGATTTTGAACCATAGAAAAACAGATCACAAGGACACTGAAACACAAGGGATGAGCCCTGAATGCATACCATTGTTTTTCCCTCACATGAGCAATTGCTGTATATTCCTTTAACATGCGGTACAGGTTGAATAAGCTTTCATAATTCTTTGATAAAGTCCTAACACAGTCTGTCACTTTTTCTCCAGAGGAGTGTGGGTGTATGACAGTCTAATAAAAAACAAAATGCCATTTCACACACAGCCTAGACAAGAACTACGCCATTTCAGCTACTCCCAAACATCTGGCCTGACTAGCCGAGCTCTCAGTAGCATCGAGTGCCACTTTCAGTGGAGGTAATGTTCAGCTTGACGACACCACAGAGGATCTGTTGGGCTGAGTTATCACTGAACAAGCCATCTATTCTGCTGCTTTCTGATGGAGGAATACTTGGGGGCTGTGTAATTATATTGCTGTAAATGAGCCCCTGAGATCCCCCCACCAAAGCGCCCACAAAGTCTCACACTTGAGCGAGTGTCAAAAACACGATTGTGTGTGTAAGAATGATTGCATGCGTGCGTGTGTGCATGTAGATCTAGAGGTGTGTTTGTGTGTGTGTGCATTTTGCTGCTTAGCCTGGCGTTAAAAGGCAGGCCGCAGTGGTTTTGATACGCCTCACAAGTGAATTTAATTAAATCATAAATATGAGCTGGAGGCCGCCACCCAATTTAATGTAATGGATGTTGTGGGCCAGTCCATTCCTGGCAAAGCAAAGTTCTGGACTCGTTCGAATGCCCTTGAAGCTTATTAAAAGTGCCTGGCACAGGGAGATGCTAGCAAAGTTGTTTAATGGATGCCCAGCTTGCATTTGGTATGTTAATGCTGGACTGCACCATCTTATATTTGGACAAAGGGGTGCATCTTCATTGTGTCAGAGGTCTGTTCCATTCTTCATGTGTTCTTCATTACTGTAATGCAAAAAAAGCTTATAAATGACAGACAGCATGTTACGCCTCAGCAGAAAAAATTAATAACAGAAGTTTTGCAACATAGAAGCTTTACAAAACACTGGGTATGGAAGTCATTGTTACTAATAAGATTTAATGTCGTCATCCGAAGGGGTCACATCCACTTGATTCTGGTATGAAGCAGATAAAAATGCATATATACATATCATATTTGCCATCATATTTGCCATACTATGAATCAATTGGATTAAAGTCAGAGGTACTGCACAGACACAGGGCCTATATTTCTAAATAGAGTTTGCATAGTCTCCCCAATTAAAGCTGCAGTATGTAAATTGTGAGACTTGTATGGAATCCACCATGCACCCCCTCCCCTTTCTGTTTTGAATTCATCCTCGTGAATGGTCACAACTATGGAGGACTTAGTGACTTTTTTCCTAATAGCGACTAGTGGCAAATCTAGCCCAGATAACATTTATCTGGGCCTTATTCGGCCCACACCTGATACATTCATCCAACCAACATAAGGTATGGAATTACAAAGGCTCTCCGCTCCCGTTTGCCAGAACTGGGCCACAACCAAGCCATCACAATGCCAGATGTCAGCCAAGAACAGACCAAATTAAAACTGTAAGCAGTGATGACCGGCCCGTCAAGGCACGAGGCGACAAATTCAACCTTCATTCCATACGGCATGAGGTCTGGTTGCGAAGTGGGGCATCTGTCTTGGGCGAGGGTCTGTGTGGTGCTGTATTTTTTTTTTTTACACTTTAAAGGAAGATTATTATGTTTCATAAAATGCCCTTATGCTGTAGAACAGGCATTTTAAAAGTATCGGGTGTGCCTCCCTGGGGGGTGCCAGAGTTCTTCAGGGGAGGAACCGTGTGCGTGAAAAGGGGAAAGTGTCTGTGAGAGCCTGTATCCAAGATGCTGTGTCTATGGTGTATGGTGAAAATAATTTTTAACTAGTGTTATGGAAAGCTTCGAGCATACACTATATGTCTGATGAAATAAATTCAAAATAGACCAAACCAAATTTTGTGAATTTTATTCCAGAGCTCTGGCATGGAAAATGGGTACAGATGAAAAGGTCTTGTGGGGGGAGAATGAAAAAGTGGCAACACACAGTAACAGCAAGTATTTGTTATAGGCTGGAAAAGACAAAATGATCAGAAAGGCTGCTATTGGCTAATCACACTGAAGAGGGGAATGGAATAAGTTTTTCCAGCTCAGGACACACTTTGTTATGAGATTATATGTGTGCTGACACTAAGAGGGAATCTTTGTGGGAACAAGACATGTTTTGTGAACTTGTCTGAGAGAGAGATATAACACTAGGGAAACGCACCTTTCTATTGTCTTTGACATGATGCTTACATTCAAATGGCATCAAACGTTTGTCTTAGGGTGATAGTTGCATGTGTGTACATGTTTTATTTGTGTGGATTACAGAATGTATTTACAGAATATAATGCAGTTTGTGGAACTTTGTTCAGGTAACCTGAGAAGCAGCACTCAGACAGCCAGTGTTGGGGGGGAGGGGTGAAAAATCACAGACACATTTTTTTGTAAGAAAAAGTAGCATAACAGCAGTACCACTAGGAATATTGTGACCACACTTTGCTATATTAGGGTCAAGTACTTATTTTACAACATTCTAAAACCTCATATCAATTGACCAAACCAATGAGGAGATACAATGCCTTTTAGCCATACTTGAAAAGACTGGAGTTGATGACACACTAAATCATTTAGTAAAATATTCATAGAAATGCAACAGTTGGTCCGACCTCAACTGTTTGAACGTTGTTGGTAAGGGGACAACCAGGGCCATAAGCATGGTGTGTTTCCTGCATAAAGCAGTGATGTGTTCTGTGTATTTGTTCGTGACCAATTTTAATATTTCATATCTGTAACAATAGTGACGGATGTCTTTGTAGACCATACGTTGCAGTGTATGAAATGTCAGCCCGAGAATGCTAATTAAAGAGAGGTAGGTTGCAGCCTTCTTAGACCTTCCTATGATTTGTTTTGATTTATTTAAATTTCACCATGCTCATAAGTTGGTGGCGCTTTGTCTATGTCAGTTATTTTATTGATATGAGTTACTTGTAGTAAAGTGATAATTTGTGAGAAATTTCAAGTCGATAAGACCATGTACAGAAAAGACATTGCCACGACCACATCGTGTGAGATGGAAATACCTACTGACTTTTCATCAGACCTTAAGTAATATGCACAAGTTTCAGGCCTCTATGATAACTTTGCCAAATATTTGCCAACTGTGGGCCATATCTGTTTTGTGATATTCAGGAAAAATTCAGCATTTACCACATGGGCCACTTAAGGCTCTGTTGTACGGCCAAAAATGCCAAAAGTGCCAGATCATTGCCTGATGTGGCCCACAACCGTATGCTATCTGGATGGGACTTAATCTTGTGTTCGAGAGTTTTCTGATATTTTAGAGACTCTGACATGAAAGCACGTCACTCTATAGTTACTGTCTTCACAGCAAGTGGTACCGTGAGCTCCTCCCCCCCTCAAAGCTCACTTGTAGCCGCAGTGATCTCAGCGACTGGTCTGTTATCACTCTCCCTCTAACACCAGTATGTGGCGGACATCCACTTTGAGTCCATGCAGACCTCTGTGGAGTCTGTTCCACCCGAATATGTTTAGGCCTTTAGACTGTTGCTTTAAAACGTCGGCCATCCTTTTTCCACTTGTGTAACCGCTGTGCCTAACGCGGCGATAGGGACTTCTCCTGCTGGAAGGTCTGCCATTGCAATTTACTACAAGATAGAACAAAAACGTGCTTCGACTTTTGTCGGGCAGCCAATAGTAACGCCCCAAAATACCTGATGGACCATTCTGCTTGTAAAGACTTCTCTGATTGGCTAAAAAGTAGCACTCCTGGATTCCTAAAGCTCAAATACAGAGCCAAGAGAAGGAGCAGCAGTCCTGTGTCCTCTCAGAACACTTTAATTTACAATATGCTCAAAGGTTAGGATGGATTTTTGACCAAATGAAGCAAAAACAAAAAAAACACATACTGCAGTTTTAACACAGAATAATCTGGATAACACTAAACATGATTTGCATAGCAGAACACAGGCACTTGTAAGTTAAATTATCTTATAAATGCTACTTAGGGGGCAAGTGGAAAACTACTTTCAACTAAGAGGCATGTTAAATACATGTTTTTCTCCTGACCCTGAAACCCACAAGCAACATGTTAACCAGGATTTGAGATGGTTGCTCGCTCATCAATTATTTGTTAAGGCTGAATGTCTTCCATGTTACATCAGTGTCCTTTAAGGGGTTCATACTGTCCGTGAGTCAGATCCAGATGGAACCAGCTATGGCTTAAGTGTCCAGTCGCCGAGTCCAGGAAGGAGCTTCAATGCTTCCTAGGTTTAACTGACATCCAGCATTATAGTTACATTGCTTCTCCTCTCTATGTGCTAACATCTCCTCAAACCAGGTTTTTACTTGACATATGTGGCCGATGCAGCATTTGAAATGCTCAAGACGACCTTCACGGCCGCCCCATCCTCACCCAACCTGACCCATGGTTGAGATAGATCCATCCAAAGTGGGAAGAGGAGCCATTCTGTCCCAGGGGTAACCCTCAAACAACAAGTTCCATCCCTGTACATCTCTATCCAGCAAGCTCTCAGCCACAGAGAGAAATTACGACGCAGGCAACCAAGAGCTGCTTGCTGTCAATGTGGCCCTTGAGGAGTAGCACCATTGGTGAGAGGGCACTATTCACCCCTTTCTAGTCTGGACTGACCACCATAACCTTAAATATGTACATTCAACAAAGAGACTAAACCCTAGACAAGCCAGGTGAGCACTATGTTTCTCTTTGTTCAATATCACTTGCATTAGTGGTAGTTGTGAATCTTCCAGTGAACCCACTAGTATCAAAGTAAAGTCAAAGCCAGCTTTATTGTCAATTCTACTAGACATACAAGACGTGGAGAATTGAAATGACTTTTCTCTTGGCCCACAACATTTACCAACATGAAAATGTAGAATATACTGTATAAACTATAAATACAGGTATTTAAAATATGCACAACAGTCTGCAGATAAAATAGATAACTATGGTATATTGCAGTAGTGCAGAAGTTTGAATAAAATGACATAGTGACAGGGGCAGAGCAGTCTGATGCTGCATAATGAGGCTGGTGTAAAAGAAAGAAGTTAATAAAAACAGGCTTTCCACACAAACAAACGTTAATCTGGCGTTAGTATGAGGGGAGTTTAAGAGAGATTTCAACTGTGGCTCAGATAGAAAAATGTGTCTAATCCTCACACTGCAATAATCATATCAAATCAACCTGTTAAATTGTTTATCAATTAAGGCATTTCAAATTAAAAGTGTGATTTATCATTTTCACAGATTTCAATGACATTTGCAAGCATTAGGCAAACTCCATGTTCCGTGATTTCTAGACAGTCCCAAAAAAAAATGACATCATGGCACAGTCCGTCTCTTTTGCTTTAGACCACCTTCATTGACAGACCTATGTGCTTTTAGTCTATTTACATGCGGTGAGCGGGTCAGGAGTCTGGACCAAAGAATACGCGCAGGAGAGAGGCGCGTAAAAAAGCGCTTAAGTCCAGACCGGAGAAAACAGCCCATAGTGATCGACTGGTTTTCTAAAATAGTTCACTTTATCCCTCCGCCAAGGAGATAGTGGAGTCCCTCCTTGATAATGTCAGATATTGTCTCTGACCGTGAACCCCAATTAATCTAGAGTTCAGTTTAAGACACCTAAACTGTCTGCGTTGCCACACAATTCCTCCGGCTGGCCCAGGAAGCCTTTGGCCTCGGCTGCAGCTCCGCTGGCACCACCCGCGCAGCACACCAACGCCAGGAAAAAGAAGAGAGCAGCCTGACGAGCTACATTGCTACAACGACTCGGTCCGAAGGCTACGGTTTTTGATGGAGATTCCGGCTGTTGCCTCTTCCATAGACTGCTACACCTTATTTTAATTTGTGAAACAATACAATATGCAGATATATCCTCTCATATGTTGTGTGCTTTCGCATATTGTATGGTGGTGGGCCGTTATGGCCAAAAATGCCAGGGCCATTTTTTTGTCCCAGTCAAACCCTGGTTGCTAATGCTATGGCGTCAGCTAAGCGGGTCAGTGACATCCATGCGCTGTCAGTGCACCCATCGTGCGCCCAGTTCTTCACGAGCGATATGAGGATGGTGCAGATGGTTTTGGGCTCGTGTTCTCTTTTTGACCTCACGGCCTTTTCTGCCTCACAGCGTGAGCAGCGGCCTCATTTGTTATGTCCAGTGCGTGTGATGCGCGCCTACATGAATATGACAGGGAGCTTCAGGAGGAGTGATCAGCTCTTTGTCTCCTGGGCTCCGCCCCATAAAGGGAAGCCTGTTACTAAGCAACTTCTGTCACACTGGGTGGTGGAGGCAATCACTTTGGCTTATACAAGTCAGGGTCTGCAGCCGCCTGTGGGCTTGCGTCCACATTCGACTCGAGGTTTAGCCACATCCTGGGCCTTGTTCAGTGGAGTGTCTGTTCAGGACATTTGTGCTGCTGCGAGCTGGTCCTCACCCCTCACTTTTGTCCAGTTTTACAGACTCGATGTTTTCGCTCCGTGCGTGGCACGGGCGATTCTCCTGTCCTGATTGGAACAGTGCTTGTCCTGTGGGCTGGTGTAATGCGAGATAAGCTTGTCTACAATACCGAAGCTACCATATCCTATAGTGAGACATCGAAACAAATGTTATGAAAGCGAACTATAGGTTATTTACATAACCCCGGTTCTCTGAGTAATATGAGTAAGATGTCTCACCAGACAACCCTTCTTGCTGGGCAAGTAAGAAGAGGTTTGCTTATTTGAATGGTGTATCATCTGCCCACTCTACTTATAGTCGGTGGGACTACCTGCGACAGATGAATACATTTCACCAGGCAGTCAGGATTGGCGTAATGAGATTGGGCTTCTGAGGAGGCGTACATCCCATAATGAGACATTTCACTCATATTACCCAGAGAACCGGGGTTATGACGGACAAGTGCATTTTTTGGGTATTTTGTGTTTTTTTCTTTATATTTTTCTTTCACTGTGGACCGTATGAACTTTTGAATTTTTACTTTCTGTATTTAAATTAATTATACAAGAGGGTAGAACTAGGAAAGTTTTTAAACTTTTTAATCTCATAAATGTTCAATTAAGTGTCACAATATTCAGTACCTTAAAATGTACCAACATTAGATCGTATTCTGGTGTGATTTGAGACTTAGCTCAATGTTGGGATGGTATGATTTTTCTGTTGTTAATTACCCGGAAATAGAAACATGAAAATTCATATGGAGAATTTATAAAGTGTTTGGTATTCTAAATGTACACCTTAATGATAACAGTTATTATTAAGGTGTACATTTAAGAAAAATGTGCCTGTATTTTTAAGTATCTGATCCTACATCATAATAAGAAGGGATGGTATAAGAGGGAAAAGCGCTATAATAATTGATATTTGTAGTAGTAATAAAATCAAATGAGTGGTTGTAGGCATTGTGTCACTTAACAAAAAATTAAAAATAAATCTTGTCCTATCATAGTTTTGTACAGTATTTGCACAAGTGTGTATAGATAAGGAATGTTTTAACAAATATTGTGCTGCCTGTGTATCATTGCTGATGAATCACTGGCAGAGACGGACAGATGTTGCTGCACAGGCTTCGCCCCATCCGACGGCAGCAGAAGATAACTTTTCCTTTGTCCCCTGGAGTGCTGGAGGCTCCCTAAATAGACCTCGCACAGGGGTGTTGTAGAATGGGACCCCACAGGGTGATGGGTAATGGAGTCATTAATAACACAGACCTCCCTTAAGATGCTCAAATGTTCGTTAGTGAAAGCCACAAGGGAGTGAGGGGAAATATACGATGCAAGATGATACAATAAGAAAAAGCAGTGTAAGCTTTGATGGTGATTGTGCTGATGCTGTCTTAGGTCCTGTCTGATGGGTTAATTGTTTTCTCTCACACACAAACCTACACACACACACACAAGCTTAACAGAGAAAGGGACAAAGAGACCATTTCCTCATACAGTTTTTAATATTTCCATCACATGTGCACAGAAAAAATGAGGCCTGCCAAATACAGAACTCCATATTTGTACAATACCTTTTCATAACATCAATTAACAGTCCCTTTGTTGCAGGGGAGGGTTTCCTGTAAACGGTATATGAATGATCCTTGATCAAAACATTAATGTTTCATACAAAAGTGCATCTCAGGTTCAAAGAATGAAAAACATTTACAGAGCAGAATGAGTTTGAGTTTTGCTGCAACAGGCGCTTCCAGCTCGAGCAAATTGGTGATGGGACAAAACTGAGAGGAATCACTCAGGCACCCAAAGTACGACCTTCCTCCCAAGAAGAACCCTAAATGTTATCAGTCGTTATGACACAGAATTCAAACAAATAAGTGAACAAAAAACAGGAGAAAACATAAAATACTTACAGTTATCTCCTGGATTCCACGAGCAGTAAACATTAAGAACAAATGTACAGATTGGATCTGTGGGGTAGAATATTTCCCCTAATGCTCTGAAAGCCACATTGAAGCTTCACACCTCTGTTCACCAGCCAACGAGAGGAAGTAGCCTGTTCTAAATCTGTCACTGCGTTTGCATATATAAGCATCTCGTCCTCTGTCCTGTTTTCTCCTCCTCTCTGCTGCAGTTTATTTTTTATCGCTCATTTATTTTTAAGCAGTTTGGAAGCCATAATATCACCCTATGCTGGTGAAAGGACCCTTTTGTCTTGCTCAGTAATGATTGACCATGTCAGAATACAGAGGGACTTACAGTTTTTTTTAGCGACACCCTGTTTCTCCTTTACACAACGGCTTTGAGTCCAAAACAACATAACATCCTTTTTTTTAAAACCTTTCAATTTTTTGAACAAACATTATTAACTGTACATTTGCAAATACTGTATAAGATTGCAATATAACTGTAGTTAAGCAACACAGGAATAAGTCTATGTACAAACAAGTTGGCTTTATCTTTAAATTTCAAATAGCGTTTAGTAAACTAAGTTGCCTTTTTATTTTTCTCCTTCATTTTTTCTTTAATTCTTTGCTTTCATTTATTTTTTTTACTGAATTGAAAATTCAATGCAAAACAGTCCGTCTGGAAATTGGCAGTCAAACATTCTGGCCGTTATGCGATCGTCGTTCTCGGCCATGATGCTGGGTTTCCCACGTTAGCTGCTGTGCTGAGTCAACGTGTGGTTCTGCAAGGACAAATGGAGAAAACAGGTCTGTTAGAATCACATGTTTCAGCTTCACCTCTTTCCTTTCAGATATTATTCATTGACATCATCATCAGATTGACAAGCAGTTGTGTCTTGATTAGTATGACCTTTTGAACATCATAATAACGCTTTTATTATCCATATCCAATTAATTCCCAGAAGAGTCAAATCAGCACAAGGATCAATGATGTTTGGCTTTGGGACTGAGTGGTTCAGTCCTAATCAAACACAAAGGCCACTGACAGATAACAACCTGTTAACTTCAACATTTTCCTGCAAGCTGTATCCATGGCGAGTAATCCATAACAAGACATGAAAATCATCCTTGGGAGTGCTGTTTATGGAGGGCCTGCATGCATAAAATGAGCTGTGAATATACACTCATTTAAAAAAAGTGTGTAAAATATATATTTTTTAAAACAATAATTTTAATTTGTTAATTTAACATTTAAATTAAAAAAAAATGTTTTTAATGTAATGCCTATTTTTTAATTAGGCATTTTAATTGAGCACTATACTGTATTTATCCTTTAGATATAAATCTACCATTAAGATTTAAATATAAAATATGTCAGCTGGAAAATTGTCACATCAGCACCCTATGCCATTACAAATAAGATTGACATAAATAATATAATGTAATTTCTACAGTTCCTACAAATGTCTCTGCGAATGGTCATTCATTGAGCTATCACAGCTAACAGTTCCTGACAGACAAGACAAACATTTATACATCTACAATATTTTACATATTTTTAAGTATAATGTGTTGATTATGTAGTAAGTTGCGCTACATAAATACACTGAATTAAATCCTGAATACTCTACGGTGCATAATGCATTATGGGATAACAAGCTGAAAACATTGCACTGTTGTATCCACCAACTGTGCGCAGGCTCAAAAGGACAGAGTGTGGTTAGTAGTAGTGGGGCAGCTGTGTCAGGTTCTTTAAAGGGAGTGTGGACCGGGGTGTGTAACTGGTGTCCCTGGTGGGCTGAATCCAGGTCATCATATAAAGTGACTGCTAATCCCTTTAATGTAAACTACATGCCCCAATTGCTGTATTCTGTTTAAAATGCGGCCTTGAACATTCTAAACTGGCACAGATGGACACACCTGTCACAGAAACATCATCACACATGTAGACACAAAGCCTATGCCCTGCATAGAAAGCCAAATCAAGTCATCAAAAATGAAATGAATTAGAATTATGCTACAAGAGGGAGACAAAAGATTTACTGCAGCTTCTGCAAGGTTTGCTAAAGCAGTCACCTTCAGTGCTGTTGGTGCAGGATCCCTCAGGCGGCTCCCACCACCCGCATTCATTCCTTCCCTCTTTACCCTTTCAGTTGCCTGCACATAAAGCATTTCAACACCTTGACAGCTTTCGTTTCAGCTGGGGCGATTACTTTTCGACAGGTGGGGTAATAAGCTGTTTGACAGGGAGCAGGATTGTGACCCCTGTACAGGTTAGCGTGGCTCCCGTCCCTTTAAAGAGTCGGCTGCGGACATCCTCCTCTCTCTTTCTCTCCTGCTGAAATAAAGCTCCTATAAGTGAGTCTGGGAGGAGACTCCCAACGGGATGCCCTCTCCCTTTTCTCACCTCACCTCCCCTCCCAATCGGTGAAGACATCCTTAGTGTTGCTGAGGAGGGACAGGAGCGTGGCAACCTTATTAATGAATGCGGCCCATTACCCGTCAGCCTGGCTCCTCTGTGACTCCCAGAAGCCCCTGCAGTACGTGACTTCAAATGGCAGGATATTGACACGGGTAGAGCAAAGTGCTAGAGCTATATATGTGTTACTAAGTGTGTGTGTGTTGAAACACTAAGAAAATTTGTGCTAAACTGAGTGTGCATGCCTTTGTGTTTGCATGACAGTGTGTGTATGTGTGTGTGTCTGTGTGTGCACCCCAAAGGAATGTAGCTCCTTGGATATAATGTAGGGCTCGTAACAGCTATTAGAGGGGAAAATAACCCCTCTGGGGAACCCCTCCCCCTGCATGTCCCAGCTCTGGCTGACACACACTGCATTCTACCTTTTCCTTAAACATGCCAGCAGTTTTTTTTCACTCTGGACTTTTTCAAGGACTGTTATATAGCTTCAGTCGCTATGGTAGCCATACAGACTGAAAAGAAACAATGGCAAAGTGGAAGGGAAAAAACAAGCTAAAAGAAAAGGAAATTGATACTGTTATCTCTGCAGATATTGAACTGTGCAAAGCTGTTGCAAATTGTACTTGTATTAGAGATGGAGGAAGGGAAATACACACCCTCCAATCTGCACCTCTGTCAAGTTTTTTCAAGCAAAGGAGCATTTAGTGCTTTAAATGAGTGAAACATACTGTAAGTAATTCTAATTTACCTTTTTAAGTCATTGAGAACAAGTTCTCATTTGCAATGACAACCTGGAAGCAGTTAGGGTCAAGAGACTTGCTCAATGTTCCACTGTGAAGTGTATTAGACAAATGGTCCTCTGGTTACATGCATACACCCTTAATCATTAGGTCTGGCCATGACCCGCATCAAGGACACCATCGATGACACTGTGGACCCACATAACTATGTTTACTGGAGAAACCAATCCACAGCATGCCATTTCCTTTGTATACCATGTCACATTCACACACCTGGGGAGTAAGCAATCTTATGTCCACCTACTCTTTGTGGACATCAGCATTCAAATTACAAATTCAATACCACAGTCCCACAGACACTGCTTCACACACTCTCCACACTCGGACTGAGCTCACCCCTATGCAATTTGGTCCTGGACTTTCCATCAAACAGACAACAGTCTGTAAGGATCTATTGGAGCTCCTCCTCCCCCATCATCCTCTGCACTGGCTCAACTCAGGGCTGTGTGCTGAGCTCCCTCCATGTCACCCTGCTTACATATGACTGCTTACCCCAACACCCGGGCCTTTATATTGGGAAGTTTGTGGATGACACCACTGTGAACGGATAAATCACTAACAACAATGAGTCTGAATACAGTAAGAAGGTAGAACACCTGGATGGTTGGTGCAAAAAGAACAACTATCAACACAAAAAAGATCAGGTCGTGGACTTTAGGAGGGGCAGCCAGGCACCCTTCACCCCCTGCACTACAGAGGTGAAAGTGGTTTCCAGGTTGAAGTACTTGGGTGTACACCTAAGTGACAACCTCCCCTAGAGCACAAACACTCCCATTCTGGTGACGAGGGCTTGCTGGTGCCTCTACATCCTGAGGCTTGGTGGTCTTGGGGGGAACAGTCCAGACCTCCTTCTACAAATGTGTGGTGGCGCGCATCCTGGGCTCCTGCATCACTCAGTTGCGTGGAAGCTGCTCTGTGGCAGAGAAGAAGTCTCTGCCAAGTGCCAAATGCTGCACAGAAGACTGTGGGAGGCAACCTAGCGACCACCATGGACATCTACTGTATTCCTATAGATGCAGAAAGAGGGACTCCTGAATTATGACGGATGCCATCCACCCTGCAAACAAAGTGTTTACCCCCCTTCCCTCAGGAATCTGACTGAGAAGCATAAAAACTGAACACCAGAATGAACAGCAAAATGTGTGATTTTCTATTTTTCTATATTATTTATATATTTATAGATAGCTTAACAGGAGACTTGGGTTCTGTAAGTGTTTTTATGAGCACAAATGACAAATTAAATCCTTGAATAAACTAAATAAACACCCATGACTATAGGTGGCAGTCAATAGCACAATAAAGCTAAAATGCATCTGTAAAGTTCCTTATACATCAACAGATTCCACACGGTTTTCTGCTCCTCACTACCAATAATCTGAGCATTTCAAACCTAAACTCTAAACTAACTCTTGTGTGAGGCCTTCACAGAAGAGTTACACAAAAAGAATGCGACTAATAGTCACACTAAAAATACTTACATTTGATTAGATATACTGCATCAAGCCTTTTAGCTTTAATTCCCCATTTTATTCAAAAGCATCCTATCCTCCTCATAACTCCACTGTTCCCCTCATCATCCACTTCCTTCCCTTCTATCCAACCCCTAATCTCTTCCCCGATCCTTCCAACCACCCACAGGCTACATAGGCCTGCTGCAAGGCCCAGTTACCAGCAGCGTTCAGGTAAACCGCAGCAGTCAATTCTCCACTAAATTAAATTTTGCACTGATCAATAATTTGCGCCTGTTCCTCCCTCTTGACGACCAGCTGCTCTGCTGGCTCTGAGCAAGCCTCATTCTCCCCTTTCTGCTCTTACACTATCCCAGTGCTATTACTAAACCACCACTTTCATCTGATTACATCACCCTGCTGCAACACCCTCAGGGGTGGTGGGAGAGGAGGGAGAATGCCCAGCAGGGGTTCTGTGTATGCATGCAAACAGGTGCAACACGTCAAGGAAATATAGCATCATTGCAGAAATTAAGAAGCCAAGAAGAAATAGGGAATGATCTGTGATGAGAGAGCAAGCAGGCTGGGAAGTTGATTTATGAACTAATCGTTCTTTGTGTCCCTCCCTATCGCTCTGACCCCTATCGAATCGACAGCACCGGTTTCCAGTGAGGCAATGGAAGTACACCGCTTACATCAGACTTTTAGAGAAAGACTAGAGAACGAACTGGCACTCCTCTCTTTCATCTGATCTTTCTGTATTAAAGAGGATCCTTAGATTGTCAAACATCACAGAGAGACCATGTATGTACTAATCACAAGGCTACCAATCTTTGATTAGTTGGATGTTAATACTAACTGAGCACATACTATGCACATTTCATCTGCTTCTCTAACTAGTGTTATCAAGCATGTACCATTAAATCTAGCTTTACTGAGTGATTGCAGAGGTGAGTGAACAATTACTTTAAAAGCTTAACTACATTTCATTGGCAAATTAAGCTGTTTAGACAAGTTTAGGCACCTGAGAAGTGAAGTCATAATTTCCTCCAAAATAGTTATCATTTAACTCACTCACTGCCATTGACGAGTTAATTCGTCATTTGAAATCCTAACGTTTCACCGCCATTGGTGTGTTTTCTCGTCAATTGGTTTTTCCGGCTGCTGTTGCTAGGAGACAATGTGACAAAGCTCTGCTGTGAATATCAAACTTGGACCATGATGTAGTGACCAACTAGTGACATGTAGGTGGCAGCAGCGTTTGGATGAGAGATTAGTGGTGATGAAAGTGGCGCTACAGGAGTTTATGGTGAAGTTTCCAGCAGCTCATAGCAGTGCACACTCAACCAGACTATGTCTGGACCTAACTGGACTATTGTGGACTATTGAGAGTGTCGTGATCATGAGGATAAAAAATTAAAAAAAAGTGCCAAATGGGTCAACTTAGCGCGTCCGGGTCAAAGAGGAAGTGGCGTGTGTGGTGGAGAATGACGAGGGAGAGACTTGGAGGAAGGCCAAAATACAGTAAAAAAAAAACATTCAACCCAGATAGCAAAATAATAATAATTTTGCTATCTATCTAAGCCCGGTTTCAGTGTTGTTTCTGCAAACCAATGTTGAGGTGTCCCTAAAGCAAAAAAAAAAAAAAAAAAAAAATGGCTTCAAATTTAGTTAATTGTCTTACCTTGTGAAGTCAATACTTCTAATGGGTGTACGTTTCTACATGATTTAAACAGAAGACCATATACTGTATTAAATACCCTAGTGCTGTGTGTAAAATTTGCTTCTGCCCTTTCAAAATAAAAGCCTCAGATATAGGCTATATATGTGCACCAGTGACATGCGGTGAGGTTCATGACTGGTGAGGCACCGATTCCTCTGCAGTTGGATGTACAAATGTATGAACCCAACAGAAGCGTTAATGTGCAGCATTTCTTTTTCAATGTCATTTCACATTTTTTTATTTATAAATTGGGAGCTGTATGCCGCCAGGAAACTATTATTTTGCTGCGTTGTTGTCTTCTTCTTTTTCCTAGAAAACCAGACTTTGCATGTGCCAACCAACAATCACCAAATTGTTCACAAATTTTCAGTCCTATGCCAGATTCCCTCAGCTGCAAAAAACGGTCAATAGTCCTAAAGGTGATCCTACGGAAAACCTCTAAAATTTTAAATCTTTAAAATTCACAACAAACCACACATGCCACAGATTTGCCTAGTGTGTCATAATGTTTGACTATAAACGGCAATTTTTTACTAAACATGTTTAATGTAATAAAAAATGTATATAACATTTTGGAATGTAGATTATGTTTGGAAAATATAATATAGAATTGTATCTATGGGCAATTTAGAGACTCCAATCAACCCAACAATCATGGTTTTGGATACGCAAGCACGGGGAGAACATGCAAACTCCACACAGCCCAGGGCTTGAACTCTTACTGTGAGGCGGACGTGCTAACCACTGCCCCACCGAGCACGGGTCATAATACAGACAAACCAAAATACAGACGGACGGATTGTTTTACGATAATGGCCCCTATTTATGGCTGAGTGTGGGATGGCAGTCACCCCAGTGGTATCTGTCATTGTGTCCTGGGGCAAGACACTTCACCTATGAAAACTATGGCAGCCTCGCTTCCATCAGTCTACCCCATGGCAGCTGTGGCTACAAAAGTATCTTACGCCCACTAAGTGTGGAGTGAAAGAATAATCCCATAATTCTATAAAGCGACTTTGAGTGTCCAAAAAAGCGCTATATAAAATTGATGTATTATTATTATTATTATTATTATTATTGATCAAAAACACTAAATAGACTAAATATGTCAGACACATTCATTAGATAAATTAGACAGACAGACTCAGGAACATCAGCATGTGTAGTACTGTAGTGTAATATAACATGTATATACTGTATATAAAAAAAACAGTTGCCTGCTCAGTCTATGTGTGTGACAAAGCGACATCACAGGTGAAGCGCAGCTCCCTCGCCATTCTCCCATGGAGTTAAACAGGCAATGCGTAAATTTGGTGATTTTGACAATAAAAATGATGATATCACACAGAAAACAAATGTATAGAAAAGTCAACAAATTCATTTGAACAGTGTCATTATGCCTCCCCTGACTGCACATTACTTATATACACTTGTAATCAACAGTCACTTGCTAACTGTTAGCCCTTTTTATCACATGCACAGATAAGGTGGCTAGTCTCGGGGTCAGCAAACTCCACTTTGGAAGAGTTACTGTATTTTCTAAAAAGCAGATGACACAAGTCGTCCCTGCTTGAACACTCGTGAAACAGAGCAAAGGTTGATCAATAAGGAAGAAATCGTCGAGACGCCATGTCTAAACAGGAAGTCAATGTTTCCAGTATCTTAGCTTACAGAGCAAATGGCCTCACTATTAATTATTTACTTAGTAATGAAAAATATAGTGCAAGATCAAACTGCAAAAAACAAGTTTTATCGAATTAAATTTACTCCTCTGAATCCATGCACCATTCGTTCTTGGTTATTCCGTTTTAAAAACAAATCAAAATAACAAATAAACAGCGTGGTTATTTTGTTTTACTGACTTAAAATCAAAACGCAAATACAGAAAAGTTAAAAGACCAGACAAGCAGTGTTTTTCTGTTTTAAAATAATTAAATCTTCTGTTTTGTGATATTTGGATATTCATGGGAAAACTATGGACGACAGTTTCATGTTTTACGCTCACTACACAGAAAGGACTGACAGACAGGGGTGGAAACTTTTACTTTCGGACAAAAAAAGGAGCAACGCTGGTGAATTGAAACATTATTAATACATAAATAAATCAAAACAAAAAATGGATGTTACAAAAAACACACACGATAAGTGATTAAAAGAAGAAGAGGTGGTGTAATGAATCTACTGTTGCTCCTCGTTTCTGGTGATCAACTACCATGTGTGTTGACGGCTGCCGTTAGTGGCTAGCGGTATTATAACGTGCAAAATAAATATTTTTACTGTCCTCAATAAAAGCTGTGTAATTGTTTTTGCAAAAGTGTCAAATGGTAGAAGTTCTAACATCTACTGTTCCTCACAGACGATAGTCAGTCACCAGTTTATTTGGATACTGTTTGGACCGTCCTGTTTGCTCTGACAGAATGTGACGTGCCTAAGCTCTCGCTCTAATTTCCCTGAAAATATCTCACAAACAAAACAAGATTTCACTATTATTATAATACTTTATTTTTAAAACAGAAAAACTCTGCTTTTCTGTTTTTTGTGGTTTCTGTATTTTTGTTTTGGTTTTAAGTCAGTAAAACAAAATAACCACTCCCTTTATTTGTTATTTTGATTTGGTTTTAAAACAGAATAACCAAAGAACAAAAGGGACACGCAGGGGCGTAGCACCACATTTTGGGTCCTGGGTACAATCCATCATGTTGGGCCCCTACTGTAAGTTATGTACAGGAAACTATACTAGTATTCTTGCATAATTATATATGCTTTCTTTTTTCTTCACATTAACCCAGAAGTTTCAAACCTTTTTTGGGTCGTGACCCCATTTTATCACAAATGCCCGGCGACCCCAGAGACCTTTTTTTCTTCTAGAATTTGTTTTGAATCATGTTTATTAAAGTGTGTTACAAATACAGAGTAGCCAGGATTACTAAGTAAGTAAGTGTGCCACCTTAGACATTTTTATACTGCATTTTATTTGAACTAGATTTATACATGAGAAAGTTCAAGTATAGAATACAGTTATTTGATATTTATTGTGTGGAACATGTATTTGAAAAATAATACTTAATGAAATTTAAAAAAACAAAAAACAATTTTAATCCTTAATCTGACTTTTTTTTTTTTTTTTACAATTACTAGACATTATACGCAGCCCCATTTTAATTCCAGGCGACACAACATGGGGTGCTGACCCCAAGGTTGAAAAAAACTGCAATAACCTAATGACTCCATATTCATTGCTTGTAGTTTATAAATCTGTTTTCCCATATTTTAGTTGTTTATTGAAAATTGTGTTTGTGACATATTTTTGCTACAAACTAGGGGCGGCTGGTAATTTTTAATTGATTTATTTTTTTGCGGGGAGTGGGGTATAACTAACACACACACAAAGAAAACGTGTACAAAGGTTAATAAAAGGTAAAGGTAGAATGATTAGAATTATTGGGGACATACTGGCCACCAACTTGGTGGCAGCAAAATTTAGTTAGTCAAAATACTATATATATATATATATATATATATATACATAAAATTGTATTTCCAATTAGGATTTGACATGCAAAAGGAATGTTCCAGCATTTAAATACCAACAGTCACATAGGAAAGCCATGCTGCTGTGTATCTCTCGCTCCATGTCAAATCCACAGCAGCAGCAAATGTGGGTCGTACCATTTGCACTGTTTTAAAAGGGGGTGGTAATAATGGTTTTAGTGGAAAATTGTGCTTAACAGCTTATTTTCACACAGGGCCCTTTTTATTCCAATATAAATACTCTAAAATGTTTAACATGCATTTTCGTACACACACACATATACATATATATATATATATAAAAACAGACTTCTGAGGGGCCCCCCCTGCCTTGGGCCCTGGGTACTCAGTACCCTTTATCCCCCCCAGTCCGACGCAACTGGGTACACAAATTCTTCTCCAGTAATTCCCAACCTTCCTTTTGTGCCATGTACCCCTAGGCATTTTTGTCAATTCTATCTATCTATCTATCTATCTATCTATCTATCTATCTATCTATCTATCTATCTATCTATCTATCTATCTATCTATTGACAGGCTGTCCATTAAATTACTTTAAAAGTAGTGGAAATAACACATTAACATTGATTATTCAAACACTATATAAAAAAGTAATTAGTTAGCAAAAGTGGTGATCTGAACATTTTGATATGTTCACTGCTACAATCGGACAGAAAAAAAAAAAAAAAAAAAAAACTAAATTAAAAGTTTTTATTTAAAAGTTCCAGCAAAATGAAAAATCTATTCCAAGAGTGTAAAAGTTATGAAATCGCTAATTGCATAGCAGGAATGTTGTAAAATTTCAAAACATGTTGATACCTTATTTGTTAGAATCAAACAAATGCTGAAGGAGTGAAAATGTATCAAAAATGTCTGGAAGAAGGTGATGATAAAAAGTAAAAATACAGGATTACAATAAAGAGAATACCATGGGCATTCTCATTAATGATACAAGGGTTGGCATTCTCCACAGTCATCACTTATTAGACCATTGGGAGGGTTGACCCTAAACACTGTTGTGCCAAAAACCAGCCTGGTCTCCTTGGTAACAGTGGAAGTAAGGTGCCAGGGGAGTTGTGGTCGTACAGACTCAGCAGCAGAATGGGGTACAGCTGGATTTGAAACATATTTTTGTTTCCTAATGAAAAAATAAATCCACAATGTCTGAGAATCTCTATTTAGACGTCTAACGACCCTAACCAAATACTTATTAGGGGTAACCAGAGATGACGGACCACCCTTTCTGTGGATAGGTGCTTTGTAGCTCCAAATGATAGCCATTACCCTGTCTAAGTAGACAAGTGAGTGGTAGTGGAAACACACGATGCAGTGATCCCGCTGTTTGACTGAGGTAGCAAAACAACTGCTCAACTGCTGTGTTATTATGGGGCCTCATTAAGTGAGGAGAGAGTGTTAGAAGGAGGAGAGGATAGAGGCAGACGAAGTGATGGAAAGACAAAAAAACACAAGAGAGCGATACAAACTGGATTCAGAGGTGATAGCAACACACAGATGCCTTTCCAGCCAAAATGACTATGACTAAAGAACCCAATTAAGGGCTTTCTTAGGGGAGTCATCTTCGGAGGGGGATGGGTCTTCCTGGGACACAAGCCCTGGGCTACATCCTCTAATTAGACAGAGCGAGGGGGGAGGATCTCTGCCTGTCACTGGAAGGGAGGTGGAGTCCATGGGGTTCCACATGTCAGTCCCAGAAACAAAACACAATTACTCTGAAAGTTAACTACTTCAGTTGGTGACAAAGTTTGAATAAAAAATACCAAAAGGCACCCACTGTCCAAACCTATCTATAGTATTATAATGTGGCTTCACACAACACTAAATGTAATCATCAACTTCAGGTTGGAAAATATGTTGGTTGACCTTATCGCAGTTAATACTACTATTTTAAGTGAAAGGCAATCTTATTACAGCTTTTCTCAGATCAGAATTGGAATTCTAAACTACTTGTTCAATCTTAAAGGGGCAGTATTCACTTTCTAATGGTTTTACTACAGTGATATACATCCCTTTAGCCTCATACAGAGGGTCAAAGTTGAAAAAGTTCCATTTCCTCTCTCACTTGTTATTTTGTAAAAAGTCAGCTCCAAACGGGCAAGTTGGATTTTTCTTGCCACGTGATGTCACTAAAACAAAAACTGCGGTTGAATATAGAAGATACATCATACTTTATTGTCATATATGTAAAGTTACATACACGAAATGTGTTCTCTGCATTCAACCCCTCCCAGAGGAGCAGTGGGCATCCACGGTGTAGCGTCCAGGGGGCAGTTGCAATGAGTGAAATTTTTAGTAACCGTTATATCGCCTTGTATCTCCTTTGAGATGATCTGACCCATTTGTGACCCAATGCGATGCAGCGGTTGGACAAAACAGTGGATTATCACCTTGAATGGACTATTCCTGTTATCAGTAGTGGTGAGGATGACAAGAAAGTGACTTAGCAGCTCTGGTGAGTGTTTGAAACAGATGAAATAGCTGATTGACTGCTGATGTGATAAACATACCGTGGAGCAGCTTTTGCAGACTCACAATCTCAATAACCACTTAAATAACCATGTTTTTAACTGTAATGTGCATTTTTTTGGCTGAAAACAATAACAAGAATGTGTGGATAGCAAAAAAAAATCGCTAGTGATCAGCTGTTGTGTGGAGTCAGCGTCTATAGACACGCCCACTCACGCATATGCATGAAGGCCCCAGAACAGCCTGTTTTTAGAAGCCTCATTAAACTGACCTTTCAGAGGGATAAAACTCTGGAAAACAGGCAAGTTTGGGAAAATAAACCTTAAATACTATGTTTTGAGGGTTCTTAGAACAAATGGAGATGAGTGAAAAATAGCATAATACTGGACCTTTAACACATCAAAAAAGCAGTTTCTCATTTATTGGAACAATTTGCAAATGCTTTTTTACATGCATGCAAATGATTGTAAACAATTGTCTGCTATTTCCTACATTATCAAATCCTTGTTGGTCGGTGGTGGGATAATGGTTAAGGAAGCTGGCTTGTAATCAAAAGGTCAAAGGTTTGAATCCAACCTGGCCCATCACTGTGGGATGTCGAGTGTCACACCCCACAATATTTAGGCATCAGTTCATCGTTTAGGTCTTTAAATGTAAAATGGTTGAACATGTTGTCATAGTATGTCAAGCATATTTCTATACATTTCCATTAGACTTGTTTTCTGAATCTGTCTTGACTTGGTAAATATCCTCTATTGTAGGGAAATGTGTGAAGCATTAGATAAACTAATGATCGGCTGGTATATTGTAGCACAACAGTGTTACAATGTCTGACAATGAAAGAACAAGGACATGAACAGGGTCATCAGTCATAGTGAGGAACAGGAGTTGAGAGGTAAAACAGAAGAGCTATATATACACAATATATAGAACATATGCACATTCCCAACTGTATAAGAGTTACACAGTAGAGCACATTCTTAATCATGGGTTTACAATGGGCTAAACTGGTCCAAGGATGCAGTCAGATGTTGGGAGAACAACTGTGTAGCACACTACAGCACTGCATGTACAGATTTCCCCACGGAGATTGTCCTTATTATGTTCACAATTCTATTTTTTTCGCTACGACATGGTTCGTTAACAAATTATAGTACAAACAGTAAAAGAGTAAATGTGAATCTAATCCAGTCTTGTACAATCAATGTTCCACATAAACTAAGAAGTACATTACAATTTACAACCAAACTTTAGCCATCCCTCCTGAGTACAATGTTATATTGACAACATGACTAAGCATTTAGACTGTTTTATCTGTACCCAATGACACAAGGACGTGTCATTCTGATGACACTGACATGTTCATTGACACAGATATTTACTTTTGAGAGATGAATGAAGGATTTTAAGCAAGAAACTGGCTTTTGCAGGTGATCCATGGTGTTTTGCTATTGTACAAAATGCACTTACTGTTCTGCAAATGTTGAGGATGATTCAATAAATGTACCAAAGAAAGAAAGAAAAGCTAAACACTTCACCACCATTATTATTATTATTATTATTATTATTATTATTATTATTATTATTATTATTATTATATATTGTTTTTTTTTTTGCTTTCTTGTCTTTGTATCTTTGGCTGCTTTAATGGGCGAATTTCTCCACTAAGGGATGAAATAAAGTATAATCTAATTATTATTATTATTATTATTGAATGCAATAAAGCCTTTAAACATTTTATTTTTTGTGTGTGGTAATCTGATGTACAGACCGTGATCTTAGAGTGTTTCTGAACATCATGCACTTTGACAACCATCAGTTAAATGTAGCACTCTGTGTTTTTATACACCTGGCAAAGAACTCTTTTTCCCAAGCTGCAATCTGTGTTCAACCTGCTTTTTGAAATACAATCTTAATTTAGTTTTATGGTTTGCAGTCAAGGTTTAAAAGTGAATTTGAAAATAATAATATCAAACATTGCTTAAAAAATCTTGAAATGATGCTGATCATCAACATTTAGTATTTATTTACCACATTACAGTTATGTTGTGTTGAGTATATGTGGGTGTGTAGAGGAATGCAACGCTCCAATGCAGTTATTTGGACCTCCGGTTAATTTTGTTGACTCGATAACCTGAGGGACGATTGAAGATCAAATCAATATAGAGTGTTAATCCTGCTTTAAATTTATTAAAAAGAGATAGAAATGTCATTTATCAAAGCTGATGGAAAGACAATAAGGAAAAGTAAAGGATGCATTTAAGGCAGAAATCCAATGATGGATTGAAGCGCAGCATATACGTGCACAGTCTCTTTGTTTGGATTTAACTTTCCCAAGTGGCGCAAACAGAGAAGAAGAGATGGTTTAAAAAAGAGAAGCAGCTCAAAGGCTTCTGGGAGTTTTTGTCATGTCTCCCTTCAGACAGTGTTTGCATGCTCATATCAGACCCTGAGAGAGATGAGGACAAAGACTAATACAATGTGTACACAAACAAACAAGATACAGAAAATCTTTCCATGATCTGTCTGTCTTGCTGTCTAATTGTGAAACATCACTATCCATCTAACGCTGTTCATGTCCTCATTTACAGTCCACAGCACTGAGTGTACAATATAATTATAAATGAGCTTAAATCTTAATGATGGCGCCTTTATTTTTCCTGTGATTTCGTATTCTTTCATTTTGTATTGCAAACTTTTTGAAAGAGTGACAGTATGCTGAACACCTGGGGTGATGAAGAAGAAAACAAGTTGTCACATGAAAGAAATTGTATATAAATATACAAGTTTCAAAGGAGTGAGAAGTTGTCACAATCTGGAGATCAAGATATTCAGAAGAAAACTGACATTTGAGTGCCACTTAGAAACAGACGCTCAGCACTTTGCTTTTTGTGCAACACATTTGGGACTCAGGGCGGTTAGGGTAATTTTTGGGGGCATGTTTAAAAATTCATAGAAATAAAGAAGGAAGGAAAATTTCAGGGGAATTGAGTCTATGAGCTTCATACCAAAGAATAACAGCCTCAACATGTCATGATGAGGAGGGAAGGGTGTGGGGGGATATTTTTAAGAGCATTGAAAAATCAACATTAGCCATTTTAGTGGCAATGCCACAGAGAACCCTGGCAAGCAACAAGAAAAATATGTTACTTTAGGGCCACAGTTTGGATGAGGGAAAAAGAACTCCACCTATATTTTAGTCACTAACATGATCTATAATGTGTAAGACCATTTGTAGATCACAGGGAACTAGTTTAGTGAACAATTTGCATTAGCTATTAACAACGTGTCTTTTAGCAAAGTTTTTGCTATCCTGCTGTGTATTGCAATGCACATGACACGAGTTTAGAACACTGACGCACGCACGCATGCATACACACACACACACACACAGAAAACTTTATTTTCATCCACCTGTTTCCACTTCCTCCTGCCTTCCTGTTTTCGACTCGGACAGATATTACAACAGTGTTTACACTGACCTGGTGACCGCGTAGCCAATAAATATGCTTAATTAAAACAGCAAAATTGGTCACAGCTTGGCAATAATGGCCATCACACAGGGAGAGGGGATCTAATTTGTGTGGGGAAGTAGAATGTGCTGCAGATGTGCTTAAGTCACATCCCGCTATCATTAAGGATGCAGGGCTCTTTGAAGGAATCCTTTTAAAAGACACTCCAATTAAGGTGCATGTCCTGCGGGCGTCAGAGGAGAGGGACCCTCCACTCCTCGGTCCATCAACTTAACGCAATCTCATGTCACTTCCAAAGGAATGATAATGAAACTGGCGGGTGGAGAAAATAAGGGCAACCCAGATTAAGAGGAGCAAGGGAATCAAGACAGAAAAAGTCATCTTTAGTGGAGGAGTTGGGATTGTTGAGGAGCAGAATTTGCAAATGCTGAATTTGTAAATTTCCCTACATATGGGCTGCACTATCAGATTTTACACCCATCAGTTAATGAATCAGCAAATGAATCCTAAACTGAACAGCATTGTGAACAGTTCAATATGCAGAAATCACAGTCAAAATTTACATTGGAAACATTGAAAGGCCTGATTAACCAAAATCCCAAATCAAGGCTACATTTGGTGTGCACACTAATAGGTTGCATGTCCCTGTGTTTCTATGTTGCACGTGATTTTTTCACACAGCATTTCCACTGGATGCATGACGTTCCGGAAAAGCTTCGCTGCAGAATGTCTCTGAGCTCCACCATCCGTCAATGGCACTGGCTGCGTTTGTGATGCGCGCTGTTGCGACTCTGCCGGACAGCGGGAATCGCAATAACTTACGAGATCTCGCGTGATATAGCAAGTTGTAGACCTACAAAACCATAGACACAGTTTATTCTGTACTTCGAGAGGAGCAGAAGGAAATCAATTTGGTCCTGCCCTGTAGATTTTTCACTACAGTTTTGATTATTGGTTATTAACTGCAATATTTTGCCCTGCGATGGACTGGCGTCCTGTTCTAACGCCCATTGAGAGCTGGAGATAGGCATCAGTAGACACCCGTGACACTGAAAACAGGAACAAGCGGGTCAGAAAATGGAACTGCAGTTTTATATTTATTTACACAACAGAAAATAATAGCGATGCACCAAAATTCTGGCCACCGAAAATGCACTTTTGGGCCATTTTCGGTATTCGAAACTTTTCTCACAGAGAAAACCCTGGAAACAGGCCAACTTGTCTGCGACTGTATTTCAACACATCTGAGCACTTAAGAGTTTTCTGAACAAAGTTGATGGGCACGTAAATATGTTTTATGTTTCTGTGTCACACCAACCCAGTTACACGTCACCCTCGGTCAACATGGACCACATGGCAGTCTCACGCGTCACTGCGTATCAGCAGCAGAATCTGGTTTCAGAGTCTGTCAGCGCACGTTTAACAGAGATGCTCTTTATTACATCACAATGTTACTGTACATATGTTATAAATATCATTTCTTAAAAGGGATTAAAGCTCACAATCAATGATGCACGTTGCAATGAAAGCACACCCATTGTGTCTTGAATGCTTTGACACTTCAATGCACTTTGTTTTAATGAGAGAACATATTTAATTTGACTCTTTCAGCAACCCAGTCAGTTATAGACCAGTACAATATTATTTAATGTATGAGTGGGGTCAAGTTAAACATTTATTTTTACTTTTTTTATTGTGCATTCTTTGAAAGTCAGTGCTAAATAAATATTTTCATATTTTGAACTGATTTATTATTTGAAGCATAAATATGAATTTATACAATTGCAATGTTTTAATTTAAGTGAGCTTAGTACACACTCAGAGCCATAAATGCAATGGAAATAATCATTTGCATAATCAGTGTTTCGGTTTTGGCCAAGAATTTTTATTTCGGTCCATCCCTAAAAAGAAACAGATCGCCTCAAACACAGGGGTCACTAAAGGTTTAGGGGGAATTAAAACGTGTGCAAACATCACTCCACGGACTAATAAAGGGTACAAACCCCAGGGAATCAGGATTGCATGTGTTCAGTGCGTCAGAATGCACCCTCAGTATTTCCCTCTGATGAATATGTAAAGTAGGCAGATCTCATAAGGGGAGCAAAAAAATGGGAGGGGGAAATGCAAATAAATGAATGCAGTGGACGCAATGCAATTCATCAAACCAGGAACTGTTTGCGGCGACTGTTTTCAGCGCCAAAAATAGTACGACCCAAAGGTAGGTGCAAATTCAGTGATCAGCTGCAGTGAATGTTGATACAATACACAGTGCAGATGAAAAAAATGCTCCAGTTAACATGTTTCGACCGTCAAACTCTTGTGTCGCGTTGAGTGTCAGGCTAGAACCATCTGATCAACTGCGTGATTTACGCAGCGATAGAACAATGTTCACATATGTGAGTGTGGTGACACAGCGCTGCTCAGGAGCTCAGACCTACTGGACGACGCTCAGTAAATAATCTTCAAATGGTGCTGATTGAATGATTGTCCGACTCTGTTGCTGTATTAACTCAGATCAACGACATCAACAGATCAATAGGACGGTTTCTGTCCAAATCTGCCTGTTTTCCATGGACTGATCAGAGCAAAGTTACAGGACCTGGCGGAGCACCCACATTCAATTGCGGGGAAAAAATATCATTAGGTTTTCAAGTTCATTAAACAACATGTTTATTGGTTATTTTGTTATCTACATTATTAAGTGTTTGTGCAGCAGAAAGAGAAGTACACCAGCCTCCAATTGAACTTCTTCAAATGTAATTTTGTGCTTCTGTGCACTCACCTCTCCACGTTGAACAAGCAAAATGTTCATTTAAATAGGGCGGTCTCAACCACGTCTATACGTGCAGGTATTAGTGCCGCAATGTTAGTGAATTCCCAACAGCAGGTAAGCAAACAGCGCCACCAAAGGATTTAGGGAAGCACCTGGTTTACCACCCTTTATTTCAGATCTTAGTGAATCAGCCCCAGAGTATCTTATTTTTAGAATAAACTAGGGGGTAAGCCCCACTGGTAATAACAGGTGCAAAGGTGGTGTAGACATTCCTGTTTTTGTAAGCTGGAGTGGTAACAGAGTCGCTGAGGTGTGACGGCATGTGCAATATTACATTTGGGAGGTGTTCATGGATGAAAAGATTTAAGATATTCTTGCAACCTTAAAATATTTCATTATTTAGATTTTATTTGTCAAAAATAGTCTTATTTTCAATAAGCCTGGTAGTTTTGAGAGGGCAATGCAAACAAAAGAGTGTCATGTAAGGAAAACTAAAGGAAACAGCCGATGACATCAAAAAAAGATGACAAAAAATAATTAGATATCATTTTTGCAATCTCCTCTAATTTATGCAAGCAGCTGTTGTGTGTAAAGCTGACAGTCAACAGGTAGCGTGCAGTGATGTTTGCTCACAATGTTATGCACTCAAACCGTAAATCAGGCCCATAGTGTGCACCGCACCCTGTACAAGATGTATCTACGAGTTTAACAGTAGACTAGTTGTTTACTGATTGATACATGATCATGACTTTTACCATTTTACAGCATTTTATTGTACAGAGTACACCTGTAGCTTCTGAATATGGAGTTCATTGGATACTGTTACCACAATGGTAATAATATTCTTTATTTTGGTAAATGATCCATGTTGGAACATCACCCTCACACCCTTTTGCAAAATAATCGTTCACTTTATAGATTATAAAGGGAAAAGCTACTTTTATTAAATTACCCACAACTAGGTCGATATAATACAAGGACCCTGTTCCTTGTATTGCACCATGAATAAGAACTAATCTGATTTTCACAGAGATGTTAAGTACACAAGAAAGGGTTAAAACTGTTACAAAGGTGATTTATTATGGTGCGCTGCGACGTGGCCTTCATCTGAGCCAAGGGTTTTACTTCAGGTTGGAGTCACAGGCAGCAGCACAGACTGCTGTGGACTGTGGGCTTAATTTAGTGTAAAGTAAAACTCTGTGAGTGGGCCAATTGGTGGGTAGCAGCACTTCATGAAAAATATAGCAAATAGTTGCTTCATATTTTAATGAAGGGACGCACAGGGAGAAGACTGCATGATGGTGAGGGTCATCCTCTAGTGAGCCTAGGGACTATGTGCCGAACAACTTTTTACTTTGTCTGTTTAGGAAAGTGAAAATAAAGAGGAATGGAGGGCAAAGCAAGGAGAACAGTAGAGATTATTCTCCACTGGAATCTGAATTCTGGTACACACAAGCACAGGATTCAGTCAATCTGGCCAGTCTGAGGGGTTGGACGGGTGGGGGTCCTGGGAGGGCTGATTAGACGGATGCTCTCCCATCATCTATCTCGACAAGCTGCCGAAAATTGGCTAGCCCCTCGCAGGGTAGAGTTCATGCAGGGGAAGCAGTGGGGGAGGATGTGAAGCAGTGCGCTGGATACCTGTCACAGCCTTTGGTCTGTTTCAGGATCTCAGCAGCGAATTAATAAAATATCTTCCCTGCTTCCCTTTACCTGCCGTGGCAGCTCTCCCTCTCCCCACTCCTTCTCCCAGTGTGCTGGGGCCCTTTGACCCCTCATACTACTGTGAGAGATGAGGAGCCCAGGCTGCTGGCAAGCAGGCCAGAGTGTCAGGGAGGAAACAGGGAGAAACTCCAAACTGAAAAGCTAGAGACAGGAGGGAGCCATGGCTGCTGGAAGACAACTCCACTTCAGATGGACTGACAAACGACTGCTTCGTGTCAGCCAGACATTTTGAATGGCGATGCATTGGAAAACACAACAAACAGCAAATAAAAACAAGGGACCTCCAACCAGCATAAAGTTAGACTAAAATCATATTCAACACATTTGAGTTCTAGAATCACAAAGCTTTAAAAAAAAACACTAAGTGGAGATTTGAACACAAGTACATACTAATTTGTAAACATGAACAATGATGCCCATTTCAAGCAGGTTCAACATAAAATACATTTAAAGGTAGGGTTGGTGATTTTCAAAAGCTAGCATGATTTTGAATGTATTCCTCCCCAACGGCTCCACCTTTACCCCCTCCCTCCTCCCCTCTGTGCTCCATGTCACTTACATGCTTGCGCACAGCTGCTGCAGAAGCGGACGTCAGCTCATCGCTTATATTGTGTAGAAACTTTGTTCTCTCATTTAGCAGTAAATAAACAATAAACTTTACCATTACATATGTTTAAAAAAAACGTGACCAAAAACTCTGTTTTAACCAGTGACGTGCCGTCAGGGTAGGCAAGGTAGGCAGTGCCTACCCAAGAGTGAATTCATATTTTGATTATTTGTTTTAATTATAATATAATTATAAATTTTTATTATTTAAGTTTGAAAGTATCTGCATTTTGTACATTTCATAGCCCAAATTACTAAACGGCTCTATTTCCTGGAACGGCTGCCGTCTCACTCAGCTGTAAGGCAGGAGGAGGCCACGCCCCCTCCCAAAAGCACGTTGCTGCTCTGCCTCTCTTCCCATAGCGTGTTTTTACGTGTTTGCACATGTGCAGTTAGGTCCCCAAGATGACATCCATTTACATACGAAGGCACTGTAGAGCGCTACCTTTGGACGTAACTGCGCTATGCTAAATGCTATACGTAAGTTCACAGTACATTAGTGAATTGATCCCATGTGACCGCTGCTGCTACGTTCTCTCTCGCTCTAGCCAGTGGGTGGGATAACACTACAGTCAGGATGACAGCACTTGAGACGATAGAAAAACTTTTTTTTCAGGAAAAATGACAGCTTTTAAAAGATGGGAGACACCTGAGTTACCAGAGCTTCAGCAAAGGTAAGGTCAGAAAATGTTTCATACTTTTCACAGTGAATGGTACAAAACGTAGGATTAGCATTGTGGATCCCACTGAGGCTGTTCTGAGTTGTTGTTGTCATTTTCTCTGTATTTCTGTGTTTCCAACACAAACAATGGATGTGCTGTCGTGTCATGAGATATATCTTGTTGGGAGAGTATGGAGGCTATATTAAATAATTGTTTATGTTTCTTTAATGGTGTTTTACGATGTTGATTTTGTTAGATGGCTAAATACTTGTTCATGTGGATCTTGTTGGGTTTTTCCTTTCTTATTATTAATTGGTGGTCTCGATTTGCAATGTGCCTACCCAACCCTAGTGGTCACGGCACATCACTGGTTTTAACTCTGTTAGCGGTGGCGCACTTTCAGTGTGAGCTTGTGCATGAGAGGGATCAAGAACGAGCAGTGAGACAAGGAGACATGACTGGTTAAAAAAAAAAAATGGTTCGTTTTTTTTCCATTAGTCAAAGTTATTACAGATTTACAGCTGCTACAGATGACAGATTTTCAGAGCACATAATATCTTAATTTCTGTCAGGACATAAAGAAAATTTCAACCAAAAACTGTACTGTATAAAAGTGTATTTGGAGAAAATCGTCAACCCCAGCTTTAAGGAACCTTAACACTTCAATTTGTATTAAATGGTAAATGGACTTGATTTATATAGCACCTTATCCCTACACTGAAGTAGTCCCAAAGCGCTTTACATATCAGCTCATTCACCCATTCACACACCAATGGGACAGAGCTGCCATGCAAGGCATTCGTCGACCACTAGGAGCAACTTAAAGTTCAGTGTCTTGCCCAAGGACACTTTGACACATAGACCAGTATAGACTGGGGTTCGAACCCCCAACCTCTCGATCAGAAGACGACCCCTCTACCAACTGTTCATCTTAACAGGAAAATTACTGAGAACATTAATGATGTGAACAGTCTATGTACATAGCTCAAAGCTGATCAAATGACAGGGTGCTGAGGCATATGCAAAGTAGTTTATTGAAGGTCCAAACATGTTTGAACCAGAAACTAAAATGGAATATCTGTATATCAGAAATAAAAAGCTTTCAAACACTCACAGATAAATCATAGAACCACAGTGAAAAAGTCACTCAGTGAGGCAAACAGCATGACTCATGGCAGAGGGTGCTTGCGAGTCCACAAATTCTTGCACTACCTACAATCTTCTTCATTCCTGATTATATATTGTTTACAATCCGCCTTCTCAAAATGAATTTTGTAGTAAAGGTAAGACCATGAACTTTTATTGGATTTTGGTTTGAAATAAGGATGCAACGGTACACAGTAAAATATTGAACTTTTCCGTCTGCTCTGCATGGACCACAGGTTTTTGGATTGGAGTGTATGTGTGTGCGTGCACTCATGCCTGTCAAGGCCAGTAAAGCTTTCCCTAAAACCTTTTTTTGTGGTCGAAGATGTGGGGTTTCGTCATAATGAAAATGCTCGACCCACCTTATGTTGTGCCCTGCCGTACCAGTTGAAGAGACGTTGTAATTCCAATTTCTGTGGCCCAAGAACCAAGGTACGGCCTATACCCTGGGTTACCTGTACAGTTGCACCCCTACTTTGAAATAGGCTCAATCTATCTTTTATCTATAAAAGCAAAAATGGTCTGTGTGTGTGTGTGTGTGTGTGTGTGTGTGGAGCAAATATCTCCCCGACACGGTATGAGTTTGACCTGAAACTTAGTCAACGGGTTCCAAATACCCCAAGTGTGTGTACCTGTTATTTTGGAGTAATTTGGTGTAGCAAAACGTTCAAAACGTTAATTTTAACATTACGGCCCTCTCTTTAATGAGTGTGGTATTGAGCGTGCTATTTCTGGTTTGGGTTAAAAAACAATTCAATATTAAAAATGTTTTTGTACAGCTAAAAGTTATTTAAGTTAATATTTCATGGTTATTTAAAATTATCCCCGTGATCCCAAACTTCCTTTAAGTCGCATGTCACGGAGTCCACATCACTGTGTCGCAGTTTGTTTGTCAACTTCCTCTTCCGTCTCCATCTCTGTGCCTGCCATGCTTTCGTCGCATCTTAAAAACGAGAGCTCTTTCAATAGATCATTTGAAACCGTCAGCCACTGGTGAGTCTTTTACCGACAAGTTTCCCATTGTTTAAACCATATAACTGTCCGTATAATTGCTCACTAACACGCTGTTTCACTAGAGCTGGTATTGAACTCAACCCATTCAATAATCCATCTGGAAAACTGCAGATTTTCTGTGGTGCCGAATTGTAGATAATACTTTAATTTACTTACTCACTCATGTAGTTTGGAGCTTTACATTTTGCTTTGCACAGCTTTGTTTGGCGCTACAATGTCTATGGAGTTTTGTTGTCAGCGTCTCAAACATTTCACGGGAACACAGTATTTATTTCTAATAAAAATATACCAAATGAGTAAAATAAAAAAAAATAAAAAACTAAACAATATTTATACAAAAAGTACACAAAATGATTCCAGAATCCCACTACAATGGCAACCAAAAACAATTATACAAAAACTGCACAAAAACACAACCGAAAGACAAAAAATACACATGATGAAAACTCCAAAAGATAGACATTACAGAAAAATACAACAAAAATATCAAAATGGCTCAAAATACACAAAACTAAATATTTATACAAAAAAATACACAAAACTAAATATTTACACAAAAAATAGACAAAATGACTCCAGAATCACACTGCAATTGCAACAAAAACAATAATTATACAAAACATGCACAAAAAACAACAGAAAGATACACAAATACACATAATGACATACATTACAGAAAAATACACAAAAAACAAAAAAATATAAAAGTGAGTAAAAAAACAGAATTAAACTGGAAAAACTGCACCCACATTTTGCACCGGCAAATATACCCGTTTATAACACTACAGAGTACAGAGTATGTACACCTCTCCTTATGCTCCCACATGAATGCATACTTCCGACGGGCACTTTACTAGTTGGAATTAATTATGAATTAAAATAAAACATGTTTGTGTAAATAATGCTGAATTGAGATATAAAACCAATATAATCCATTGTCAGCTGTCAATCCAATGATGAATAAAACACTATTTTGGGTTTATTTGTATGTGTAAATCTGAGTTTAAAAGAGTCAGTGCCTCATACGCACACGCACACACACACACACACTACTAGCACCACAAATACATGCTTTCCACAAAGATGAAGCTTTAGAGAGAATTCTGTTCAATTAAAGTGAGAAGTTTCAAACAGAGATGCAGATATGAGAATTGTACCATGAATGGAGAAATTTACTAACAAAACAGAACTGTGTGAAAACAGCAGTCCAATAAAATCATATAAAAGGGGTGTCTTTCATTCTTCCAGGTTCTCCAAGGACTGTAGAAAAATATTGCTAGAAAATGGATTATCTCTCTAACGCTGCAAGTTCATAAGTCCAACGACTAACTTTGTTGAAGGGCAGATATGGCCTCCCTGAGGACAGAGCTCATATTCAGCCACGAGGCGTCCTCTGTGATCAGGAGGGGAGATGCAGGCGCATTGAGTCGGCTGTGTTTTTGCCTCTGTACTGTGTGTAATTACCTTCTCAAAAACCAGCATTCCCCTAATCCTATAATTCCAGATATTTTAGTGCTTGGCTAGTCTAATAGGCAAATCATATCTGCACATCACAAATGAGTTTTGGAAATGGGCTAATATAATTCCTTCTGAGTCTCGCCTCCCTGTCGGGATGACGAGGATAGCTGGAGAGCGGCGAGCTGTGTTTCATGTTTGATAAGCTGTCATGTGTGATTAGCAGTTGCAGTGGTTTTCAGGCCCTTTCGGCTCACCTGCAACTCTGTTTGGAAGAAGAACTTCTGTGGGCACTGGGAGCAGTCGTAGATCTTGTCCTCCTGTCCGTGGGCAGAGAAGATGTGCTGCTGAAGCTTATTGGCCTGGACAAACACTGGACAGGACACAGAGGATAAAATACTAGTTTAATATGCACGTAAAGTTGATGTTCAGTACAAAATGAAGCTCTTTAAGTGTAAATATTGACAGAAAAGACACAATACTGAAATTGAACCTTTGAGTCAAATAAGATGTGTTTTATATGTGTTATCACTGAAGTAATGTATCAGTTTGGATATTCATAGAGGTTTAGTGTCTTTCAGGATTTCTGTTTGCAATAAAGAAAATAATTAACCACTGTTTCATGTCTCCATGTTAAAGCTGATTTATGATTAACCTCTTTTTTCTAATAATTTTGTGAGAGAAATCAGTGTAAAATAAATAGTTAAGCTCCAATAGTTTAAGTCACTCATTGATCAGTCAATTCTAATTCAAGCTTCATCCTCAGAGCTCAATAAACACGATCGTCTTTAACGTTATTAAAGAAATGTTACATTTTGAAATGCACAAATTTTAAGTATATGCATAACACGTAATTAAAAATAACGAGCTTAAACATTATGGCCAATGAGAGGAATGAATCAAATACTGCAGATGCTTTCTCATCATTTTTTCATTACAGTACGTATGTGGGTACAATGTGCATCTCCAAGTTTATGGGTTAGAAGCAGCAAAATCTGAAGCTTGTTCTGATTAAAAGGTAGTAAAATATGCACCAGTTTATAAAATATGCTGGACAAGCTAGTCCAAACCAATGAGGACACATCGTACAACTTCTCGGATTCAGAACATCTGCGGATGATGTCATGGAGCAGATACCACAGCATCAGAGGTGTGGAGTTGTTTTACAGCTAAAGTGGGAACGGCAGTATATGTACTACAAAAACAAACATGAAAAGCTTCACGCTGATGAAAAGACACAGATCAAAATGACTGAGTAGATAATTACGAGGACATTTACAGTTTTTTTTTTTCCCGATTGCTAACAAGCATTGGTCGAAACTGAGGTTGCAGGTTCAAAACTCTAAACACAATCTGCATTTCCATCAGACATCTCAGCTCAACAGTTACTCTCATTCCCAAAAGCATTTCTCACCATACACGTCTTCAAATGAAGCTCATTCAATCACAACACTAGCAAGTAGTCTCACTTTAGAAACACAAACTGAACTACAAAATACTAACAACAAAGAACAATACATAAAATTAAATCTTATCTTTCAAGTTTGAATGATTTTTGTCAGGAAAATCAGTGTTTTATTATAAAATATGATCTTTGCATTTAGATGGTTCTAAATTATTGTATATGCTGTGATATACTGCAACAAGACGATTGAAGCAATTTACATCAACAAAATATGTACTTTTGCACAAGTACTTCAGTACCTTACAAAAAAATATAAACATTACTCTAAACAGAAAAATTCAAAATCTCGGAATTCCAGGGGCAGAATACAAATTAAATCCACATCACAACTTACGTCTTCTCTGGCGAGGCATTTTTATAACTGTAATCAATACGTATTCTAAACTTCCAGCTGACGTAAAGCCATAATTACTTTATTTTGTAAAATCAGGTTCAGTACAGTAATTGTGGGATGCATGTATTGCCTATTGTTTTGCTGGAAAATTCTCATAATTGATACAACTGTTGAATGCTGCAAGTTTGGCTGCAGCCTTAAAGGGCCCATGTTAAGCTAAATCAACTTTTCTATGCTTGAAACATCATAAAAGTGCTATTAGGGCTTCATACACATGCCCAAAGTGGTTTTTTCATTGATTCCCTCAATCTTTAGTTAGAGGGTGATTTGCTCCTTTCTTGCTGCAGAGCGATTTGTCTTCGATGACAAGTTTGACGGGGCACTGAGCTGGAGAAGCCGCGCCTCCAGGAAGCTCTCTGCCGTGACTGACATGTAAACAGACACGCCCAGGAAGCGCTATGTATGTTTTCTCTACAGTCTATGTATGTACCGGTGAACGCCCTGCCCCCACGCTCTGTCTTGTGTTTATAAAACAGCATGAGCTCAGCTACAGAGTAGGTGGGAGGCCGTCCTTTGGCCCTACGTCACCGTGCAGGGAGGAGGAAGTCAGTGTCCTGTCTATAAACACGCCCACTCATGAATATGCATAAGTAGGCCACAAAACAGCCTGTTTGTGTAGAAAGTTACTTTTCAGAGGCTAACACTCTGGAAAACAGACGAGTTTGGGAAAATAAACCTCAAATATTATGTTTTTGGGGTTCTTAGAACAAGATGGATGAAAAAATAGCATGACATGAGACCTTTAAAGCAGCCTCTATAAGAGAGAGTCCATGATTTAGCACATGGTTAATCACAGCTCTTGGTCTTCCTCTTCTTCCTCCTCTCCTTCTCCTGGTCACTCTTCTGTCTCTACCCTCACCCACTGCTCTCAGCTGTGTTTAGAATTGCATCATTGTTTTATTTATTATAATTGTCAATATTATTTCAATGTGGCTGAAGCAGACATTCCTCTGTTTTGATTGTGTTTTGAACATTTGAACAAAATGTGCTGTAAAAGTCTAGTGTTTTGCAGGTGGTGAACTAGTGACTGAGGAAAGAGTTATGCAGTGAATGCATTTTGTGTGAAAGCAAGGAAAAGTGATTCACACTTTACTCCACACATACTTGTGTTTTGCAGGTTGTGTTTTGAACATGTGACTTCAGTTTGGACAAATGCCTGTTAGCAATCGGAAAAAAAAAAAAAAAAAAAAAAAAAAAAAACTGTAATAGGTATTTAAACAATCGGTTGTAAATAAATAAAAAAAAATGTGAAAAAAATCAATTTAGATGACAACAGAGTAGCTGGAGTGGTCACACTTCTGGCACTCGAGCTAGTGAATATATAATGTTTTGGGAATAATGATGCTCTTTATTTAGAGGCACTGTGGGGACAATAAGCCACAAAATAAACAACCACAAAAATTGGCATGGCTTCAAGTGCAAAACATGGCCTCCATTAGTCTACATCGCTAATTATATTGACAGTATAAATATTCATGACGTTGGTCTACTTATTCATGCTGCATTCGCTATCACATAAACACACAACTCATTGGCACCTAAAACATATATCAAACATTTGTGTTTTAATTAAGCTATGGTCCATGCTGAAAAACTAAGGGGGATGCAGTTGTGTGCATCTGGAGTGCCTGTGGGGTGTGTGTGTGTGTGTGCACGCACACTCTCCAAGGAGCACTTCAAACATGCCGTTTGTTATCTCGGACCCCTGTGCTTTAAGGACGGCTGTCTAATCTCAAAGGTCTGGATGCTCTGAAAAAAGTTAGCATGCGGAGGCTTCATTTGAATTTCTTATGGCTCGAAATAACTTTCCTTCTAATGCATGCACCAAGGGCCACCAGGAGAGGGAGGGGATTAAGACAAACACTCACATACACACGTGCACACACTCATTCACACAAAAGGTGAAGATTGTGTTATTTTGGGTGTCGTTGAGGCCACTTTGTGGCAAAGTTTTGCAACCGTCCTACTTTGCTCTCACTGGGAGTGCGTTATTAATTATTGAGTTGTGAATAGACTGAGACACATTCAGTGAATGTCACTCTCCTGACCTGGGAAATAAAAAGTTTAGACGCGCACACACACACATAGACTATTAATGTTCGGCAGACAGCTGTTTGTGCAACAAGACTGCATGTTAACCAGAAATTAACAAACTCCTCTCTAATGAACAAACAGCTTCACGGTTCAGTTCAATCTAATGAGACTGCAGATATGAAGATAAACATCAGTACTGCTGCCTTTACAGCCACTTACAAAGGTTAAGGCCTTGGCTGTCGCTCCAAATATCACGACAAATTTGCTTTTGTGCAAACAAGCATTGGGGGACAGAAAGTGCTGATAAACAATGGTCTGTGTTTTGTCTGTATATAGTGTACCATGGCAGGTTACAGCAGCTGCAGGAAGCCTTCATTATGTCTTTGGCTGAAGGAGGAAAAGTCAATACAGCAGAAATAAAAATGGATTCAAGACTTGGGGGGCCTTCAAATACTGTACAATAGGGCCAAACACAACAGAGATGTTGAGTTCGCTGTTTCATGCTGCTTACATGCCTTTTTGGTCCAGTTCCAGCTCTAGATGCATTCAATCAGTTCTGCATTAATTCATTTACAGCTTTTTCAATCTGCAAGTGGTTTCTGACAGTTGATTTAAATCCTTTGCAGTCTGAGTTCATTTGGATGCAAGGTGTGATTCATTGCTCGGTAACCATTACGACATATTTGCATATTTATACCAAGTGTATTTAGTTATTCTAAAACTATCATTTCTGCTGGTTGTGGCTTTTTTTCTTTCTTTTTGCTGTTGTAATATTTCAGTTTTAAAAATTTCTAATTTCAATTTTAAGCTTATTTTTTGTTGATTATTTTTAACATTTTGAACTCTATTGCCATGATAACATATTTGTTAACACACCTAATTATCTGTTTTAATAATGTTAATAACTGCTTCGAGAGTTTACAACAAAGATGTCAACAAAGGTTCTAGGAATTCATTAATTAGTGAGGATGCAGAAAGAATCCTTACTATTTTTTTTTATTTATTGTTAATGTCAAACTATTGATAGGTTAATGCTTAGCTAATGCTAGGTTCATGTTATTTCTTGGCTAATGCTAAGTTAGTGCTAATGCTAGGTTAATGCTAATGCTCTGTTAGTGTTAATGCTCGGGAAGTTCTACAGCTAGGTTAATTCTAATGCTAGAGTAATGCTAATGCTAGAGTAATGCTAATGCTAGGCTAATGCTAGTGCAGGGTTAATGCTATTGCTAGACTACTGTTAATGTTGGGTTAATGCTAGATTGATGCTACTATTAGGCTAATGCTATTGTTAATGATAAGTTAGTGTTAATGTTAGGCTAATGCTAATGTTAAATTAGTACTAAGGCTAGGTAATGCTGGATCACTTCCTCGTACCCAATGACAGCTGTAAACCGGCACCAGCAGACCCCTGTGACCCTGAAAAAGGTCACAGGGTCAAAAAAGGATGAATGGATCTTTGGAAGTCCCTCATGCATCGTACTGCGACACGGGTCAGCAGCTGCATCCTCACTTGTATTTTCTTCAGGAAATGCAAATGTTCTAGTTAACATTAATTAACACATTGTATTACAGTTTTTAAATTTCAATATTTTTAAAGACCTCAGTAAAATGTGAATGTACTCCTTTATCAATTACAATCTTGTAAATTGTGCAGTTTTTTGAATGCATGTTTATTTTTCAAATACTATGATGTATTTGAAACTATTTGAATACTTCACATGATTTAATAACTTTTTTGTTTCTCTTTTGTAGGTTTTCATGTTAATATTTTTTATTATGTAAAGCCCGAGAATGAAAAAAAAATAGTTTGCTTTAGAGTTTCGAAATCCACTATTTTATTTAATAAATTATTCAAACACAAACTAATTTAGATTATTTACCAAACATTTCCGTTTTTCAAAGCTTTTAAAACTCAATCTAGAATCTCTTATTGGTAAAATGTTTGGGTCAAAATTGTATTCAAGAAATTACAATTTTTGCAAATATTTTGAGTGCAGAACTTGGAACACATTTTTGTGTTAAATTAGCATGCAATGTAAAACAAATGCTAAAACGGGGAGGGAAGGGCCATTGTATGGGCATTTAGCAGCAAGAGTCCTACATAAAACATGCCATTACAAAGCTAATTTTGCTAAGGAGCAGAAGATTCTCCTCCTCCAGGGTTAAAATGAGGACAGAGAGAAAGAGAATTACTCCAAAACTACATCCAAGCAGGATCAGTTGCATGACATTGTGCCTCTCCCTGCTGAGGGTGACGAAGGGAGAAAAAATTAGAACGAGAAATAACTTTGAGGAGTTTGTTGGTCGTGGACCCAAGGCAGAGTGAACGCAAAGCCGGGCTGGGCATCAGGGGTGTCAGGGCTGAGGGTCCAAGGTCTCTTCGCTGAGGGGGATATTAGGCCCTCTGATTAGATCTCATGGGCAGCCCATGGCAGACATCTCCTTTACGACAGGGCCCAGCTCATCTTTATTTTGGCAGGGTGGTGCTCTCTGCAGGCTGCACTGCACCAATACTAGGCTGTTTGTTTAGAAAGGGAAAATAAAGCCTGTTCTTCAGATTTTAGTTTTATTTCCCCTTTTACATATATTTATTAGCCTATATGTGTTTGCTTCTCCCTAATTTTCTAGCTCACAATGCAGATGCTCTAGCAGCATAATGTGGTGATTCGGTCGAGAGCTACAGTATGCACAAAACTACACCTGCAGTGTTTTAGCCTAGGTACACAAAAAGCTGAAAAGTAAAAAAAACAAACATCATAATTCAGAACATCTTTCAGAAAAGTTTAAGAACAACTTAGGCTAAATTCATTTTATGTAGGCTACTGCTTAACCAATCCCTCTAAAAGTAAAATATTAAACAGGTGATAGCTTACTTTTATTGTCATATACAGTACGTACTCCATACACAAAATGTGTCCAGGACATTTTTTTTCTCTTTTTTTTTTTGCACATGCTTTTTTTGTTTGCACATTCTGTCAAAGGTCAACACAACATGAAGTGCAATTTTTTGGCGACAACAATATATGTTTTATTATTGCAATTAAATAAATAAATGCATTTTATTGCAAAATTGTGACCACTACTAGCCCACCGTAAGGAAGGGTAAGAAAAACTTTATTAGCGGTAGTATAGACCCCTTAACGGCTCACGTCACGAGTGACTGTAAATGCTAGTAATGTTACAGCTACGTTGTGTGTTTAGGTGCCAGAATAGGGGGAAAAATGTTAGTGGACGTAAATTAAAGTTTTATAGGATTCCAGCGGACACTCATGCTCAGAAAAAACAAAGACAATTGTGGTTTTGCCTCCAGGCTAAGCCCCGCCCAACAAAATACGTCACAATGTTTACAAACAATCAAAGAGTCTGTATAAAAAGAGAGGGCAGTGTTACACCAGGTGAGGGGAAAGGGAACAGGGAAGAGGGAGTCAGGATGGGATGATGGAAGGGGTGCGGAGGAGTCGACTATTCTAAGGTGGGAGTGTAATGTGATGTTATACAGTTGTGCATATTGTGTTGTGTAATCAGTTAAGCTAATCTGGTAACAAGTGTGGAGAAATTGAAGCGGGTGATGCAGTACCCAGTTTAAGTAGTAAGGAGTGAGTGCTTGTACCTAAAACTGGTATTTTGGGATTTGCTCTGTCCCATCAGTGCCACATTACTGAGCAGGAATTGAACTAGTTTGATTGAAACTGCACAAAAACACCCATCTGGAAGGAAACCATGTCTTCTTCTTTGATATATGCCTGTTTCGTTGTATGTTGGACCGAGCCGACTCTTGGGAAAATCAAATCTTGGTGGGCAAAAGAGGGTAGTGTGAATGTGCCCTTAGACAGTGACTTAAATCCACCTCGGCCCCACTCGCATAATATTGTGTTATTGTTTTTGTTTTGTTTTCCTAGTTCTTAAAAATAAAAAAAACACAACACTGAAGCGTGTGAATGCCATGGTAATTTCATGGATGAAAGAAGTACAGTTTTCATTAACGTTTTTCCACGTGACAAACAAGGACACGAGGAAAGCTTGTGACAGCTTCACGCACAGTGATGACGGCAGTGGATGTTACAAGAAGGCAATGAGATTAATGAAAGTTTAATGCTTGAGTCAACATTTTTGGTATCAAAAACAAGTGATTGAGAATATTTGAAATGAAACTATGGTAAAAGAAAAAAAAATATAGCCTGTATGGCTCTCTAACCCTAACAATTCAGCCAGTAAAGGAAATAGCACATTCAAAGTATCATGTGAGACTTTATTTGAGATTTTAATAAATCTGTAGTAAGTCTGCTCACTACATAAAAATGTGTTTTCAATTGTCTATAATAGTTTTTGTTGTGTCAGGGCAAATTTAGGGTTAACCTTGTTCTTATTATAAGTAAGCATACATTCAATGAATAAGATACACAAATGAATATGATTTATTAATTTCGCCATCACAGTTATAAGACCTTTAATTGATAACCAGTCTACAGTTTGAGAGAGTTAAGAACTTCCTGCTCTAAATCAGCTGAAAAACATCTGCCATTGTAGCTTATTTTAACTCCTGCCTTGATAACAATACAAATAGGGGGCTATGGACAATACATAGGCCATAGAGGGCAATATGATGACATGAGATGACAAACAGTAACACCAGATTATGGTGTTAAAAGCCAGTAAAAATGAAGCTAACCTTTGTTAAAGCAAGACAATTCAATGTTTTGTTTCTTTTTCACCATGATGTTGCTTTTGGCTTGAGAAGATGAGGAGAATATGTTAACTTCTAGTGTGTGTGTTGGTTGAATGCTTGCAACAACTAAGAAACTAACTAAGACAAAACTAAAAAAAAAAATAAAACAATAATAAACTAAGGTGGTTGTCAACATTTGTGTAAATTGAAAGTGTTTTGTAAGTCTTCAAATGTGTACTCCATGCTGGGACATAAGTGGGGGAAAAGGATGCACACACAGACGCACTCACATAACTTTCATCAGGCATACTTTCTTCTGTTTTGTTTGTCTTAAGCACATATTCCCAATCACAATTTCCACACCAGCCCTTGCTGCAGCTCCTACGGGTGTAGGCAGACACTTCTAGCTGCAGGCTCCCCCACTTCTGAAACCTGTCAAATCTGTCCTGGGAGAGTCAGCCTCCCTCTCATCATCCAGGGGCTTATGGACCTCTCTCCATTTACTCTCCCTCCCTGACGCAGCTCTCTTTTCCTCCTCCACTTCCCTCCTTTTATCTCGCACACAAACTTGCCAGTTGCAACCTTCCCAGCTTCCTCTAAGTTTTGTCTCCTTTTCTCCTCTAGTTTGTCTCTGTGCGTCTGCCGCCTACAACTTACTTTTCTTTCGGTCTGCTGTTTTGTGGAACGATTTGTCCTCTTGCCATTCCCTCCTGTGTGAATTGAGAATCATCAGGTATTTGAAAGACTGACAGTTGCTCTATCATGCCTCCCACAGTGTTTTGCTTCACATGAGAGCAAATCAACTAAAACATGGACGTTGAGAGGGTGTGGGTTATAATGAAAAACAAAGATTAACTTTGTTTTTCGAAAAACTTGATTAACCATCCTCAATGCAGTTTCAACAGAGTTCAAACTCAGTATGAATCCCATTAAATCAAGTGAATTCACAGCAACGTTTTTAAATCAGGCAGTATAAACATAATAAGACCTATAATAAAAAATAGTTTAGTCTAGTGTAGTTACTAAAATTAAACTTTTTGGTCAGACGTGATCAATTAACACGTAATGTTTGTCATTAAATTCACAACAAACTATTTTAATGTTTACTATAAAGGAAAAAGAAGGCTTGATTATATGGTTCAACAGTCCTTTAAAACTTAATTTGTTCATGTATTTGATCAATTTCAAAGCTTTTTTGATGCCCTGTTAGATTAACAGATTAAGATTTGACGCTAGTGCTAATTAATGCAAATGGAAGTTTTTAGGGTGTAAAAGGGAACTATGAGGAAGCCCTTTTTAACTCCGCCCCTCAATTAAAACTAAGGATGCACAATATTGGATTTTTGACAGATATCAGATCTTTTACAAGTTATTTATTACTTCATTATTACTGACATTTAATATTTTATGTTATTTCTACGAGTTTTCAAAAAGAATAGTCACCATTTGTACTTTTTAGAACAAAGGTTAGATTTTTGAAACAATCTTTTTATTTATTTTTTGTTGGGATGTGAGGGAGGGATTAAGTTTTACATTCCTGCACCTTCCATACTTCACCATTGTTCACATGACGTTTTAAAGGTGTTTTACTCATTTACCAAAGCAGTTTAGGACGATACAGGCAAACAGGAGGCCCGCTGCTGACTCCACCTGTCTTCATGTAAAGCCATTAAAAGGCTTTTAGGCTAGAGAAATGTTGTGGTTTCCTTAAAATACGGCAAAATACTTTATTATCTTGTGTTGAGGGCGCCTAAAGATAATCACACATAATTTGAACAAATATCACAAACCAGGAACATGATATTTAAATATATGTATTCATATATTGTATTCATGCATTGTTATAGGCATGTCCTTAAAAATCAGGCAAGGTGTAGAGATTTTGCAGCACAGACTACTTGGAGGACAGCACGATGCACCACACGCTGCTACAAGAAATTTGAAAATCGTTCCATGGAGCTGCATACACATTATGGTGTAACCAGTGCTTAATATGTAAATCATCAGGTCCCTTAGTCTTGTTCCAGCACTAAGAAAGAGACAAAAATGTCATGGAAAACATTTTTCAAAGTGCATTTTGCTAACTCAATGGGCCAATAATATCAAGTGAACACAAACAACCAATCAGAAGCAGGACAATCACCCGTTACAGGGCATCTCACTCTCTGAGTGACAGCTGTCAAACTCTGCCGTGTTTCAGCAACAAGGACAGCACAAAATCACAGCTAGTTTAGCCACAAAGGTCACTAAACTTTCAGAACAAAAAAACCCACAAGTACAAAATATTTACAAACTAAATAAAATGCGTGCTTACCTTTTGTTTGTCAAAATGCCCAAAAATAACCACCATGGAGAACTTTGTATCTTGGTAACTTTTTCACATATTTAAAAGCTGAGGCCTGCCTTTTCTTTCATAAGCCAAGAGTCTTCCTCATGTCTACTAAATAGGTGCAGGACAGGTGCTGCTAGTTGCTAAGCTAACTGCTGCTCTCCTCCACAATTTCCACAAAAACAACCTTTACCTCTAGCTCAGCTTCACTTATTGGCTTAAAACAGCTTTTTTTAGCCATTTTCTGACAGAAAAATCAGCGCAAAATCACCCTCGTAGTGTGGGGGTGTGGCTTGACTTTGCTCTCTCTTCTTCATCATCACATCACATCCGCGCTGTGTGTCTACATTCAATTTCGTGTTTACGATGAAATTTCCAGTAATTTCAACTCAAAAAAAGACATAGCTGCCCAATTATACCACTTCAAAATTTAATTAAACAACTAAAAGTGAAAAAGGGGTTGGAATTATTATTATTATTATTATTATTATTATTATTATTATCATTAATGAGGTGCTGGATCCAATCAAATAAGTGCTCTGGCAAGATAACGATTCATTTTAACAATGACTCGATTTGAATCATATATCATTGTTGCTGATTCGATTCAAGTCAATGCTCAGTATGTCTTCAATAAAACCACATATTTGATTTAGCTGACTGTTCTGCTTGTTTTTTGAACATAAAATAATACAATATTAATCTAAAAAATGAAGTGCAACCAAGGTTCAGGTAAGAAGTGGTTGCCCCTGCCACCTTTTGTTATAACTTGATGGTAAAGCTAACGCTAACAAGCTAATGCTACATGCTCTACTGCTGCTGCAGGGAACACTGCCAGTCTGTGTTAAAGCCAAAGTGTTTCCACACACTGGACCCCAAAGTTGGATTGATCAATTTCTCGTTTGCTGGCTTCTCCATCATGATGTTTTGTTGTCTGCGGGCGCATGGCAATGACGTCAAAGACAGCCGACGGACTCGGCAGTAAAGTTTTTATTACTAAAAGCGATTTTAAGACACATGCTGAAATCGAATGCGTTAATTTTTTTGTATTGATACAATCAATTGATCATCTTTTAGATGAATTAGTGTCTTCCGAAAGGCCAACTTGCCGAGCACAGATCGATGTAGTTGGATCGTAGGAATATTTACTGATTCATGGATCTAATGGAATAATTATTACACCAATAATAAACAGGTTTTTAAACATCAGTGTTTTACCACACAGAAGACTCATAAAAGTGTGTGGTGCAGTATGCATATGTAGCTCACCTGTTGTGTCCATGAAAAAAACTGATATGAAAAGCTGATGTTCACAGATTCACAACAACATTTCTAAAATAATTTCGCTAAGCTGAATACATACAGTTACAAGATTTCTATTTTACAATGCAGAACACACTCTTACATTTGACAGGCAGGTAGGCTTATTAACTCAATGAGTGCCATTCACATCTATAGACGTGAATTGTGTTTTTTGGCTGGGGTTGCTAGGAGACAGTGTGACAAAGCTCTCCGGTGAATATCTAACTGTACAATGATGTAGTGACCAACTGGTGACATGTAGGTGGCAGCAGCGCACCTTTGGATGAGAGATCACCCATTATGGAAAGAACTCAGAGGGAGAGGAAAATAGTTTTACAAGACAGAAAATGGCGCTACGAGAGTTAATGCTGAAGTTCCCAGCAGCGCACACTCGACCAGAGCATGTGTGGAAATTAAGTGGACTATTGAGAGGTTCGCGATGGTGAGATAAAACGATTTTAAAAACGGGGCAAGTGCTGACACTCGGCATGTCTGGGAGGAGGAGGAAGATGAATGTGTGGAGAATGATGGGGGGAGAGACTTGGAGGGTGACCAAAATACAGTAAGAAATCCATTCAACTCTGACATAGATAGCAAAATAATAATACTAATGTTGCCATCAAAAGCCCGGTCTCAGTGTTGTTTTTGTAGTTTTATAGAAGGAAACCAATGTTGAGGTGTCCCTAAAGCAAAAAACAAAAATGCTTCAAAGTCACTAATAGGTTTTTTCAGTAAAAGCTGTTTTTTTCTGAGCTTTTTGTCATAAACTGGCGATTTGTGCAAAACTTGTTCTCTATTCAACTGCTGATTACAGAAGAACAAAACAAGCTAGAAACAAAATTATTTTTTCTGATGAGTCTAATCTTTCAGATGTCAGATTGTCATATAGTACAAAATATTCTGTGGGTCTTTAAAAATTAGTCAAAATGCTCTAAAACGGCTGGCACTGAATGAGTTAAAGGTACTAGTACAGTGTCCTTCACAGGGCTCTACACTAACTTTTCAATGAAGACAATAGAGTGTATTAAATTCTATACAGTTAAAATTATATAGAATAATGTTTGATTTCATTTATATTTATATAGATCATGTAAATGGAAACTTCAAAACAGTTTAAAATAAATAAAATAAATTGACATCAATAAATAAAACAGTATCTTGCATTTTCAAATTACACATCTCAAGTTTACATGAACTCAATGTTATACAAAAAATATTTTTTTTTAGTTAATGTATTTGAAAGGCTACAAAAAGTAACTTGAATTTGATAACACATGATCATGTGGTCAACACATGCTAATTGCTCATTTCTTGCCACATATAAAACATGCATATTTAACTGTCACATTGGTGGTTAAATGAATCTGTTCCCGCACAATTAAAATCTCTTTTCTTCCACAATTGTGTTTTTGGTAGTTTAATTATTTTAGCAGAGATTTAAAACTTAAGGTTAGTCACAGGTGCAGGAAAGTTGATGGTCTGTAGATGTTGCAGGAGGTGAAGTAGGAAGCTGCTGAGTCATTGCACAACGTGATTTATTTTAAGTTAAATTGTTATATTTTGATTTGATTTGTCAGTAATCATTAAAAGCCTCTGTAAAAAATTGCTTTATTTCAATTTTTTTTTAAGCTATAGGAAGCCATTAAAAAAGAGTCAAAGGGCCACATTAGGCCCCAGAGCTGCAGGTTGCAGACCCCTGCCCTGAGAGAACCACAGCAGAACATCTGTTCTGGCATCATAGTCCATCAGTTCTGGCCTCTCCATGCTGATTCTGATGAGCGTACGCTCTATCGCTGAGCTCGGCACTTTCTTCATTTTTTACTGCTGCCCTCAATGTGATCGTGCACTCAGTGAAGGGATCGTTATGCCTGGCTCCATTCAAGGGCCGCACGCACTCCAAAGGAGCACATTGGTGTTAACGTATTTACCATTGCATTACTCCTCACCCGCAGCGCGGAGCGAGAGAGAGAGAGAGAGAGAGAGAGATGCACTCTGTGGGACGTGACAAAGCTCTCAGTCGCTCCGTCCAAAATACGGTCACCCATACAGATGCGACCAGATAAAATTTTCACTCGCACACATTGAAAATTTACTCGCATATGCGACCATTTTGGTTGCAGTCTCAAGCCCTGCTTCAGAAGTATGCATTCATATAGTGGGGGCTTAAAGGTGCAATTCGCAACTCTCAGATCCCTCTCTCCCCCTCCCCCCCCGCTGCTCTCTTGCCCTGCCTCCAAACTTTCCTAAGTCCCTCCCTCAGAGGAGCTAACAAGCTAACATTAGTCTGACAGCAACACACAGTAATATAACATGCTCTGTTTAAAGCATATTACTGCAACGCTTCTCTCTATGTGCACAAACCTCAGCAGCAGCAACAACTCAGTGTCACTTACAGCAGCCACATGGAGTTCTAGTGTAACAATTACAAATCAAACATAATGTATATCAAGCAGCAGAAATTACCTCTCAAGTAGAAAAGTCACCAAATCCATCTTCTACTCCTCCAGACCATACACTGTAAAAAAGACAGCACTCGAGCTCCGGGAAAGGGGCGGGGCCTGTGAGCAACAGCTGTCAGACAGCGACTCATCACGGGCGATTGAAGTGACTGTAGTCTCATGACTCGCCGTTCTTATCGGGTAAGTCAGTTTGTATAAGCGTTGCCGACATCAACTTGTAAACAGAGCTGTGCACGAGAAAAACTGGGCTTGTGCATGCTCTCTCACACTCGTTTAACAGGCGTTCCCTATTGGGAGCAGGTAGAGGGTTGCACATGTGCATTTTTTCAAAAAGTAGAGGGCGTTTTGTTTCTAAACTTCAGGAAAATCTTCCTCTGCATCTTTAAGTTTCAGCTTTACACACAAAAAATGCAGCAGCCTGTGCATAAGAGCTCACAGTGCAGCCTGCCTGCAGACATGAATGAGAGACCATAGAAAGAAGACAATGTAAATGAGTGATTAATGCTTGAGTCAACATTCCAAGCACCAACATGCTCCGGGCCCCTGGTTGCGCAGCCGAGCCACGCCAAGTCACAAAGTCTTGGCGCGTAAGGACTGTTGGTCCCCCACATCGACACCGCACGCTACACAAAGAAAACACACCACAGAGCTGCCCTCGCTAAAAGCTCAGCAGCACACGCATCCCGCACTACACGGTACAGAGAGCACAGAGTTGTGCGCAACTCAGGAGCCAATGTGCACACGGTGGCTCCGGCTGTGAATCCCATGCTGCCATGTATGTCTTTGTGAGTTGGTCGAATTAGCTTTTTTTGTGGAACACCCTCGGCTCCCTTTCCAACTTTTCCATCATTATGATCAGGCAGATCCAACTGAATGAGGTGGGCACAATCCTGAGGGCAAATGTACCCCACCTCTTTTCCAGGGAGAACACACCTTCTGTCCACTTCTTGAATAATTGCACAACTTGGCCTCCAGGTGATCCATGTGGGTTGTGCTGCTCAAAATGGGGGCCTCTATTTTGATTGTTACTATTGCCCTTGTTTCTGCCTTCATTTAGCAAAATAATGACCTTTACTAATTAATGACCTTATCAAGTTCAACTTGATAAAATCAATCTAACCCACTATTGCATAGTGTTACCCTCAGGCATCATTATAAGATCTCACATTGGCCTGCCAAACCAGACACGTCTCAGTCTAATGAAATTATATGTTAAAGGTGGTGTGACATTCATTTAGGGGCAGGGAAACCCCCTTTTCAGGATGCAGCACCATATTCAACAGAACGCTACTAGTAGGTAAATTAAATATCACTATTTTACATTTACAATGAAATTTAACTGTAAATTAAAAAAAAAATACTTGCATGATGTTGTAGTTATACTGCAAAACTCTTTTTTTTCTCTCCGATACACCTAAAGGCAACACTGTGCAGTTAGCCTACTGTTGTTTAGGCAATATAATGCATTAGCATGTGTGTGTGTGTGTGTGGGGGGGGGGGGGGGGGGGGGGGGTGTGTGTGGGGGGGGGGGGGGGGTTTGTGTATTTAAATGATCATAGTCAATGTTTTTTTTTTTTTTTGTTTTACTTTTGAATCTACTTTAACTTAGAGTATATAGAAGTAGGAACATTTTATGTAAGGAAGCAGCGAGAATGTTAGGGACAGTTCCTCAGACAGTGAGAATAGTGAATGTTCTGACAGTGACAGTGAAGGAGTGGATCAGCAGGAAAGGATTCCTCTTTTATTTGAGAGGCTTCAGGGATTTTAGGGACACTTAGGAGCTCAGGGGTCAGTTAGGGGTCAGGTGTGTGTGTGTGTGTGTGCATGTGCCTACTTCTTCTCCTTCTTTGGAGAAAACCAGCCTCATACCTGCAAGTCTCAGAAAGAGAAAGAGCAAGGAGATGAAGATGAACAGGAAGGTGAAGTGTTTCTCCTCCCACAACACCAACATCGATTCCTACCCGGAATGGGAGGTTGGCATGACATGTTTTATCCACGACCAATTCATACTGAAGATTTGGCACACCAAATCAAATCAAACTTGATTTATAGAGCGCTTTTCATATATACAATACAATTAAAAGTGCTTTACATCTTTAAAACCTTACATACAATAAAAAATACCCCACGCAAAAACAATCCACATGTAACCCCAACAGCATCACACAAACCCACACACACAAACACACAGAATTAAGATGAGGACAATGGCACATGAAACCTGGCTGGTAAAGAGGATCTTGGAGGGAGGACAGCATCACAAGGGTCATCTGCACCAGGAGCTGATCATAGTCCAGGGCCACAGGATGCCAACACAGGGCCCCCAGCGCTGCAGAGACAGAAGTCCTTCACCAGCACTGAGAACCCACGAGGCAGCACCACCACGGCCACGATCCATCACAGCTCCCAGTGCAGAGGGCTCCCCCTGAGGAAACACTGGGAGAAGATAACAGCAATAATCAAGAAGAATGAAACAATTAAAACAATAGAAGCACTAGTTTAAATAAATAAAAAAAGCTAAAAACTAAAAAGAATTTTAAAAAAAAGAAATAATTATTCCTTAAATAATTAGCTAAAAGCTAAATTAAACAAGTGAGTCTTGAGCTTATTCTTAAAAATATGAACGTTCTCTGCAGCCCTGAGGTGCTCCGTCCCTAGACAGGGCCGTAAAACTTGAACGACGCCTCACCGTGAGTGCGTGTCCTGACTTTGTGGATTATTAAAAGGCCACGCCGGAGAACCTCAGGGCCCGGGAAGGTTCATATGGTAAAAGCAGTTCTGAAATATAAGAAGGCCCAAGACCATTAAGACATTTAAAAACCAATAAGAGAACCTTGGAATCAATCCTGAAACACACAGGGAGCCAAGGCAGCAATTTTAAAATCAGGGTAATGTGTTCCCGCCCTCTAGTCTTAGTCAGGACACACCTGCTCCTGAATTTTGTAATAATTGCCAACTTGAAATACTCTTTTTGGGAAGACCAGAAAGCAGGGCATTACAATAGTCAATTCGACTAGAAATAAAAAAACATGCATTAGCGTCTCTGTGTTGCCCTGAGAGAATTGTAATCTGAAAGAATAGGGCGGACTCTGGCTATGATCTTCAAGTGATAAAAACCTAATTTTGTTATATTTTCTATATGAGGGATAAAAGTGAGCTAAATAAGTGAGTAAAATAACACCCAGGTTTTTAACTTGTGTCGAGGGAATCAAAGATGCAGTTTGAAGTTTAGGTAAAAGTTTTTCTCTCTGGGCCTCAGGACCAAGAACTAAAACTTCAGTTTTGTCTTGATTGAGCTGGAGAAAGTTGTCTGCCATCCATGATTTGATATCTAAAATACAGTTAAAAAGAGTATCCATTGGACTGGTGTCATCAGGAGACACAGAGATGTACAGCTGTGTATTGTCAACGTAAGTGTGGAAATCCACTTCGTGCCTCCTGATGACATCACCAAGAGGGAGCATACTGTATATAGATTAAATAAAACAGGGCCTAAAATTGATCCCTGAGGCACACCACATGTTATTTTATGGAACTTTGAGGAAAAAATATCCAACCTTATCATAAAAGTCCTGTCTGTGAGATAAGATAAAAAACCATTTGTGAAAAAGACCAGAGAGGCCCACCTGGTGTTTGAATCTATTTAAAAGAATGGTGTGGTTTACGGTGACAAAAGTGTCTAAAGTCCAGTGGAACCAACACTGTCAGTCTTTTTGAGTACAGGTTATACCTGATGTCATTTAAAATGTTCAGGAGGGCAGTCTCTGTGCTGTGGTTCACTCTAAAACCAGACTGGTACTTTTCAAAAATATTAAAATCAGTTAAGAAGTCGTTCAATTGAATAAAAACATGTTTTTGTAATATTTTGCTTAAAAATGATAAGTTGGATATTGATCGATAGTTGTTCAGATCATTAAAATCTAAATTGCTCTTCCTCAGAAGGGGCCTCACCACTGCTGCTTTAAAGGCCGAAGGGAAGGTTCCCATCTGAAGAGAGAAATTCACAATGTTTAAAAGTTTATCCCTGAAAGATCCAGAAAATGTTTAAAAAACGAAGATGGGATTGGATCTAAAAGACGTGGTGGCTTTGACTGTGAAGAAAACTTTATCAAGCATCTCAGCTTCAACCAGGACAAAACTGTCCAGTGTTTCCTCAAGTAAAGAAAGACACTCAGGACTGTTAAAAACTATGTTACAATTAAATAAAATATTGCTTTTAGTGTCGATCTTTGCTCTGAAGTGGTATGCAAACTGCTCTCATAGAGACACAGAGGGAGTGATCCGTAAACTGTTAAAATCAGGGTTCAGTAAAAGGTCAATAGTTGAAAATAAAACTTTGGGGTTTATAATGAGTGGTAATTATTGTTTGTAAATAATAAGTTTCTTGCAATTTTTTTTTTTTTTTACAGAATTTTTATGTTTTTAACTGATCACAAGTCATTTGATGGTTGATTGTTGTTTTGTTTCTTCTCCACCTTTTCTCTGCCACCCTGCATCTTCTTTTAAGTTTATTCAATTCATAATTTCTCCATGGGAGTGTAGGTTTTGTGTATGTTTTTATTTTCAGTGGAGCAACTGCATCAATGCTGGACTGAAGTTTACTGTTAAAATCATCCACAATAAAATCACAGGGGGAAGGTAAAACAGGCAGTGGATAATTGTTTTAAACCCTCTTAAAATGTGTAGCCACTTTAAATATGATGCAGTCAAGTCAACAACAGAGGACACACACGTGGACAGGCCATGGGTGATGACCCGGTCCAGAGTGTGTCTCCGGCGTGCTGAGTAAAATTCATAAAACAAAGAAAATATAAAAAGTCCCTCACAAAATAATCTAAAAGGTTATCTACATGTAGATTAAATTAACCACTTAAATGCATCCTATCATGTTTGTTATAAATAATTGATAAAAACTCTGAAAAGTCATCAATAAAAGCAGTACACGGTCTTGGGGGTCTATATACAGTGATGCGTAAAATTGAAGGACTGTTAAAAATAAAAGCGTGAAATTCGAAAGAAGAACAAGAATCAAATAAAACAGGTTTGGTGGCAAGGTTGTTGGTGGTACTGGATGCTGTGCCACCTCCCCTCTTTTCATCATGTAAGAGAAGTTCAAATTTGGTAGTGAGGCCTCAGCGAGAATAAATGGTGCCTCCGTACCAAGCCAGGTTTGTGGTCTACAATCAAATTATTTATAATAACAGATTTGTTTAAAAAGTACATACATTAAAAAGTGCCATTGTCAGTAAAACAGGTGTGTCGAAAGGAGAGGGAGGTGATTTTTAATTAAAGAGCGGAGTCCGAAGATCATTAAATTTAGCAGTGTTTTTATCTGGTTTTAGTTTGTATTGGACTCTGCTTGTGATTAAAACCAGGATGTTGAGAACCTGTGTTTGCACTTGTTTGTTAACAGTGAGAGGAAAAGACTGTAGTGCCAGGGAGGGCCTGTAGGTGGATGTAGAAAGTCTATTGGTGTGGTGTGAGGGCGCAGAGAAAGGGGTGTTTGTAAACAATAGTCAACGTACAGCAGAGTGGATAGCGTGCTGGATGTTAGCAGTCAGGACTGAACTACCCAATAAGTTTGGGTGAACTCCGTCCGGACAGAAAAATTCACAGCGATTCCAGAACAGATTAAAATTGTTGATGAACAGAAGGTCATTTTGAAACCAGGTGTTTGGGGCCAGCAGCCAACTGAAACGCTCGATGCCAAGGGGAAAACACTGGCAGTGGACTGCTAAACCAGACGGACAGTCCGCATTTTTGAGCAGGTCAAAGAGGACATTAATTTTTATTAATCTTTAATTTTAATGTCTGTTCAGATTGGCATTGTGCAGTCTCGTTAGTTCCCACATGGACAATAAGTCACTGAAGAAGGAAGGGAGTTCAACAGGCCTGGGAGAACATCCACTATGTCCAAGACTTTGGCTCCAGGGTAGCAGCGAGTAATGGCATTGGAAAAGCGAATATGCCGGGTTACGCTGTCTCCCACTATTAGAGTGGTGCAGGGAAACAGAGGTCGTGGTGGAGCAGCGGAGAGACCAGGCACCATCGATAGACAACTCAGGTGAGGTGAAACAGCATCGGCAGCAGTATTTGGAGAGGACACCGCTAGATTGGAGTGTGATAGAGCAGCAGAAAGCCAGAACATTGCATCATTGAGGAGCCTCAGGAGGGAGCAGACTTCGGCACCGTTGACAGATGATGGCGTTTTCAGCGGAGAGGCTGGGGGAGCCGGATCAACAAACACTTACCGGCAGCCAGTGACGGCCTTTGCAGGGTGAGAGGATGAGGTCAGGGAGAGGAGGACAATCATCCGTCGGGGTGGAATATGATTCTCTGCTCTATTTACAACAAGAGACAACCTCAGTCCAAGTAGTGCCGTGTTTTGGAGTGGAACAGGCAGGGCCAGTTGTAGGATCCCAAACCAGCATGTCTGGAAGGGAAGCTCCAGCCTCCGACAAGAGTTGGGATTCTTCATTTGTTCCACAGCTGGGCAGCTGGTTGAACAGTGCCGTCAAAGGTAGTGTTTTTGTATTATGCCATTTAGACAAAAATGTTGATCTATAGAATGTTTAGTGTTAAATAGGGTCTGATGGCCATACTGGCCATAGGAACCTTTAGTTCTTGCTCTTCTTGGGTATTAAGGGTCCGAAGGCCATGAATGCTCATAGGAACCTATTGTTTTTGCTTTTATTAGGGTCCGAAGGCCTGAAGGTCATAGGAACCTATTGTTTTTGTATTTATTTACTATTGTTAATCCTTTCCTTTTCCTTCACTCTGAGAGTTTAACTGGTTTTCCCTTTCATACTGGGTTTTTTCAACTGCCGCTATTTTGCGCGCCACAATAAAAAAAACTGCTATGACTCTCATATACAACATTCAAACAGCCTCATAGCTGGAGATGACTCTCCAGGCCTAAAAAAGTGAAAATAGCCCATCATGCTTTGCGTTCTCAGATGGCGCACGCCATAATAGAAAACCGCTATAACTCTCATATACAAGTTCAAACAGTCTCATATTTGATACACATGGGTTGCAGACACCGGCAATGCAGTAGATGGCTAAAGACTGGTGTCAGTAAAAGCAGAAATCTTCCCTCTCCTCCAGCACTAATTTAGGAGTTGTCCCCTGCATCCCCAACAGAGGGAGGCCTTTCAGTTGATCACAGCCCATCTTCACCACAACCAAAGACCTGCGCCCATCTGTCTGTCTGCACTGCCAATGCTGTCCTCAGGGTGCACTCAGACTCCGCCCCCTCCCCTCCTCACCTTCTCCCAGCAACTCTCTTTCTTATGCGCCATGATCGATATGGACGCAGAGGGAGAGGAGGGACCTGTCTGTCAAAGCCGGCGGTGGAAAATCAAGGCTCAGATGAAGGAGGCATGCTCTGTATATTAAATGGTTGGACCCCTGTGAGGGATGGAGGGAGGTAGAGAGGTGTGGGAGGGGGAAATATCAATAGGCTTCTCCTAAAAGAAAGATCGGTCCAAAACAATAATGAGAGATGTGGAAAGAGACTAAATGATTTGGACCTTGCAACCAAGGCAGTGAAGAGATAAATAGTGCACATATGTGAATGTATCATTATAAACAAAAAAAACAAAACAAAATACAGGCTTAGAACTTTTTTGCACAGTAGTTGAATTTAGGAGGCAGGAAGCACAAGTAGCGTAAATGAGCTGAGGATCGAAAAAAAAGTATAAAGAGCTGAGGAGGGAGAAAGAAAGAGTGAAGAGCTGAAGTTAACGACTTTGCAGATTTCATTATAGAGATAGTTAACCCTGTTGACACTGAAGGAGGGCGCTATTCTCTCAGGAGGAGTCTGGTCCTTCCACCTCCACGCACAGAGACAGATGAGATCATTACAGCTATCAGCACCACTGCCATCCACAATTAGCACATCTCCCTTTCTTTTCTCCTCACCCCCTCAGCTCTAACCGTCTCCCACCCCCCCGTCCACCCCACTGACTCCTCTCACCTCATGACACTTATTTGGCCTTGCTTTGGAAGCAATTTGACTAAATAAAAACCCACATGCAACAAGCAGCTTTCAGCTTTAGCTGGCTAGAGGCTCAAAAATCCTCACCTCATTTAGAGTAGATTCTTGGTAATGCTTTGCTAAATAATTTCTGGGAAAAATGATGTACAAAAGGGATTTTTGTAACGTAAGCTAACACCAACCTATCTATCTATAAAAGCAAGAAAGGTCTGTGTGCATGTGCGTTTGTGGAGCAAATATCTCCCCGACGCGATATCTGTTCGACTTGAAACTTTGTCAACGGCTTCCAAATCCAAGTGTGTGCATGCGTCATTATGGAGTCATTTGGTGATTTCAAAACATTTATTTTAATTTTATTTCGCCCGGACGGCACATTCATGTTCACCAAGAAGTGAAACCTATTCAGCTTTTGAGCTCAGTGTGAGGGGGCGCTAGCGCACCATCTACTGTATATCTATTTCACTGCACAGCTCGACTCCGTTGCGTGCCAGAGCCAATCATAATGGTGAGCTAGACTCACGTGTGCGGCCAAAGCCAATTGCTCGCTGAAGACCAGGAGTAGCACCAGACCTGTGGCTCTTTCACAAGTTTTGGGCTCCTGTGGATTTCTCTTTTTAGGAAACATATTTTTTGACTGTTCCTTATTTGGTGATTACAATTCATGTTTGTTTGACCGTTCGCTGTTTAGACCGGACAGACAGGACATGGAAGTTATTGGCGGGCAATGGCAGTGGCTATGTTGATAGCTAACGGCAAAAAATGCACATCTATAATAAAAATATACTAAATGAGTAAATTACAACAAAAAACTGAACAATATTAAACAAAAAGTACACAAAACGACAACAGAAAAGCATAAAAATATACAAAAAGGCTGCAAAAACACACAAAATGACTGCAAAAATAACATTATAGAAAAATACACAAAACAACAACAAAAATATGACAATGACTCAAAAAACACAAAACTAAATATTTATACAAAAAATACACAAATTGACAACAGAAATGCACAAAACTACACCAAAAAAATACACAAAATTACCCCAGAATCACACTACAATGGCAACAAAAACAATATTTATACAAAAAATGCACAAAAACACAACAGACGATACAAAAACACATAATGACTCCAAAAAACATACATTACACCAAACAAAAAAAATATAAAAATTAATGCAAAAAACAGCAAACACATTTATCATGCGCATGTCCCTTGAATTAAACCAGGGAAAACGCAGACGCTGTTTTACTTTGCATCCGTAAATAAACCCCTTTATAACAGTAGAGTACAAAGTATGTACACCTCTTTGTACATCCAACCTTCAAACATACTCATTTGGCCATAATTGACAACTCTACTTAAGCTCCACTATATGAATACATACTTCTGATGGGCACTGTACAAGTGAATATAAAGAAAAACATTACAAGTCAACAAGTCATATAGGTCCATTAAGTATGTAGCTTTGTATTCACATTTTTCATTAATACATACATCCAAAATTGTAAAAAAAAAAAAGACAGTACACTTTGGACATCCAGTATTCCTTGTATTAAAAAAAAAAAATGAACTGTCTGAAGTTTCTTTATTTTTAAAGATATTTTGTCTCATGTTTGATGAATTTTATAGTTTCATTTCTACACATTTTTGTTTCTAAATAATGTTGTGGCTACAAGGATATGCTAAGAAAAATAAAGCACATATCCTGGATTAGTTTGTGAAGCTAAACTAACAAATAATACTAGCAAGGCTAAGAGAAAACAACATCAAACACAGAGCTTTTACTTTGTGTACCTTTCAAAATTGATTGGTATATTAGAGATAAGTTGAAATATATAAACCCTTTATTCAATTCTGGGTTATAGTAAGAGTAAGAGTTAGGGTTAGGTGTTGGCATTTGATGAATAGAAAAGAGGAAAACTTTTTCCCCAATGGGAGTCTGATAATTCTTCGGATTTGTTTAAATCCTGGCCAGTCCATTGTTTTACTCTTTGGGTGGATTTAAAACCTACTTTGGCTATTTGTCAGCTTTTCTGCTATCTTTTCGTAGCAAGACATTATCAGTTGTATTTATCAGCACTTGTGAGGAAGCATGTGCTAGGGTGCTGTCATTCCATTGATAAGTAAAGAGACATTGTCAGAATTTCATGCTCTGGAATTCATTTGCAAATTCATAGGTGATTGTTTCAGAAAAAGAAATCAAATAAACCATTATTGTCAAACTGACCTTGGATGAAAAGCTATGGTCACTGTCAGGACATTTTAGGCAACTCTGAGCCAATGGGAAATGGATTTGATTTATATAGTGGTTTTATGACCAAGTAGTTCCAAAGCGCTTCACAATATCAGCTTAATCCACCACCAATGGATAAATGTGCCATACAAGGCTCTAGTTGACCATTGGGAGCAATATAAGGTGTTTTGCCTAACACCTTGACATGTATAGAATTGGGAACCCACAACCTCTTGATCAGAAGACAACCCCTCTTCCACCTGAGCCACAGTTGCTACTGTATGTAGCTTAAAGGCACACCGTGGACTTTTTAACCTAAAGAGTTGACCCATATGAGTTATATTAAATTATTACTCAGGCCAATATACAGCGCTTGACAATATCAATGCTGAGAGTGAGACGGACCATTTTTCACCAGGTCATGTGACCAGGAGAATGCCTAGAGAAGCTTCACTTTACAGCAGTCACGTGACCACAGGCTCGGCTATATATAGTTCCCACGTGATGTCACAACATACGGGCATTTCCCGACCCGGCGCCATTGCTGTGGGCAGCTGAAACGAGTGAGCCTTTGTTTACAGCCAAATGAACACAATATGGTAGTTTTGTGTTGTGTTAATTATTATGCACTAATCGCCACAATAGTTCAAATAAATGTGGATTCTTTAGTAAGGGAAGTCACCAAGTCAGATCCGTAACTTCGGGATTAAGATTGGCTCTCAGGGCTGGGACCCCGGCTGCCGCGCCGACCCTCGGCAAAGGGGGCTGACGACTGCGGTGAGGCCAGGGAGTAAGGGGGAGGCGGCACTGACGCGGGCCGCTCCTCCAGCCCATACTCCAGCCCATAGACTGTAGCTGCGGCGCCCAGTCCTGAGAGCCAATCCTTACACCAAAGTTACAGGTAAACTACTGTCTGCATACACAATCAAAAGACAAGGGAGGCTGGCCCGACTGACTGTTTGTTGATTTTTGTGACAGTGCTGCGGTGCTTGTGGCCACTAGGGGCGCTTGTGGGAAAGTTACCGGTCTAGTGCCCCAAGTAGCCAAAAGTTACACAGTGTGCCTTTAACTAATTGCTTACACCAGTCACCTGTTTGCGAGACAGCAGGTGGTAGCGTTTAAACTAGATTTCAAATAGCTGTCAAAAATTCAGTTATTGAGATAAAAAACAAAAAAAAAACTGCACGTAGACAGCATAGAGATATTGGTAATTTGTTTCTAACAATAATTTATTGGCTCCATAAGTAAAAAAGTGTGTAAAAACAGAGTATTGTGGGAGGATATTTTACAGTATTTTACTTCAAAAGAAGAAGTAGAAGAAGAAGAAGAATTTTTCATGAAAGTCTGTGTGTGAACGTCTGTCTGTGGGGCCAAAAGTCATAAATAAAACAAAATGATAAGAATTCAAATCTACCCACGGTCGGTCCCATGATCCACTGTGATGAGCCCTTGGTGCTCTGTGCACAGATGCACAGACATGCCCTGTAGCTAAACTCTTGTAGCTGCTACAGACGGTCACTTCACTGCTAGTCTAGAAATCGGAGACTTGAGAGAATCCTTAAACAACTGCTAAACCTGTGTGTAGGTTTAGCTGCTAAACCTGTGTGTAGGTTTAGCTGCTAAACCTGTGTGTAGGTTTAGCTGCTAAACCTGTGTGTAGGTATAGCTGCTAAACCTGTGTGTAGGTTTAGCTGCTGTATTGGTTTGTGCACAGTGTATTCCTACATTACGATGACTAAGTGAAGTGAGCATTCTGTGCATTTGTGTATGTGTGCGTGTGTGTGTGTGTGTGTGTGTGTGTGTGTGAGAGCACCACTCATTAGTTATAGCTGCTAGTTAAGCACACACACCGTGCTGCTGAGGGGGAAAGTGCGTCAGACTTCTTTTTGTTTCTATGTTTCTTTTGTCATGAGCAAAGTGCATGAGAGAGATGTATTATTTTAATGTCAGTAAAGCAATGTTTTTCCTGTTTCCAGAGCCAATGAGGGTCACTAAAACTATGCAATGTGTGTATAGTCACATAATGTTGGACTATTACAGTTTAAATACAACACAAATATTTACAAGAATTCAAATTGTGATTTTCTCAACCTCTCATTTGAAAAATCAGTACTTGTTAATGCATAAAAATGAAATATATAACTTTTATAACATTGCTGTATTCAAATTATTAGTCAAACTGAATAAAAACACAGAGGCATTTACAGTTTCTATACTTTTTTTAAACTTCATTATTAGAATTATGAATAATAAAGGGTATTCTGGATATACAGTACATGTCTTCAAAAGGTATGAAATGTTGCTCTGTGTTTGTGTGCACATGCAGTGCATGTTTGTTTTATGTGCAAACTGTAGTTTATTAATCGTATTTCATTCTCCAGAGACGCCTTGTGAAGAGAGAAGGTTGAAACAAAAACTTTTGTTCATTCTCCATGTGCAACTTTTCAACTTTGAGACCCTGCTGCTCCAGAGGTCTCTGCGTGGCCCTGATGCCATTGAAAGACCAACTATTTAAAAGAAAGGTACCGTACAGACCTGTAAAGCAGACAGGACACTTGAAGGTTCCTCCCATGCCTTCGAAGCTGTGCTCAATCAGGTGGCATTGAAGTTTTGCAGGTGAGTCAAAGGACTGACTACAGAGCTTGCATTCATGGTTCAATCCTTCCTCTGCGGAGACAAATAACAACACACAGACCCATAAATGAGTGCAAACAGCAGCTACATATTTTCTCTGTTTTTTTCCCAAGAGTTTATTAAATCTAGGCTTTCCCACATTATTTTAAGGAAGTACTTCTGTCTGTAAAATATGTGAGGCAGGAAACTATATAATAAGTGATTTGCTCCCATAATGCATTGGATGACCAGCTGGGGTCCTAATCGAGAATAGGACGCTTTGCACCCCAAACAGAAAGAGACTAATTTCTCTTGATCAACATACATATTTTTTTTCCTATGTTTTGTAATTATCATTTTTTTCAAATAAAAAAAGAGAAGGGTCATGTATTTTGTGGATTTTAGATTAGATTAAATTAAAGACAAAAAGATTTGGAAATAACTCAAAGCATCATAATCTCTCTAGCATGTAGGCCAATGGAACACCTCATTGCATCAGAAGGATAAGAGTCTTTCTGGTCTATAGTGAAAAGTTCCACTCCTTCATACCAACATCAGGATCTCTTTGAGATATTGAAAACATCTGTGAAACACTTATTTGCAGCACAACAATCTGCTGACTCAGACTTGGCCTAAAAAAGAAACCCCATAAAATGCTCTAAAAACCACAACACATGGCCAGACGGGTGCTCTATTAAGCTCTTGGCAGACCTGCAACTGCCAAAGGGGTGGAGGGGTTTGGGGTGGATTCCTTTGAGATTCATCTAAGGTTTATCCCAAGGTCTCTATAGCCCGGTGCTCAACACACAGGCTTTGGGCACTGGGGCAACACATTTCTCCTAACCAGCTGTGCACAGTTTGAGTACAGGAGGAAATAGGACGAGGGTTAATTGAAGGTGCTTTAGGCAAATCTGGCAAAACAAGTCAGTGGAAACCCATAACATGGTAACCTTGAGTTGTTGTGGTTCTAACCACAACAGTGTGATTAATTTTTTTTTTTTTTTTCTTGATTTGGGTCACAAAAAGAATGTAATCAATTTAGGACAGCACAAAACAAGAAGTAGAAAAGCTACTTTACTGTGCACTAATTCTAGATATAAAAGGGATAAACTATAGTTGTCTCCTGATTGAGAGGTTGTTTCTTCAGAAAATTTTTAATTACCAAAAATTGAGCCTAATGTGCATCAAAATGTTTGACTGTAAACGGTGATGTAAACATATACTTGCAAATTCTTGCTAAATGCACTGAACAATAACATTTTTTGCTCCCTTTTTTCATGAGCTGAACTCAAAGATCTAAAACATCAGTCTGGTGTGACCACCATTTGCCTCATGCAGTGCAACACATCTCCTTCACATAGAGTTGATCAGGTTGTTGATTGTGTCCTGTGGAATGTTGTGCGAAGTTGTTGGATATTGACAGAAACTGGAACACGCTGTCGTGTACGCCGATCCAGAGCATCCCAAACATGCTCAATGGGTGAAATGTTTGGTGAGTATGGTGGCCATTCAAGAACTGGGATGTTTTCAGTTTCCAGGAATTGTGTACAGATCCTTGATGAGATGCTGAATAGCACAACAATGGGCCTCAGGATCTCATCATGGTATCTCTTGTCCATAACATACGCCTGCTCATACTATTACCCACTCGATCCACAACGTTAACATCAGCAAACCTGCAAGACGCCATCGAATGTGAGCATTTGCCCACTCAAGTCGGTTAGGACGACGAACTGCTGTCAGGTGGAGACCCCGATGAGAATGATGAGCATGCAGATGAGCTTCCCTGAGATGGTTCCTGACAATTTGTGCAAAAATTCTTTGATTATGAAAACTGATTGTTGCAGCAGCTGTATGGGTGGCTGGTCTCAGATGATCATGCTGGATGTGGATGTCCTGGGCTGGTGTGGTTACACGTGGTCTGCCTTTGGAGACGGCTTATAGCAGAGAAATGAACATTCTATTCAATGGCAACAGCTCTGGTGGACATTCCTGCAGTCAGCATGCCAACTACACGCCCCCAAAGAACTTGCGATATTGTGCTGTGTGATTAAACTGAACATTTTTAGAGTGGCCTTTTATTGTGGCCAGCCTAAGGCACAGCTGTGCAATAATCATACTGTCTAATCAGCATCTTGAGATGCCACACCTGTGAGGTGGGATGGATTATCTCTGCAAAGTGCTCACTAACACAGATTTAGACACATTTGTGAACAATATTTGAAAAAAATGTTTTAGATCTTTGAGTTCAGCTCATGAAAAATGGGAGCAAAAACAATTTTTTGTCCAGTGTATACTTTAAATGTTTATTAGAAATTACATTTTGGAGTCTTTTCAGATGATTTTTGGAAATATTTATCTCAAAAATAATTTTTTTTTTAACAGCATTTTGAATTTCACTTTTTCTCTCACGGAGCTGAGAAATGATTGTTAAAAAAAATACCAAAATCTCCATTCCTTCTACCCGTTCTTTTCTTGTTTTTGTTTTAATAACTGCATTTTTGACAGCTGCTGAATCTACGTGTGACATTGACTAGTTCATCTACAGATCACATTTCCAATTGCCAGGTAACTCAGGTAATTACTGACTCAGTGAAACTGATTTATTGATTTATTGACTAATCATTGCAGGCTGTGGAATTCCTATAAGATGATATTGTAAAGCACTTTAGATCTACTTGGTCATAAAAGCTCTATATAAATCAACTACATTTATCAATTGCTCAGAATTGCCTAAGATTGCCTAGACCCGGCAATTGGTGTACAGCAACTATAATTACATTTGAAATCTAATTACACTATCCTGCAGTGCATAAGGTGAATCAACGGATGTATACAGCACTAAAACTTTTTAAACTCTAAATCATACAGAATAACAATTATCAAGTTTTCAGATGCCGTATTGTGGAAATACTAATCTGCAAACTTTCAAACCCAATCAAAGCAGCCTGTTTAAAAAACAATGCAATGATGTGCTCAGAAGCCACAGATTTGATGCTTGGTAGCCATGTGTAACTGAGTGTGGCAACAGACATCAGTAAGCAAGGGGTCAGGGTGTCACGGATGCATGCGTGCATCGTATGAAAGCATTCCCCTCCACTTTGATCACCATTCACTTTGTATTATCTGTATTGCAGTGCACGCTGAGGTCAAGCATGCGGCTCATAGGTCGGCCCCTTATGCCGTATGTGCAGCCCTTGTTTGACCCCTGGTGCACAATGCTGTCCCTTTGGAGACAAGATTTGCTTCATTATGCAGATAACTGCACACGGTTGACCGACCGTGAATGCGTGCATATGTGTTTATGTCTGTGAGCAGGTGCACCAGGGGAAACAGCAAAGATATAAATTCAAATGCAGATGGTTCACATTTAAAAGAACAGGGCTGGTGTATTCAATTTACAAATAAAATAATCCAACAGTAGTTGGCATATACATATGTTACATTATATTAATAGAGAAAAAAAAGCTTTAGAATGTGATTTTTTTTCAAAATACTATATACTGAGCAATGATCCTCACAAAGGGGAAGAATACACGTAGACATCTCACAAAAAAAAAATCACAAGTTATTATTTATTGCACTGTGTTGTTGCAGTTAGCAGCACTTCTGTGTCAAAGCAACAAGACCCTGAGTTTGACTATAAGAGTGAACCTGAGCTCTTTCTTTGTGCAAATGATTCTACTCCAGATGAGAAAAAGTAAAAAAGTCTGTTAAGAGTTGGGTGTACTTCTCATGTTTTAGCTGTCTTATTAGTGTGGATAAGCAAAAGGTGACAAGATGAGAATGAACTAACAACATTATTAATGTTTTGATTATTTAAATCAAGCAAAAATTAGTCTTAGAACTCATTAAGCTTTTACTTTAAATTTAAAGGGTACCTGTAGCGTATATATTTATATATAAAAACACATTAAAAGGATTTTTTACAACGATTTTATACCTTGGGGCATAAACTATGGGGAGACGTCATTTTGGTCAGGATATACGATTGCTGATTGGCATGGCTTGTTGCTTAAAATAAATGGTGCATTGTGGGAGGTAGAGGCGTAACAGGTCTGTTAACATTGTGGAAAGTGTAGTTTTTCTCTTCGCTCTCGCGCATGTGTACCACCTTTCTCCGTATCATCTTTCTCAGCAACTACCTGCTTCTTGTATGCCTCTCTGTACCCACTTAGCATGCTGAATTAGCCTGACTGACAGAACAGTTGTCACCAGCAGAAACGAGCCATGGCTGAGTAGTTAGGTGTTCGAATTGCAAAAATATGGCTCGCAACTGTGATGAAAGCTGCGTGAAAGTAAATCAGTTAATTGATAGGATGATATGTCACGACGTCAGAGGATCAACACGTAAGTTCTCTTAACAGTTAAACATAATTTAGCCACAAGCAAATAAGAGGGAACAATATGGTGACTATCCCCTGTAAGCAGAAATGTAGTTTTACATTTACAAGCTGCATTAAAGGACTTTCTATGCAGGAATTCTGATGGGACCGCGTCTGGTTTCAGACGTAACTTTGGCTTCGTGACCAAAAGCTTAGCCCGCAGATCCCACTCATGGCAGCTCGGCCTGAAGCGGTCCATGCATACCACCGATATTTGTCCAAACGAAAACATTTTAAATGTGTATCCCGTACCGATGTTATGGAGCCAATGTCTGGCTAACTCTGACTTAGTGTTGTTATTTGGCTTAAAGACGCAAAAGAAATGTTTCTGTGGGGTTTTTCTCTCGTTGTTGTAGCAACCATTGGATGATAATAGGTTAACGTGTTGCCTAGCAACAGCTAAAAGGAACCACCGACGTGCGTCATATCCTGACCAAAATGGCTGCTCCTCATAGTTTTTGCCCCAAGGTATGAAATCATTCAAAAAAGTCATTTAACATGTTTTGCTTTTTTATAAAAAGGTGCACATTTTTTCTTATATACATTTCCACTACAGGTATCCTTTAAGTATAATGGATCATATCAAATCTCTTAAAAAACTGTGGAGAAAACTGTAAAGTTATCAGTAAAAGAGGGAATTAACTAAACTGTAGTCTGATTATGTATGTTCATAGACTTAATAGGTACATTCACACTGTGGACCTTTTGCCAAATTCAAATGTCTGTTTTTTCCATTTTGTTTAGTTCACTTTTTAAATTGATTGTAACTGTAATCAGACCTTATGTCAGGATCTGTTTGGTTTTAGTTGCCTTTAGCCCTTGTGGCATCATGAGAGCTCAAACACTAATTGGAATTTTGACTTACAGCCATGTCTGGCGAAAGTGTGCTTTGCTTTACACAAACTGACCACAGTCACACAAATAATAGTAAGCTACACCTGTAGCCAGGGCTTCACCAGGAACATCTAAGGGATGAATGGCAGCTTATCACAGCTTACAACAACCACCAAACACTCACTCATTCAAAAAAAATGTGCGTCTTTATCCAAACTACAATAACAACAACAAATAACTACATACATCCAACCCATGCTTCTGGGTTGGATGTACAATATATATTATAATATATGTTTACACAGATATACAAAACAGATATAAAACATTAGAATACAACCACAGTTATCAATCTCAATTCAAATTTGAACTGAGACTCTAACTATCTATAAGTATTCCCTCTTAAAGGCAATACGTGCATCAATTCAACCTGCAATGACACAAACAAAAATGCTATTTAATTAGCAAACATACAAGACCAAAAAGCTTTGCTCTGTTATTGCCAGTAAAGAGACGAGAAACTAACTATTAGGTATTTGAGTTGAAACTGATTTATTAGTGCCTATTCCAGCTTGTTTTCTTGGGCTGCGTTTATACGAGGCACTATAATGGGGGTGTAATAAGGTTGGCAGTCAGTTTCTTAGGGAGAGCTGAGGGAGGAAGTGTACTCACTTGCTCCTATAGCTGCCTTTCTGGACTGAGGTCACTTCCGTTTGCTCTCCCAGCTCTACTTCTTTGCTGTCCAATCAGCACGCTGCTGCACGAGCCCCCTCCCTTCCAAATACGCACTAAGCAGACTCTGGATATAGTTACAGGGCCACATGGGACTGTCAGCTCTCTCTCTTTCCTCACCTCTTAGTTTATCCTCCTATTCCCTGCTTCTCCTGAGTCTCCTGTGCTGCACCACCCTGTCCCCCTGCACTCCTAAGAAAATCCTTTAGATGAGAATGGCTCCAGGGTCTGCTCCCTCTAAGCATCCCTGACACCAACAAAGTAAGCCCATCTGCATATCCACAGGGCCTCGCGTCTCTGTGGCTCTTGGTTTATGTATTTCACAGCCCCTTAAAACACAAATGTCTAATACTTCCACCATGTGTAGGACAGGAGAGGGAGAAGGAAGGAAAATGGCTCAATAAGAATGCTCTTTATTTCCTTTTGCCGTTTACTTTTTTTTTCAAAACCAGGCATAATGTTCATGTGCGGTTGAAGGTTGTTTGGGATGCTGGTCTGGCTCACATAGTTTAATAAAGTCATTATGTAACTACAACACATCTGCAGCATATTAAACCCTGTTTATAGTGTTCAGAGAGGAGGAGCAGTGAGAATGACTGTTTCTGTTTCCTCTTCACACAGCAAAAGAAGTAAAGTAACTAACGTGATTAGATGTCTACATTTCTAGTAATAGCCAGTAATTACGTACAACGCCCAGCAAAGCTCAATTTGGGCAAATTCATACCGGCTAATCCCAGAGCGTTTTAACCACTTTAGGATTTGTTTGCTCGGAAAGTCCGCTCCGTTTGGGAATGTGTGAATACATAAACTAGAGCGGGTCAGGCAAGTGTTTGTTTTCCATTGAATTGACACCTCTGACAAAGAGTTGACTGACAGCTGCAGTAAAAATGATCCAAATAAACTTGATAAAAGCTTATATGCAGACAGAAAGCAATGAACAGGGGCAGACGTGTGGAAGTTTGAATAAACTTACCAGAATAACCAGGTTTTAGCATGTTTAGGGCAGACGATGCAGCTAAGTTTTCCCTGAGCAAGCAGTCTCAAAACCCACACCCAAACAGCGCTACCACCCCCAGCCACCACTGGCTGTTACAACATTGCAGTGTACTCTGCAAGTGACTCTGATGGATTTATTTTGCAAGTTTAGAGAATACTTGACTATTGGTTCTGACATCCAGTATTAAGGAATGCAGACTTAAGATCAAATTAAATCTCACACCCTGAAGAGACAAAAAGCCTCAATCTTTTTGTTGAGGGACTTTACTATCCACGTTTCTTTCCCACCAGTTGGATGTTAATAAACAGACAAGATTTGGGGTTCACTGCTGTATGTACTACCCACTATGGGACTGTGGATTGGAGCAGAGCAGACAACTCAAGGCGTGTAAACAGTAGGTGGGTTTACTTCTCTACTCTCTCCACGGGAATTATCCATTAACAGATAATGGGGGGGGAATCAGAGTGATTAAGGCCCAGGGAATTATAGTTGCATACAAATTGACTCCACCTCTGTGTGCTGTGCTCTCTTGAGGGCCCATTAAAGAGAATGTGGAGGATGGGATTGGTAGGGATGGGTGGTAGCAAACAGGGACAGACTCCCCCTGGACCAAAACTGATTGGAGAATCGGCGCCTTGAGGAAAAACATTACTTAAGTCTGTTTACTACATCCTCAGTTGGAGCACATAATAAATCAAGTGCAGAACTTTAAAGACTAACTAAACCCCAAAATTACTTTCTTTTTCCATGAAATAAATGTACATGGCTATGAAGTAGTCAAATTATTAAAATTCTACATATTTTGTAGATGTAATGACTGTCCTATATGAGTTGAAACATGGCTATTACACTCACATTTTGCTAATGGCTGCGAATGGTGGTTTGTGAAGTTTTGGTGTCTTCTTACGTCAATGTTTGCCACGGCCCTCCTATTAAGACTACCACCTGTGGACTCTGCAACCTGTGGTTGGATTGAGGGATTGTGTACAGAGTGGTATTTGATTTTTGAGTTGGTATTTAGCATAGCATAAATTGTCCTTTGAAGATTTTGTAGAATAAGCTGGCCGTGTGTTAACTTCTCCAGGAGCCCCACAAATATCAAGGCATTTGTGGGATTTTCCCCCTAGTGACACGTCAGCCAAAACCTGGGGTTTAGTTATTCTTTAAGATTTAATAAAGTGCAAACCCTGAGGTTAATCAAACCAAAATATAGAGACATGTGAAAGAGAGATCTCTCTTTTGGAAGAGAAATTTGTTTAAATTCTGACAAAGTTATTATGGTTACTGATTCTGTGAAGCTGCTGACAGACAGTTGAATTTAAAGTAACCCACAGTTTGTTTAGAATAAGCTAGTTCTAGTTCCATGTATGTGGCATTTTGTCACCAACACATTTCCTCATGTGTACAGTTGTTATGTTCATGGTCATGGTGTCAGAGCTCCGCAGAGAATGATGTTGTCTTACATACGAAAGGTAGAGTTACCCAGGCTGGTCTTGACCATTCTGATATGCACTATTGATAAGGTAACATAAGGATGCCCTTTCACATTCTATAAAGCAAGCTGTTTTATTGGCCGCATTACAATAATTTAGCATATTTCTAAGAAAGATCCACATAAATGCTGCAGCCTAACATAGGCCACACTCTATTGGCTGATGAGGGTGCCTTTCAGACAACTCGGCCAATCAGAATGTACAGGAGGGCGGGCTGCTGTACTCAAGTTAGGTTTCACAGAAATTTCTGTGTTTCAACTTATAAGTTTCCTTTACTACATGAAGTCTCCTCCTCACTGCTCCACAGTCCATTTACAGCTTTTTATGGTCACTTTTTACTGAAACCAGACTGATACACCGCTTTGTCCGCTCTTCTTACCGTGAACTACAGCGGAGCGATCACAGCGAGTCGGACTCTGAGACAGAATACGAACGCAATCGCTTCTAAACAAATCCAACGTGGTGATTTGGTAACTTCATGCTGTTATGCTACTATTACAAACTACTACTGTACTGTAGACAAGATCAGAATAGGCTGGATACAGCCTGGATGCATGTTCCGATCTCCGCTCCGTCTGTCCTTCCTCCTTACGGAAGCGTCTCCATCAGCCTCAGAGTCCAGAGCACAAATCAGTCCTGAACAAACCGACCGCGATGATTTAACAACTTTATGCTGGTTGTTGCTATGACAAGGCAGTATGCATCATGACAAAATGACTGGTGCGACTGCGAGCAAGAACGATTTAATGTTAATAATTTCATTGTTCCAACTGGACTAATGTGACGGAGCTCAATATTGTGGCGGCACGAAACTTATAAAACTGGAAAAAATCCACAATTTAGCCGCGTCATTGTTTAAGCCGCAGGGTTCAAAGCATGAGAAAAAAGTAGCGGCTTCTAGTCCGGGAATTACAATACATTAGTATGACATTATAATGTTTTTTTTGTAGACAAACGTGAGTAAGTGCAGAAAAGTGAAGTGAAAAAGCTCAGCGAGGCCTGATCCCTGATCCCTACGTCATCAACTTCCAGAGGAGAAAAAAAGATTCATGCTGAGAATGTTGGTTGATGGTCAAACCTTCAGACAGCAGAAGCAAAGGATTGAAGGGGGACATGAATCTATGAGAGAATCGGCTCTGAGGCGCGGAAGCTCGTTGCTAATCAGAACAGTTCTGGGCTCTTGCTCAGATCAGCCGCTCTGTGCCAACGTTAAAACTCAAGGACAAACCTTGGGCACCAGTAAGGCCCACTGTGTAATTGTGTCTATACATGTTAAAAGCTTCTCTTCAATTTCTTCACTAAAAATGTAATTGTTGTATATCTATTCATAAATTACATAAAAAAACCAAAAAACAATTGCAGTTCTTTTTTTTTACAAAACCATTTTCATCTCATACTTCAATTCTGCGATTATTCAGATTTCTGATTGCTGATTTATTAATAATCCTTAATGACAAATATGTATTGTATTTATTAAGTGCAATGAATCTAAAGGTGTTTCTAATCATTTGTTTGACTGCTGTCAGCCAAAACCAAACAAGATATTTCTCTTTGGGCGCTGGTAGTTATAAAAAACAGAAGAAGACAGTTTTTTTTGAATTTTTTTAACACAATCTCTGAATGTTCCATAACAGTCCTGTGTACATATTTTGTTTCCATTTTTCCTGATTCCTTCTTCAAGGCAAATCATTTTAGGGCCTGAATAATCAAGTTCTAAATAAAAGAACATACAATGTCTGTGCAGGCTGATAGGTTGAATGCACTGTGTTCACCTGTTGCACTTGATTTTCATAAGAATGTCAAAGCAGTCGATAACAGGTGCAAAAGTGGTGAACTCTACCCTTTGAAAATGATGAATTTGCTCATGCAGGCTAGTGTGGCAGACAGGGCGGCTGAGGAGAGTGACCTCAAGCACAATATGAAATTTAGGATTTGTTAGTGAAAGAGGCAAACAGATATTCTAGAATTACAGAAAATGTTGCACCCTGAAGATAATTCACATAATTGTATGAATTCAGAGTTTATAGATGTTTTATACAGGAGGTCTCAAGAAAACATTTCTACAGCTAAAAATATCAGCAGACCCCTGCGACACTGAAAAGAAGCAAGCAGGTCAAAAGATGGATGGATAATTATTTCTGTGCTGATTTAGACTGAGGTTGGTGATTATGTCATGTGCATTCAGCTGTATCCAATCCAATCCTCTTTATTTACTGTATATAGATAAACATTTCCAAAACGCTGCACATGAGATCATAAAAACAATAAAACCAAAACGATGCAAATGAGCTCCACGACTAAAGGAGTATAAAACAATAAATGGAAACACATTTGAAAAAAATAAGTAAATGGAAATAAAACTGATTTAATAAATAAATAAATAAATAATATTTTTTTTAGCCATATGGTTGTGCGCACCATAAACTACTTTGTGAAATACCTCCAATTAGGTGGGAAAAAATAAAGTTGCCTGGACATTTTGTGAGGGCAACACAAACACATCTGAATATAGGCAGGGGAAATGCAATACAGTATTAGAGGCTGTCTGTTTTCTGTGTGTTAACATTGCGTGTAGTAATGTTCATGTTTTTTACAGGGGCATAACTTTGGTAAATCTGGCCCAAAGACTATTGTGCAACAATACCTAACAGAGGGCTGAGGAAAAACATTTTGACGTACAGAGTAAAGAAGAAACAACGTGAGAATGCAAACCAGACTCTCTTTCAGCTCTCAAAAGAGTGAGTGGCCTGAAAGTGAAAAATTAATTACAGGCACATGCCTGGCTTTTTGACAATCCTCACAGAGGCAATGTCAGGCTGAGGTATGAGGCACTGAGGGGTTTTGTGGCTCACACAAAGGAGCAGAGAAGGAGAGCACTGAAAAGCAGCCCCCTCAACTGCAGGGCTCACGACATGGAACACTGTACAATTAGCCAGCCAATGCGTTCTGCCGACTTATGATTATCAGAGCTCGCCTTAATTGACTCCCTTTGCAGGCTGCAGAGGGACCCCCACACCCCTTTCCCCTTGCTCGTTGCAGGCCGCCGAGCGCCACGCCAGGATCTCCAAAGTCATTTAGAAAAGCGCTCATATTTTTGACACAGAAAAGAGGGAACATTTGGTGGGAGAAAATTCATCATCAGGTGTCTAGAGGTTTTCCTTAATAGAAAAGCTGAGTCCCACTGAGCGCACTCCATGTAGCGGCCAGCCACGCATGCTCAGGACCAGCAAGCCGCCACTCACAGCGGGCCACAAGACATTAACATAATTTTATATAACCCAGGCACACGCGCTGGAAATTTAATACATCTCAGCAAATACAAGACAGCCGTTTTGCATAATTTTTTCTTTATTCTCCACTTTGCTTTCTGTCCTCGACATGTCTCTCTCCTGTCTCGTCTTCAGAAAACCTCCCTCCCTCTCTCTCTCTCTCCCCTGCTGCCACTCTCCTCATTGCACCCCCCACCCCCCCCATTTCACTTCTGCACAACCAGCCCTCTTTCCTCACCCCATGGTGCTGCTCTCACTAGGAGAGGGGAAGTTCATTACCTCAGCTAAATCAGAATTAGTCCCTTCATTTTGACGGGGCGAACTTCATTAGAAAGGCCCTTCCTCAATCCAGCAGGGAGAACTGATGAATCTACATGGGGGCAATAATTTGCTTCACACAGCATATTTAGCAATTTCTTCCATACTGTCTCCCTTGCTTTCCGCCATCTTTCTGTCTTCATGTACTTACAGTAACAATTTGGTTTTACCTACAACAACAAATGCTTGGAGAAGAGAAAACCGGCATATAATAACCTAATAGAAATAGAAATGGCATTATGTTGTTTGGTATGTTCCATCTCCCCTAACAGGCTTCAGCGCGTGGAACAGCCACAGCTAAATTTGGTTAAAACACATGTTGGCCTAACAAACTATTTCTATAGGTTCAGATAGAACCAAGGTTCCATAGGTGGGCAAATTGTCACAGGGGGTACGTGGATAAAAAATTTAAAACAGCATCACAACATTGGAAACTAGAATATAAATAGATCAGCAGTTAGGAGCCTACAGGCCTTTGTAAGACTGGCCTCTAGTGGTGAGCTAATGCATTACATGGCCAGTCGCCCTGCTCTAGACTGATTGATTTACACCCGTGAGTGACTGGTGCTCATTACACCTTGCGTAGCGAACCGTTGAAAAGTCACAGTGGTCACATGTTTTGACACAACACCGCCAGCCCCGGCACACGGGACATGCTATAGAAGCTAAGTAAACGCAGGAACACTGCTGCTTCGCCTACCGTGAGTCTACGGTAACTGTTAAGCCCCGAGGCTTCCTCAGAGGTGGGCGTTTAGACTTTGTTTGGGCTGTTTTTATAGTAGCTTCGGCTTCTTTCACCGAATCTGTGACCGCTGTGGCTTCTCGGCGGTAAAGAAGAAGAGTGGTACGTCAACTGCGTAAACCCCTTCGTAGCTATTCAGAAGCCATTTACTCCCCCTTAAACATGACACTCTGGTGGATGAAGTACATGCAGACTGGAGAAGAATTACAAACGTGTTAAAGGGGGAGTAAATGTAAAAGATTTTTTCGGGTCACATATTTTAGCACAACATCCGGAAACATTTTGTAAATTCTGCCCCGTACTGCATGCTCAGGCTGTAATATCACCAAGTTTATCATTGTACCGGTTGTTAGATCTACTATCTTTACCAGGGAGGAAATAATTATTCCTGGTTATTGTTTTACACAGTTTATTAATAATAATAATAATAATAATAATAATAATAATAATAATAATAAAAATAATAATAATAAGCATCACCCCTGGCCTGCATCAACCTCACCCTTTTTACAATTTCATGATGATAAATATTTTGCATAACTGTTATTAGTTTAAATTAATAAAAATATCTGGAGGTTCCTTTTTCTAAAAAGAGAGCATTGTTTAAAAAAAAAAAAAAAAAAACAGAAAAGTTATAATTCTGAATAAGTTATTTCCTTGTGTATTTACAGATAATTATTTTTATTACATATTATTCCTCAACAGGATAGGTAAAATTCAGGACACATTTCATTGTAGGGCCGGCTACGTTGGATGTGACATTATATTATCATGTTTTTGAGTGTGTGGGAGTAGGGGTACATGGCTTCAGGTTAAAGGTCTGAAAGGGTACGTGACTGTAAAAAGTTTGGGAACCACTGAGATTGCACTATTATTAACCTGAAGACAAAACTTGTCTTGTGTTTTTAAATGATGGGACAAGGTAGCGTAACTTTACCAATACCCCTTTGCTTCAGAAATGATTGAAAATGTCTTTTTCTTTTAAAATAAATACAGTACATTGGTGTTGGGCATGGCTGGTCTCCAGCTACTCTTTATACAGACACAATCAGCACACTTGGATTACAACTGTTAACTTTAACATGCTTTTTAAATCATAATTCATTTTGATACATGTTTCCATCAATGTGTAGACATTGCCCAGCAGGTTTTGCAGATTTTATGTGTCAAATTGAGTCAAACTAAGGCCTGCCAATCATCTTTGTTAACACTGAATAAATTGATGTTTTGAGTTTGAGCCTCCTCTTCTCAAAAGTGTCTTCTGGTATTTAAAAAACAATCTATAAGTAGAGCTTTAGCTCCACTAAGATGTTAAGAAACATTACATTGTGTAATAGCAGATACATTATCCCTCATTGATTATTTATTAAGATAAGCCATCATAAATATATCTGAAATCTAAATTTCCTGCAAATCTGCATAGTTTAACCAAAGGTTTTTGTCTATTCTTTTATTTTTTCACACATTTTTGGAAGGGGGGGTTGTTGTTGTTGTTGTTGCTTTAATTACAATATATAGGTTAATAAAGATTGACAGCCAATGACTGCAAAGGTATGGCATATGGCATCAGGAGTGGAACAGATGTTTAACTTGGCAGCGTCACTCTGCAGAAAACGAAAAGCCACATCCTGCAGATTCTAGAACGGTTTGATTTGCGTTTCTCCCATCTTACTCCACCTCTTTCACTACTTCCTTAACAATCCCAACAGCAACAACACTGCTTCCCTGTAGCCGCCCTCCCTCATCACCTCCACACAGGGGTTCTCTGACTGGTAATCTCATCCCTCGAATGTGAAATCTCCGACAGTGATGCCCTGTGCCTTTACCCCCTGCCTCTGTGGCTGATGGGTAAATTGGAATGGCGCACCCTGCTGGTGGACATCTCTGAACCGACAGTGGTACACTCATGCTGAGCCCGCCTCCCACTCTTTCCACCTTCAGTCTAATATAGTGGTCATGCACACTCTCCAAGCTGCAATATCCATGCACAGACAGTCACCCGTCCATGAGGGAACTAACAAACACAAAAGATTTCTCACAAGCTCCCAGAAGCTTCTCACAGAGTAAGATAAACACACACACAGATTTGATGCTACTGTTCTCTGCATAATGCGGTGCCCCTGATCTGCATAAAGATGGAATATATGATAAATATACAAATAGTGGGAACTGAGTCAATATATGCTCAAATTTGAATTTGCATCATCTAGAATGGCTCAGCTTGGGTCCTTTTATGAAACTGCACCTGGCTTCAGTTGCTATGGTTTCTATTATGCGTACAATGTAGGACAGTGCACCACAAAACAGATAAACAGTACAAACCGCAGAGCAAATGTGCTCACTGTTCGATCTCCTCTGCATATAATGAGAGCTGCCAATTTGGTGTTCTACGAATACCAAACTGTAAAACATTCTTGAATTAAATCAAAGCATAGGTCATTTATTTGAGTTCAGGTTTTTCATTGTGTTGGATTAGTTATACAAGTATTGTCCTCTATCCTTCTGACAGTTTTTTCCTCAAAAAATGCATGAACATTCTGATGAGTCCATCTTCAAATCGTTGTGTCATCCTCGACAAAGGGACCTGCAGAGGCTAAAGATCACTGTGGCAGAAGCCACAGAGGCCATCCTGTCAGATCAAGTGCTTTAGGGGGCCAGGGGTGAGAGGAGGCCAGAGGGAGAGAACCGGAGTCATGACACACATTTCATTACATTTAAACCAACTGTGGGTTACACTTCTTTCCAGCACCGTCTCAAACAAAGAGCTAAGTGTAGATTTAAGATCATTTGTATCATGGAAATTACAATTGCAAGCTGAACAAAGGCAGACAGGTTGACTATTTATTCTGGGGCTTATCAAAATGTTTTTGAAGTACTTATGATTCAGTTTAGTCTAGCAGTTTAGCATTTGTTGCAAACAGAAAGAACCTATCATAAGTCATATTTTACACATTTACTGCATTTGCCATTTTTCGTCTTATCTAATTGATTAGAATCAAAGCTTGTGTGTGTGTGTGTGTGTGTGTGTGTGTGTGTGTGTTTTAGAAAACACAGCGAGTAGTGTTTAGTGTTTCTTTTGTATAATTGCATCATTATTTCTTTACAAAAAAGTCAATCATTCAAGCTCACGACATTAAAGTAATTTATTATCGTTTAAATATTCTTCTACAATTGGTTCATGAGACAAAAAGTTGTGAGAAGACCTTAGCAACAGCTGGTGTTTAAAAAAGATGTATGCCCCCATTTCAGCAGGGCAGAACACACAGCACACCTAGAGGCCAAGTTATGTAATTATTCAAGGTCTGTGCAAAAGTTGTTTTCTCCCTGAAGCAGAGGCAGGTCACTACTGCACTCAGGATTGCACCCACTTCATTCACTCCATTACTGTTTATCGTTGTGGTTCAGTAAGATAAACCTGTCCTATAGGAGAGGCGGAAAGGGAGTCGGCAGTGGTCCTCAGTAAGAGCAAATCCAGCCATCTCACAAGGACAACCTCGGTGCCCTGAAGCGGTACTGGTCAGAAAACCATTTGGTACCAGGCTGTGCACCTTTCTTCATTAGAGTGTTTTCTGCTAAGCATGAAAAGATATATTAATGTTGATGAGATGTGAATCAACTGTGGAGTGGGTAAGACCGTCAACAAAGTGCAACACTGAAAGAGAATTTCAACAGTCAAATCAATAGCTTCAATATCCTATTTGTTGCCCTGGAAATCATGTTAAATATTTTACAGGGCATGCTGATCACAATATACTGTAAGCCTATGAAATCCTTTTTTTTAAATTTTTTTTTTTACCAGATTTATGGCTGCAGCTGTTGTGCGTAAAGCTGGCCTGCCAAACATAAAAGTGTGTACTACATAGTAATTTTTTTTTTTACTGTATGTATTAATTTAAATGAGGTAATTTAAGAAATAACTTTGTAAATCTGTGAACATCAGCGAAGAAGTGAGGCTTTGCTTGGAAACTACATGCCAACGCAGACAACTACTGATCCATGGGTGGAATTACTGTGCCTCGCACTACTACCAACCCTCAGTGTGCAGATGCTTAATAACCTATGTCTATGCAGGTGAAATCCAGCATTGTGTCTGTGATCTGTGCCTTACCCTGCATGCAATGTAAAATTATTTATTTAATGGAGCAAAGTCGGTTTTGTAATTGCGTACACTTAAAGGGAATGGTGAATCATGCTGACTATATTGTGCCGCGACCGCACCTGATTTTTTGGGAAGTGCCTGCAACAGCCCTCGGAGCAAAATGCTAATTTGAGAAAGCAGTCACTGAAAGCAAAGAGCAGCACAAAGCTGCACAAAAAGGTGCTATATATGTTATTTCATAGATAGATGTTAGCATTTTCCCCCCAACCTTTAATTTATTTTTGGTATCTTTTGCATTACAACATACTGTAACTATTCCCTGATTTTTTTTTTTACATGTCTGTGGCCATCTGGATGGCTTTGTTTAAATCCTTCACCTTGTACAGGATGCAAATGGCTGGGACATACTTTTTCCAGACATTCCAAAAGTGTTCTTTTTTGTCCAGAACTCTAAGGGACTTGTGGAGAGACTACTTGTCCATTAAGACTGTCAGAGGATGCTTTCAGAAATGAGAGGCCATATCTCAGGAGAGGTTTGCAGAGAGCATGCTTAGACAGAGTCGAGGTTAGAAGAGATTGATCTGCATAAATGCAGCATAATGGACAGTTTTGCGCAGGGACAAGCTAATCCACCACGCATACACAATAAAGCTTCTCCACAATACAGTTACAATATTGAAAATGTAATTTACAGTCTAACCTACTTTCGCTTTACAAAGAACGGTTTTTCTTTTTTTTTTTTTAACGTATTATTAAAGAGGCTATAGGTTTACAAAACACAAATATTATGGCCTCACCAGGGGGGAGCCCCCACTCATTAAGATCCTCCTGTGTTGTGAGTTTTGTTTGTTCTACCAGCGTCTTTCTCCTATTATGGTGACAAACCTCAGCTATTTTGTTGCCATCTCCCTTCAAGCTGTCATATCATTTGAAAGATCACAAAACTCTTCAAAAGCGCTTGTGATACATCTTCACATTCACCAGACGTGGTTTGATTCCCCCGTTGACTTTGCTGGATTAACTTGAGGAAGAAACGTCTCATTTTTCTTAACTGGTTGCTGCGTCTGACATCAGAGTGTGTGAGATTGGAGCGTGCTGGTATTGTCCAGGGGAGGGAACCCTCGCTCTAACCGTCAGCGCTTCACCAAGTGGGACGGAGATGATTAAAACACACCATGGCTGTGACTGACAGACTCCCCACTGCTTCCAGAAGATGACATGTCTCCAAGTCACAGAGAAAAGCAACTCCTCTAATTTTAACTCTGACTATAACGCCGACCCCCTCTGTCAAAACGTGCAAAAACAGCCATGCTGAGATTCTTAACCACAGTAAAAGTGATAACAACTAAACAGAGGAATAAGTTTAAAAACAACAATAGGGAGGGAGGAGACAAAAGAGCTGAGATGGCGCCATTTCCCCCTGGTGCACACAAACAGCAGGAACCTGTGAGCTTGTGACAACACCTTCAAACAATTGTGTTACTTTCACAGAAATATCTGATGCTGATGCTCCAATGTGATGCTTCTGTCCCTGTGCACATTCGACTTGCCAAGTTCTTGGTTACCAAAAGAAAGGAGGGAAGAAAAACCTCTCCTCACTGACTGCGTTTGACATTTGTCATGACAGGAATACAGTGAGGGGAGGGAAGAATAAGAGGTGGGTAAGGGGAAAATGGAGGAGTGGCAGAGAGGTGATCGATGTGTGAAATTGCACGGTTGAAAGAAACAGTTCAGCATTCCCCCTGTTTGTTGCGATTCCTCGTAATAAGGAGAATAGGGGGTGGGGTTTTCCTGATACTGTCACGTTGAGAATTTAGGGTCGTGTACTAAATGATTCACAAAAAACAGAATCCTTTACACCGGCGTCAGCATTTCAGCTGGGCGCCCTTGTGGGGGAATTTTTTCTGTGTGTTTTTATTGAAGTCTGCATTGAGCGTACCCAAAAGCTCTGACAGGGGGCCCCCGAGGGCGCTTGTCTTCACCTCCAAATCATAAGATGGAGAGACGAAGCTCCCTCTGTGCTCTAAATTATACCCCTCAACACCCCCTCATGCTCACAGACTTGCAACCCTGCACTCCCAACTCAAAAAAATAAAACAGACAGAAGAAAAGCCTTCAGTAATGTAGTCCCGGTGGAGGCCGCAGCCATTGCCCAGCACAGCTCCACCAGCTGACAAGCTCAATGCGGCAGGTCCGTTCCCTGAGGTCTGTCCAAGTTGGTGCTACAGCCTGACAGTTAGTACTTGTTCTCTGAGGATACATCACTAACAGTGCAGGCCCCTTCACTGACCCAAAAAAGCTCTGAAATGGTGCCCCGAATACTGTTAGCATGTAGGTTGTACTTTAGGTTATGTGCCCCCTTAAGTCTCCTTACCTATTGCGTACTTTCCTCATGAACACCAGACCCATCTGGGGTTGTTGGCACCTTCAGAGGAGGTTGCATAGGACGGGCAATAAGGGGCATTAGGGAAAGGTGTGAGTGTTTCAAGGGGGTTAATGTAATTGGAGTGGAGGGCACAGCTGCAAAAACACGAATATCAAAGAATTTCTGTCTGCTTGATAGAATTGGCTTAGTATGAATGGCCCCTCTCTTGCCCAATAAACGGGCTATTTTCCACATGTCTCAAGGATAATGACAAGCAATTTAGAGATAGGAGCACACTACACGAGCTGCAGATCCACACAATTCTTTAGAACTCACTGTCTCTTTCTGGCAATCTTTGCTAAAGACCTCATCTAAGTACTTCTGCCTGAACTGCTGAAAGCAGCCCCATCCGCTCTAAAATGCCCAAACAAAATAAACGAACCACTGCTGGAAAGGTCAGAGGGCAGCTTCTCTGGGTGTCTGGCCTCTGCCCGGCCCTCTGATTGGTGGAAAGGGCAGCAAGTAAAAAGAAATCTTTTCAAAGTGAAATCTCCAGCTGATGGCTTAGAGCTCCAAACCCCACAGTTTGTTTCTCTAGCTGCTGTTAGAAGTTTTTTTTTTTTTTTTTGAGCCATTTGGAAGGATTAGAAAAAAGTCTGGGAGGGAAGAAAAAAACTTTCCTGGGCAGATTGTGGTGTACTGTAGGGTCTGAGTGATGCCTCCAGGACCCCTCAAAGAGTGATAAACCTTTGACCTTGATAGCCCCCCATGGTGACCCTTGACATCTGGCTTTGTGCCACAGACACAGTGAGACAGGTGGAGGCAGAAGAAGGACCACATCCCACCACCTTGGCTGAAGTTCTCTGTATCCAAAGTGCAGCAGTTGTGCTGACGGCTGGACTCAGAAAACATTGAAAGTTTCTGGAACACAGGCTTAATCAGTACACCTCTACAGATGTAGTCCCTATACCACAGTATGATTCAGAAATAGATGGAATGCTAAAAAATGTTTTAAAGCTGGACAGAGATTCACTGTTTCTCTGTTGTCATTCCAACCCATTTTTGAATGATTTATTGAAAATACTACCAAAAGTGTCTAAAAGATTGATGTTATAAATCTTTTTCTAATGTAAACATTTTTTTTAAATAATTCAATCATTAAACAATGACAATGTTTAATATGAAGAAGAGTATAACTTTGAATGAAGCCAGAGAGTTGAACATTTCAAATTACAACATATTATTGAGACATTTTTTGTATTGTAATTATGGAGAGTGTTGTCCTTTCCAAACTGGGTTTTGTGGTGACTTTGCACACAAACCCATGTAACTCAATTTCTTACTTCAAGGTCGCGACATTCTTTCTGATGATACTTCCTCTCCCTAGGCCCTTTCCATATGTTTTTAGCCCAATGATTCAGTGCCTTTCTTTAAGAGCAATTCACCTGCCTTTGGCATCCCAGCGGCAGAGCTCTCTTGGGGAAACCAGGTGGAGCATAAAAAAAGTTCCACATATGGTGAAATCAAGCTGTTCCAAGGCTGCTGAGTGTCTGCTGTGGGGATAGAATCTCCTAAAAGGCCCAGCTGGTACTTGGAAAAGGGCTTCTGCATTACTACACCTCAGTGTCTGTTTGGGCTCCCCTTTGGAAAGTGTTGGCCAGCGCACATGACCAGCCATTTTAGATTTTCCCCTCTACCCAACCTCATCCTGTGCTCCCTCCCGTCATCCAACTCGTTCTGTATCCAATTGAACATTTGGTCCTCCACTGCTGGTTAATCAAATTCCTCCATCTGGCCCCCCTATCCCCATGGAACATAAAAGGTGCCGCCTGAGTCTGGGTCCAAGTGAATATTGGAAGGGAGGAGGGGAAAAGAAGACAGGGACTGCCTACCTAACTTACACAGCTCAGTCAACTAGATCAGGTACGGAGCACAAGGCCAGGCTTGATCATTTAGGGCAAACAGCAACAGCTTGGGACTAAGTATCAGAGCCCTGCTGTTCATATAGAGCTTTGGGACGGTAGTGGGTTCATATGACAGGAGGAGGACTTATGAGCTAATATCTCATCACACACTGAATATTAGAATACAGAATAAAACTGATACTGAGTAGTACTGCCTGCAACAGAAGGCAAACGCAGCCATGACCAATGCACTCTTCCTGTCAATAGAGGGCAGTCGCTTGGAAGAACTGATGAGGAACAAAGAAAAAAAGAGAACAAGTCGAATGACAATGTTTGTTGTCTCCTCACGCTTCTTCCTTCGGCTAAAACCTGCTAAGTAGCTAAGCAACGCCTAAGCCTTCACTTTGATCTAAAAGAGCCATCTTAAGATAACACACAAAGCCAGCAGTGATCTTTAAATCCCCCAGAGAGAGATTAAGCTCACTCCACAAATATGGCACTTCTTATTCCTTAGATTGGACCTTTAACAACTCTAAAACAAAGTCAAAGAAATTTCCAAATGCTGTTCATCTTATGGAATGCTATATTTTTTTTCCCAGGACGAGCAAAGGGGTCAAGCAATGCTGACTTTGAGTAACATCATTTGGTAAATGTCTATAATTTCAGCAAACAATACAATCAAATTCACAACTTACTCAAAAACCATTTTAACTTTTTAAGTTAATTTGCTGCATAAATGTTTTTTTCTTGTACTTTCATTATCAGTGAAACAAGTGATTATTGGCATTTGAGTGGAACTAAGCTCCAATAAGTGACTACATTCTGCAAACATTCTCAAAGGAAACATATTATTTGTTTCTAGTTTTTAACTAAATGAAACGTGGAACTGGGTGTCATAAAAACAGTCCAGACACTAAACAAACTGTATCTTGTATTAAAGCAGTGATACAACACTTTTAAACTAGTTGGTTGGCTTATGTGTCATTAGTGTAATAATGCTTACTTTGAATTGGTTGAATTTACAGGAGTGTATTATTTATAGAAGACAAGTAAATATGTTTTTTAAACACAGACAGCCAAACAATACAATCAGGCAGTAGTTTCTGATATAATTTTTGGCCATTGTTATAACCAGAGTGAATCCTTAAAAATAAAAAGTGTTTTATCTCAGGTATTAGCAAGTGATAGCTAGTACATTAACCAAAGCTTAAGTCATTTTTGTAATTATTTACATAAGTCAGATATGCCTGCAAGTGTTACTCCCCTGTCTTTTGATAACGGTGTATAAAGCTGACGGCGACAGTTCTTTTAATAAGAGCGATACTGGGCAAGGACGTAAGGCAGAGACATAAATTTTCAGCGTGTTATCTATTGTGATGATTTTTATTCATGTCCAACCATTCTTTTTCCCCTGCCAGGTGGCAAAACACGTGTCAATAATTAAAACTGCTTTTACATAACAGGATACAGGAACACAATGCAATTTGCTCCCCATATTTCATTGGGCCTTTATGAAAGCACACGAGAGTGCGTAATTAATCAAACCACTGGAATATGTGAACGGCAATTTCCACTTAATGGCACTTACAGGGATTGGGTCCCTTAAGCACCACGTTCTGTCTACAAAATGAGCAGGCTTTATTTTCATCTTCAGGGTTCTGACAATAAAACCCAGTGTGGATGTTAAATAACAACCGTTTGACAAAATGTAATCTTAAAGCAACATCAACCGGATCATTTGTTCTCGTCCTTCTGGACTTAGAGTAGCCTCTCTGTTATGGACAGCAGTAATAATAATATAAACATTTTGATACACTTTCTAGATATTTGTGAAAAAAATAGATGGGCTGCTCGATTATAGAAAAATTAATAATCACAATTTTTTTTAGTCATAATTGAAATCACGATTATTCAAACAACTAATTGTCACCCAAAAAGTTATTTATTTTTTTGTACAAAAAAACATAAAATACATTTTGTAAACATAAATAAAATCCTTCAAACACTAAAATCTAGTATGTTCGCCTTTTTTAATAATAGCTTTTTCTCTGTTATTTTTGTAATCGTTGGATGTGATAATCAAAATCGTAATCAAATTTTGATTAATTGAGCAGCCCTTTGAGTTCTTTAAATCACCTTATAGCATTACTTTAGAGCATGCTTTCTTATATTGCTACTGTCTTGCTTGTTTTAAATGTCTTTTGACAACACACTTAAATGTGATCAGAGGTTCATAATCAGGCCTTCAGCAGAAGTGCCAGATAACAGATTCATCTTCATAGTTCTAAGCACTGATGCATTGTTTGACTTCCAGGAATAGATTTGGGGAACCAGCAACAGAAAGAGAATGATTCACTGCTTTAAGTGGCTTTCTGTGCAAATATGGTTCTGATCTAAATGGCACCCATGTCCGTAAAAGTGCCCTCTACTCCTCTGCCTTTCTTTCTCTGCGTCCGCCTCTCCAAAGACTCCTCTAAGTACAGCATCTTGTTACAGTAATTCAGCCAGGGTAGAGACAGTGGGGAGAGGAAAGGAATCGATTTGTCTCTCATTTGGTTCTTTCTCTGCTTGCTTTAAGGCCTCTTAGGGGATTTCTGGACAATTGGACAGGACAACGTTATGGGAAATTGTGTCATTCTGTTTAAGGTCAGCATTACACTGAGGCTTTTTTTTAACTGTATATTTATTGGCACACAAACAAATAATTCAGCCGCCACCATTTGCAAGACAGCAGACTTTGAAATGTGCCCCCTCTGTTCATAACGGCAGCGCCATTCCAAGCAATATGATCCACTGTAGCGATACTCTCTGAGAACTGCTGCTGAGTACCAAACTTTTAGTGAGGGGCCATAGACCTAGAGTCTATAAAAAGACAACACTGCTAAATAATTGAGAGGAAATGCCTTTACTCTATGATTACCACTCCTGCATCATGTTCAAGATCAGTGTTTTCCAACCTTTTTTGTCCCGTGTATCTCCTTTGCAGTTTTGTAAACTCATATGTACCCCTTCTTTGTATCCTATGTACCTCCTCAATAATTGCATGTGGTGTCTCGTTTATGTATCAGTGAGCTCTCTTAAACTCTGTGAGTCTCAAACATTGGTTCTTCATAAGGATTAATAAACAAACTCAAAATAATGTTTTTTTTTTTTTAATATATATTTAAAAAAATATATATATAAATATATCTCAATGTAACTTTTCTGTGATTACTTCAATAGCAAAAAAATAAATAAAAAAAAAGCTCTTTGTAAAATATTGCTAATTATTCTCTCCTATTGTCAGAAATGGGATTCAATGGCATACATTAACCCTGTTTTGATAAATTACACGCAAATACAGTATTCTATTGAGCAATAGTACTATTAGACTGTGGTACATTTTCCCTTAAATAGCCTAAAACCCCTGGTTGATAATCAATGCACTAGATCATATTCTCAGAATGAATAAAATTACAACAGGAAACAGGTTGGTTGACATACTATAAAGAGTTCATTGTTTTTGTTGGGTCATCCGTACACCAGCGAAGGAAACATAACTGATGTTATTTAATCAAGCTCTCAAAGCATCACTTTTTTCCTAAAAACTTTTTGTTGCAATATAATATTCATGATTGATGTTAATTATTCAAAAAGTGCCGAATAAGTAATTTTCTCGTTCATTGTAGAATTTAGTGCTGAAAAAAAAAAAGAATAATGCATTATATTTTTTGTAGAATAATCCTAAGAATATTTAAAAAAAAAAAACCAAGTGGTTCACAAAGGCATGGGGCTTGATTTTAGGAAATGTAAAGGTGAAGTAGTTGTTTTTATTTTGATTTGATGCTCCCATTTAGTCAACACTTTTAATTCAAGTCTTCCTGCCTTAAGGTGGCATCATAGGACAGAGGTGATAAGCACCATCCACTGGTTTGAATCTTGTTTTCACCTGTTTGTATCTCCTCAACCTTTCTGCTGTCTAATCATTCACTCTGTGTTTCACGTCCACACCAGCCTGCTACATTATGTATATCAGTGAACAACTTTCTGGTTGGACCTCCTGTCATTTACATCTGACTAGGGCATTCCTCAAAAAAGCGTCTATTAAAAATACAGCAAAGATACCTGCAGATGCAGGCATGCCTGATTTTTAAAACAGAAAGTGATCCAGTGTGTCATTAGCAGAGCGGCAGCTGCAATACAAACAAGACAAATCTATCTATTGTTTATTAGCTCCTCAGGCTTTGTACCAAGAGGGCAGAATGGGAGAGGGAGGCATAATTACCAACCCATCCAGCCAGTGCTAAGACAGGCATCGGCAAACTCCACTCCAGTGCTGTATATAACATTACCATAAAACCACAAAGAGCAAACATTTGTTCAATTGCCTATATGATCTTATTGGAAAGATACTGACAGTCCCTTTCAACCTCAGTTTTTCCACAGTTTGTCTTTTCGTCTTGTGACTACACTTGCTACAGACAGGCTATTCCAAAAATAAAGCATCAGGGGACATGAGTGATAGCTGAATCATCCAGGATATTAGTATCACATTGTCTGGAGAGCTTTAAGGTTCAGTTTCAAACTACAACTAAGGCAAGAAAATAATCCTAATTAATAGTTACATACTGTATATTTAGATGATTTACCTGTCACTTAAAAGTTTGCATATGGTGTTAAACTCACAGGAAGTAGTTTAGTTTATGGTGGTTTATTTGCTGAAAATGTTGACTTCAGCTTTAGGCTGTGATAAACCCTTTATCAGATAATTCATCATCATAGGTAAATTCAATAAATGTCTCACCTATTGCCTTTTAGTATGTTCATAAACTATATAGCATGTAATCGATCTGAGCCAAGGTTATGGTGCCACTGAACAAAGTCCTTGATAAATAACTAGAATTTGCCTTTTCAAGTATTTTCCTAAAGGTGGGCTAAAAACACAATACAGTAAATCTTTGACATGTGATTACCAACAATAACAAAAAAAACATTATTTCAAAATGATCATTTTTTCCCAAAAGTCTTAATATGAATCTCAATAAAGAAGCAAGGAAGCTACTTATATGTGTCACGAAATAACACATTTTACATTGGAAGGCCATGAAAGGTAGGAAGAAAGAAAGAAAGAAAGAAAGAAAGAAAGAAAGAAAGAAAGAAAGAAAGAAATCAGTGAATTTCTGCGTCCTCCCGTGAGACGTTCCTTGATGCCAAGCATTCATCATCCAGCCTCTAATATCAGTTATTCTGTGGCTCCTCTGCTTACAGCAGAATTAATTTCTGCTTTAATTACTCTCATCGGCGGAATGCTGATGAAGGAGAGGGATGAGGCATTCTGGGACTCAGGCCTCATTCCACCGCTTTAATTTGAATGAATTCCACCCGGAGACGCTGGCAAACAACTGGCAGCCGAGCCCCGGGAGCCACTCTGGGACCATGCACAAGAACTGCAGCAACTACAGCGCTGTGTGTCAGTGTGTTGAGCTGCCTGTGTGTGAGGAAGAAACACAGAAGGCGGGTAGAGGAGGAAACAGATTGATAGATTATGTGATTGTCAGTATCAGCAGCATGTGTGTATATAACATAAATGCACCTGACATGTGAGGTAAACATATATGGCAAACAAAGAGGGTCGTTATTTACAAAGGTAACTAGTATATTGTCTCTGTACAGACATGAAATATGAACATGACTCACTACAGACTGCTACGTACCACAGGAGATAATGTGGGAACAAAAAATTTTCATACTTTATTAGATGAATTCAGATTTGGCACATCACACTCATAAATAATAATCCCCATGCTAATGTAGCACACATGATGTAGTTTGAGTTTTGTTAATATTTCTTAACCTATGTAACGTACCAAACATTTTGTTCATTCCAAATGTTTCCATTGAATAGTCCAGATGAAAATACGTCTTAGAGGTTTTCTACCGCAGGAGATGAATGACAATTATAGAAATTTTGTCATGGTGAACGGGACGTGATGTCAAACAACAAAACATAACTAATGTCTTCTTGTTTGACACTCTGTGCTCCTTCAGCAGAGGAGGCTTTGGGTGGGGGAGGTGACTTCTATTGACCCCAAAACCGTTAGACAAGTGGGCGGCGGCCATCCTGCACTGTCCATTTTGGCAGCGTCTATGCTTGCCTCCCCTGCAGGTAGTTCTGGGCATTATGAGCAGCTGGGTCACAAACACAGAGCACATTAATATCTTCTTAATGATAATAATCATTACGGTATAAACAGCCTCCCCAATGTGGCGAGGTTTGCAGAAAATGCAAGAGTAGCATCATTGTGAGGTAAAACAGGAAAAATACCTCTCTGATGAAATGACTCTTAATGGGCAGCGACTTCACTCCACCAGGATAATGCAGACGCTAATGTAATAATGTGATAATGAGATACAGGCACAACATCAGGGAGGCCAAAAACTCAATGAAACCAGCATGAATTAATAAGTCAACTATGTTCTTGAAGATAGCGTTGACGCGGATAAAGAACGCAATAATAGATACGTGCTTGCATGGCATCACAGATTCACATGTATGTTTTAATTAGAACAGACTACTTCAGCAATAAAATGTCCTCATGCCTCACGGCTCTTCATAGAATAAGCCAACTCCACCACCGCTTGTTCTCCCATACACACGCCTCATTTAATATAACTGTCAGTATCCACCTATCACAGGCCATTATCTGTCTCATCCACGTTCATTATTGAAGCTAATGATCTGTTGTCCTCTCTGCTCCCTATTAAAGCAGGGCTACATTAAAAGTCTCTTACTAACTTAATTAGTAATTATAAATGTTAAAAGATTAATCAGTGAGCGAGTGGCTTAAGGTTTACGTCTCAATGCGGCATCGGAACAAATGGTGAGACAAAGAGACCACATTGTGTTAAGAATGAAAGCATGAAGATTTTTACCTCAATAAATTTCACTTTAGAACTTTGAAAGGAGAAAAATATTGCTAAAAGGTAAATGCTCTGAGCTGCCATTCTTACACAGTAATCTATGAACAGAAGTGCAGTGAATTTAATGCTGTTACAGGAAGCAGCATTTAATATGCTAACTCCCGATGCATGCACTCCTCCCATTATCTCTTTCTAACAAGATGGAAATAGACCCCATTCATTAAATCCTGGGTGTGCACTAACTCCTGACTAAATCTGCATTTCTCTGACAACTTCTCATTGATAACGCTGTGCACGCCTGTAACCACATAAGCACAGATATCAACATTAAACCTTAATAACTAATAAAGCTTTTATCTAGGGGGTTTGTGTGAGATTTCCTTAATGCTTGTGTGTGTGTGTGCGCGCATGTGTGCGCACGTGTGTGTGTGCGCGCGTGTGTGTACTTGTGTACGTGTGTGCACTGATGCTTAAGCCGCGGGGGGTCAGGAGGAGTAGCTTCTTTTTTGCCGTGCTCGGCTGTTGGAGGTTGCAGATGTAAATTGCAGGCCTTTGTGAGATTTACTGGCAAGAAGAGCCACAATCAAGGGCTAATAAAACATATCAACCAACATTAAGTGGATTAAATCTAAAATTGATTGATTTGTTTTTGTCAACCTAATATAGAATACTACAAAAACAAAATTACAATTTTTAGAATAGTTCAGTAAAAGTAATTATCTCTTAGGGTCAAAGACTATGGAGGAGGCGTGAAGTAACAAAACCGTAACCATTGACCAGTTTGTGCCTGTTTGGCCAGTGACCCAAGGCACCTGAAGCCTTTAACAGAGCTTTGGAATTAAACAGTGTTTCCTCTTTGATGAGTGGCTATTTTAAGGTGCTTTTAGACACCAATCATTTCAGAAAAGTGAACAAAAAACCTCCACAAAAACAACAAGGCTGTGCCAACTAAGAGCTTAGCAAATTATGTAATTATGTTAACCTTTAACACATCAAATGATGAACCAAACTAATAAGACATAAAAGGTTGAAAAGAAAACAATGAGCTTTGAAGCAGAGGATATTTTAACCTCTGAAATCTCTAAGAATTCTGCTGCCATGAAGAAATATTAAACACATCTACCATTGGCAAGCAATTCGTAACTTTGGTCAAGTCTCTATCAAACGGTTTGCCATCTGGACCCAAAGCAGTAGAGGCCCAGCAGTGTGCTGACACTAAAAACAAACATGCATAAACAGACACAACAAGCTGCCAAATTTCTTGGAGATAACCGTATCTTCTCTATGCATGTGGGCCTCCCTGTATATATGCATTTTAGTGGTACCAACGCTCATCACTTTGGCTGCATCTGAGTCCTAACCTCAGCGTTGCTCACTGGGTTTCTCTCAGTGAGTGTATATGTGGCCTCTCCTTTGGCCGCCTGTGTCCATTTGCTCTGCGGGTATGGCAGGCCTAAGCTGACAGATGGCCACCCCTCTCCATTCCGCTCCAGAGTAACACAGTAACTGGTTTTTCCTCCGTCGTTGACCTTGCCACAGCCAGCCAGCAATTCAGGTTGGCACTCGGCCTGTCGAACAGGAGGGTAATGAAGTCCAGCGCTGCTCACATGATTATTAAGGCTTTGACGCTGGGGTGCCTTTTAGAGCCTTATTTCCCTCCCATCCTCTCCTTTAGCCAAAGTTTGATGGAGATAGTCATTCGTTACATGATGCTTTGGATACCTTAATGCATCATAAAAAGGACAAAAACTTTTTTTGCAGCAGTCCTTTGAATAGTGTGTACAGCAATGTAAAGTTCCTCAAATTGATTAGAAGCCCATTCAAGAAACATATAAGCTCTATTCTTTTCTTATGGAGAAATATGCACTTAATTAGAGAACTACACTAAGTAAGACCCACTTCACAACGTAAGAAAAGATCTGACACACCACGATTGGAGCCGACAGCCTCTAAAAGAACTGTAAGTTGGCGGTACCTTGGCAATTTGCTCTCTACGGGAGTCTCTTTTACCTCAAGCATCTCCAAGCGCGCCTGAAATGTGGGACTCACCAGAGCCAGACAGGGATTTGAGAGGTGTAGGTTGCAGCTGTGACCTTTACTAAGACAGTACTGTCTGTTTACACTTCTCCCATAAGCCAGCTCACAAGCTAGACTGCTAAGCAATGCCCTAAAATGAGGGGTGCACATGCACCTTCGGCCTTAGTGACATCTCTGGGACTAGGGGGAGGTGGAACGATGCAGAGGTTAATTTTGACCATTCAGTATTTATGGGCTTTACTTTAGAACAAGGGTTGGCATTAACACTGCAAAGGGGAGTATATCAATAAAACATTCCAGAGGTACCGGAGGGGCCCACCTTTATTCAGGTCACCCAACCCTACTTCCATTGGATAATTTTAAATGTACATCGCTTAGTCTTTTCCTGGTCTGTAGATTAGATCTAAACTGTTTTGATTTAAACTTTGAAAATTCTAAAAAAAAAAAAGAAAAAACATAATGGGAATGTAATCGCAAAATGAAAAGTGAAACAGATTGGAGCTGATCATTGATCTTATTGGAGCTGATTATGAAAATGTTTGAGGTCGTATGGATTGTTGACCTTGTCATGGTGAATGGCTTACAGTTCAAGATAAGGAATAACAGGAACATCTAGGATTACTAGTGAGTGAAGATTTTGAAGAGTGGCCAAATAGCAAAAGTACATTTATACAAGTGTTATTTAGAAGAATGAAATATAGGGGTGGGACTATACAATGAGTTCACAAGAACTACAAAAAAATTACAGTTGGAAAAATAATCTTTTTTCTTTATCTGAGAATTGTGCTACCATTCAGACCCTCAACGATACATTTAGTGACGTTTTTATATTGTAATATCTTGTCATACGATATTTTGTCCCACCTTTAGTAAAATAAAACAAAAAATATTCAGAACCAAACAAGATGATAGTCCCCAACATCCCCCACCACATTGGTTGTCATTATAACTGACAACCTTTTCCTAAATGTTCTAAATCTAAGAACTTAGATGTATACATAAGAACATATTATCACATCAGAATATAAAATTACTATTTTAAACGGTTTCTAAGAAAAGCTGTCCTCTTTGAAGATATCTCGAACAGAGTAAAGAAAAACGGAACATGGGCAATAACTCTGGAAAAAATAATTGCTTCTCATTTTCAAACTCCATCAAGGTATTGATACCCTGAAGCCACACATCAAATGTATCCTATCTTAAACAGTTTCTGAGAAAAGCTGTCCCCTTTAACTCAGACGCACGGATGCAAGGACGGACGGAGCTCAAACCTATATCCCCCTTCCACACTTTGTGGCGGGGGATAATAATCAAATATGAAGCACCACAAAGCTTAGGAACCTAGATCTATTGAACTATCAACATATCATTTTTAACGGTGAAAATGTATATGTTGAGATCAGAGTGAATGACTGTTGGGATGCAAAGATTGATTAATGGATACATGGATAGAATATTGAATGTAGGAAGGGATGGGAGGATGGAAGAAAAGTGAGCTCTCTGACAGTAAAGTCAGACATCCAGGATGTTCTATATTTTCTTTTTTGTGTAGATGACTCCTGTATATTCACACCAGGCTGCTGAGTCTGTTGGTCTATGCAGAGAATCACACACAGCCACACATAATGTGGACCTTTTTGGTCTGCACTCCGTGCGTAAAGAAAGAGAGAGTGAGTGATGCAGGAATTAAAGGGTGAGACACGCAATGACAGATAAAATGTGCATTTGTAGCTCTGATCCATGGTCCTATTGATCTCCAAGGGCTTCTGCGTGTAACTTTTGATTTGATTTTTATTACAAAAAACATGTTTAAGAGAAGTGTGATACTTGAAAAGCGTCTGTAAATGAAGCTTTTAGCTGAAGACATAATATAGTTGGAATGTTTACTTAAATAACGTTTTTGGCTTTAAAATTAGTTTGCATAAATATTAACTACGGACAAAAAGTGGATTGAAAAAAAAAATGGGACCGGAAAGATACTTAAAATGTAAAAATAGGATCAGAATCAATAACTGTTAATCAAGACATCCCTAATGTAAATATTTGAGAGCAATAAAAAACTGCATATCTTTTATCTATTCAAATTCATCCAAGTCTGTGGAATGTTTGAATCATCATCACATTTTAGCTCTGTCATTTTAGTATTTTGGATGCTTGTAAATACTGTAGTACATTTTTTATTAAAAAAAAAATAAAAAATGCTTATATACAAATTATTACTGTAACAAGATTGAGCTATACTAAATAAAAAAAATTGCAATTTTCTCATAGGTTTATGTCAGTGACTGATCTGTTGCTGGGATGAGTTTGACCCGATCACCATGGTGACATCACTCAACCCATTACAATGCAGTGAGGTACAGCGAGTGCTCAGAGAGCTCAGAGTTTGTACAAACAGGACTGTATGAACTCAGAGCATCAAATATTTTCTCGCATGTTGGCCCAGACTGTGAGGTGTGGGGAAATGTCAGGAAAATCAATATATAAGGACCACATCAGCCGAGCTTGACTGGCCGAGCAACAGAGCATCCCCATGGTGATGTCAATTACCTCTGCTTTACAACAAAAACACAGGAAAGAGCAAAACAGGCACTGCAATGCTGTAAAACTTTTAATGCACTCTCCTGGTTACATAGAAGGATTTGGTGAGAAACTACTTCTTTTTTTTTTTACATCCACAAAGACGAGTAACAGCTCTGAATGATATACGTATTGATAATTTTTTTATTTTTTCATTTTTTTTGCAGCTCGCTCTGATTTTTATTCTCCTCATGGACCCCACATTAGTCAGAGAGAGGTATAATGTAACGAGCAGTAAGGTGCGCATAATTGCATATTAGCAGCAACACACTTGGCTGCACGGGAGGTGACTGTGCTAACGAACAGAGAGGTGTTATTAATCACCAATTAATAAAAGCAGGAAGACATCACACTCGGTGTATGGCACGCATGGCTTCCTTTGTTTCCTATGGTTGGGCCAAACATTTTCTCTTATTTATTTCTTAAGATTGATCCTGTTCATATGCCGTGATGTTTATTGAGTTTTGACTCTGATCTCCACCCCCCAGGAGCCGATGAGGAGCGTTTGGTCATGTTCGTTAATAGATTACATGTGTATGAGCACAAGGAGTGAAGGAAAGGCATCAGATGTGCTTAATCAAAGAGAATAATAGAAACGGAAAACAATGAATGAAAAAACTAATTTGGTTTATGCATCAGAAAAAAGTACTTAAGACCTGTACACACATACTAATGTAAAACATTGTTCTATTAAACACATCTGTGCACACAAAGAGACATTGAAATGTGTTAAAAGCATGCCACCCTACGAGGTTGGTAAACTATTATATTCTTGGCCATTTGAATACATACAGAATAATAAATATGGATGTTTAAGACAGGAGCAAAAAAATCAAGTTCAATTGTACAATTATACTGTTTGAACAAAGATACCAATCCACTGTTACATGGAAACAATCATAGGATGAAATGAAAATGAGTTTATATATTATAATGGGATACATTGTTGTTTTTTTTACCGGTAACATCTGGTAACATCCTTCAACAATATATGCCAGAATGCAATTTAAAACATTTCACTGTAAACACCCAAATCAAGACAACATGGCATGTATAACACTACAGGTCTTTGTTTCTATTTTAGCTTTAGTGAAAATATGGTAAAAATCTTGTGTAAATTTCTTGTTTCATGCAAATGTGTCACAACTAATGAAAGGAAACTGCTAATTAAGCAAAATAAAGGCTGTGATGGTTGTGATTTATCTACAATTAATACCTTTCAATTGAGTATATGTATCACTTGTATCACCTTCATCAGAAGCTGACGTGTTTTTCCATTTGCTTGATAATCGCGACGCAGCAGTAGGAAAAAAACAATGGAATATTGTCTTTTTTTTTTCTGCGGTCAAAGAAGCTGCGGTGACAAACACACTCCTGAAGCAGCATTTGTCAGACTCACAATAACTATAGATGCTTAAGTAACCATGTGTTTGACTTCAGCTTTTAGTTTTTTGGCCCAAACCAATAACAAAAGTGTTTGAATTCCACACCCCCAAATCAGTTTTCAAAGGCAAAGTTTACAGTTTTAAACCTCCAATATGGTTATTTGAAGCATGGAGTTCTATCTTTATAACTTCTACTGGCATGTTTGACAAAAAACCTACAATCCCTGTGTTCTCAGAAAATGATGACCTGTTTCTGGCTTTTTCATGATGTGTCATATTTGTTAACTAATCACATGATCACAAATTAGTTAAAAACTTGCATAAAACTTAACTAAAAAAAAATAATTAATTATAATATCTCAATTGTATTAAAACATTAAAAGTATACCTGCATGCAAGCCAGATCACCTGATGCTGTAATTGTGCATCCTTCACCCTGGAGGCAATACTGGGGGGCCGTAACATAAACAAACACTCATCAAGTTTCTCCAAGGGCCTGAGACAGGAGGATACGTATCAAGGATCATTTGTGGCCTTCAGCAAGTGACCAAATAGCATTGAGCTTCAAATACTTTGATATTATGCCTCCTGTTGGCTCTGCCACTCACCGCCAACTTGTGGGTTTTGCCATGTCTGAGCTCAGTTGATTGTGCGATAGTGCACAGAGTAAGAGAGTGGATACTAGACAAGAGCTGAAGGCGTCTAGTTTGCTCTCCTCTCCAACTCTGCACCGGCCCGCGGTGCCTGCTTCACACAGAGCGGCCAGCTGTACAGCAAATGTGTCTTTCCCTCTCCACCCACAGACCTTTCCACCCCTCCGGTGCCCTCATCCTTGCCTGGACCGATTGGGCCACTGGCTCCTCTCTGTGAGAGAAGGCTCCTGCCTGAGTTGGCCTGGAGCTCGATGCTGTCACCAACCCAAAAATTCTGTAAAGGTGACCCCAAAAACACTTCTGTGGTACGCAGTGAGTTTAGTTAGTTTGTTTATGGTTATCCGTCAGTGTGCTATCACCTCGGCATTAATGACTTGGAATGGAAATATGTTAAAATGCGAATAAAAGAAGATTCACCAAAATCTACATTTCTCCATCGAAACTAATTTAAAAGCCAATGCTTCAAAACATATCAGAGCGCTGAAAATCCACAGAGGGACATTTGAAACAGAGCGATAAATGTGCTGAGCACACCCCCACATGAGGCTCCAAATGTCATAGTTTATACTGGGGTCAAAGTAAAGCAATGGGGTGGCATGATGGCATGCTGGTAAAACCAAACAGGCTTTTGTGTCCATGAAAGACCTTCAAAGGTCCTCCGAAAAAAAGGCAACTTTGAGAAAAGACATTTTGATACACTCCATGAGAAGCAAATGTAGTGATTCAGACATGCCCTGATAGAAAAATAAAGGATAGGCAATAACTGCAACAGCTGAAAGCTGTATAAATCTGTGTGTCTCTGGAGAAACAAATCAGACACCCTCTTTCTGTAAATGTGCCATGCCAAAAAACTCCAAACTAAAGAGTGGCCAGCTGTCTTCTGGCCTGCTATTAAATTGCTCCTTGGATGGTGGCGATATCATTTTTTTTCACCATAGGAGTATCACACCAGGTCCCCAAACAGAGCGACCAGCTGTACAGCAAATGTGTACTGATCCATCTGGGCCCTAGCAGGCTGCAGCCTCCATCTCAAGACATGTGGGGCCATTCATGGTCTTGGCTGGAGTAGGTTGGTATTGCACCCTGCTGCCCCCATGACCACCTCATTCCCTTTCATTTCCCTCCATTATCATAGTAAATGTTGAGTAGCTGAGCCCCAGAGCTGCCCTTTATGCCTGAATCGGGGCTGTTGTCATCTAAGCATAATTTCCATGCATCAAATTGTGCTGGCAGATACACAGAAAATCAGACACAAGCACTGCGGCCTGATGAGGCAGGCTAAGGCAAAGAACCTTACTGTGAATATGGACTGATCTTGGTGACATGAGCTTGGGTTTTGTTGTTCCATACACTTAGCACTATGATTATGTTGTGACACATCACTATATATAGAGTTATCAGTCTGAGCCGACACCACAGAGAGGGGCATGAATGAAAACAACACCCCTATGAATCCAGCGTCTGCTCCATTACCTACGCTAATAACGCTGACAGCTGAGTGGAGATGACCCAAGCCCCAAGTTTCCCCTCTCCAGGGCAGATGGCCATTAACAGGAGAAAGTGTCTTTTTTTGCATAGAAAATGTATTTAAAGCTTCATCAAATTTATATTTATTGTCTGTCTTTGGCCAGAACAAGCTATGAAGTAAATACAGCCAAACCCTAAGTGTTTCCTATTTGCTGCATTCATTTTTGAGGAGCTTGGAAAATTTTGCAAAAAAACGAAATGAAATACAAAATTATGAACATATTTTCCTCTTTTGTAATTTTAACACGAGTACAGAAATGAACGTGTTACTGTATTTCAAATTTTAAAGCACAGATATTTTTGTGGGTCAGCACATTACAGCTTAAATCATTATGCAGCTAATGAAAAAAAAGTAACAATCATAAAATTGCATATGTTTTATTCTAATGCTCCAGGGATGTTTTCAGAGACATCCTAATACCTTGCTTTTTTTCTTAGAAAATAAAATGCAAAAAATTAGCAAATTTCAAAACATGCACTGCTTTATACAACTAATAGCAATCATTCACTCCACTTTTTTGTTTGCTTGTTTGGCAACTTCATCTTTTAATGAACTGCGTGTTCTCGATTTTTTTTTTAGAGATCACACAACAAATGCATGGAACAGAAACCCCCTTTGAGAAGCCAGATGAAACCCGTGATCATGTTGAATACAAAGCAACAGCACATCAGACAAGTAAGAGATCAGACAATAACCCAATCACCTATCCTCCTGTTATCTTAAGCTACCTGAATTCCACTATTGTGGGGAAAGTGTGCGCTTCTGTGGCTGAAAGACATAAAATTACCAGTAGGGGGGTTTGTTTTCTACACTCCCTGTGTTTCGTGCCTGCCTTCGTGTGGGAAAGGACTAATTCAAGTGTGGTACTGTATTAGGCACCCCCAGTAGACTAGTGGGTGAGCAGATCGCAAAGATGAATACAAAATACACACACCCTCGTCTCGTCTCCTTCTATTGCAAATACGCCGCAGCATCAAAATAAAAAATCACAAGCCTCTGATTGTTTATGCACAAACAGTGGGTCCCTGATAGAATTGTCTACCAATCCTGATAAAATTGCCCACCACGTTTAAATTCACCTGCGCCGAGAAGCACGTCCCAAACAGAGAGGCAGTCTGGTTCCAGATCAATGAGTCTCTCCCCCACTGAAGACAACAGATAATGCAGTGTAATGAAAGAGCCGCCAAACAAGCTGAATAAATGAATGAATAAAAGAACGTGAGAGCGGAATTCAGACACCTACTTACTCCAGGCAAAGAAATCTGTTTTCCAATTGTCTGTTCCCTACAAATTATTCTACCAGAATACAAATAACATTCAAAAGGGAAGATGTTTATGAAAAAGTGGAGGTTGGCCATAATTCACCACTTCCAGTTTTTGAACAAGGTTGAAAAATGTTAGGAAGTACAATACGAAAGTCATATATTTGTTTTTTTTTTGTTTTCTGTACCTGTAAATTGATATTTACTTATTAAACATTTACATTTTTGTTATTGTTGCAAGGGTACAATTATTATATGAAAAATCAATAATCTAATTGATACATTGTAATAATACAAATATAGTCTGCTTACTGTAGTAGTGATTTGTTTTAAAGCCTCAAAAGAAAAGTGATTTTTATGTACAGATTTATTTATAGTGGAAAATAAATCTGGCCATAACCCCCCAATCAAGAGATGGATGTATGGATGGATGGATGAATGTATGGATGGATGAATGGAAAAATCTATATAATTTGGCATCATTATTTACAACTACTCCAGATTTCCTTAAGAGGGCTCTAAATGAGCTTCACAAGCATGCACGCATACAGTGTATGCTTTACATGCATGAATAAAGTTAAGTGTGCACAACACTGGGGATGCAGCTGATGGTAGAAGAATTAAATTTTTCCACCTATTTGGTGATGTGATCCCGATTCTTGATTTCCTGAATAAGAAAGGGTCAAATATTTGATTACACATATTATTTTAATCTAAAGAACATGTTTAATGAAAATGCATGTTAAAACTGCATCCAAAATGGATTTAATGCCGCAAAAAAATAAAAAAATAAATAGTCTGTGTAACTTAGTTGAATATTTGTGAATGATATGTAAATTTTGGTGTATTAGGTTATGCTGGGTTAATAATATATTCATTAATTCAATATTCGTACCAAAAAAAAAAATTAAATCCCTTTTAGAACTGTGACAAGAGTTGAAGATGAACCAAAGTGAATGTAAGAAAAACAATATCCTACCCAGCATGTGGTTGGCAACGTGTACCTGGATGTCCCACTCACTGTAGAAGACCATCTGACATTTGATGCACTGGTATGTTTTCTTCTGTAGAACAAAATATTCTGGTCAACATTAATAGAGTAATGCATTTTTTGGTACGCTTTTAAAATGAAGGAGGGTACCTCTTCACTTTGTGAGGGACTTGTCCTGGCCATGGGGGACACCTGTGGGGTTTTCAGTTGTCCACTGTTGCTGTCACCAGTTTGCTCCCGATGCACCATCTGCACATGATTTAGCAATTCTGCTTCGGACTCAAACTTAACGTTGCAGCTGGAACACCTTGTTTTGGCAGCAGAAGATGAAGACGTAGATGAGGATGAAGATGATGAAGACACTGCTTTGCCCTTTCCTTCTGCAGGACTCAGACACTCACTCTGAACCCAGGCAGCTGAGGTTACGGCTGGAGTGCTGGCACCGCCTTGCTGCTGTAACCTTCCTCCATTCACTGTTGGGCTAGAGCTTTTAGAACCAGCGGCTGTTACACAAGACGCGCAAAGTCCGTAAGGCAGTCCATTAATATCTAGCTTCACCAGGTCTTGCTTTGACCGGAAATCTTTCAGACATGATGCACACTTGAAAAATCTTTGGGTGTGGTGTTGCAGCTGGTTTTGTGAGATGGCATTACTGCGGCCCATTGGTTGGTTAGCAGACATAGTGCCTGTCTTTTGCATGTGGAATGTACCATGAATCTTAAGCTCAAGCGTGGATGTGACCGTCTGCATGCATACCACACAGCGGAAACCTGTCAGAGAGTTACGCAGATCAGGGTGCATTTGGCAATGCTCGAGAAAGTCCTCCTCACTCTGGAGCGGCATCTTACAAATCCGGCAGCTGCCTGTATCCAGGCTCTTGCTATGTGTTACCTTGTGTTCCGTCAGAGTAAGCAGGGAAGGGAAGCGTTCCCCACAGATGGGACACATGTAATGTTTGACAGGCCCAAGGTGGGTCTGCATATGCTCCCTAAGCCCAGCTTCGGAGAAGAAGGTCCGAGAACAGACATTGCACTTGTGATTACCCTTAATCATATCAGCTTTTCTTTTCATCATGGCTCTCTCACCTGGGCGTATGTTGTGATCTCTCAACTGATGGTTAGTAAGTAGTGATTCCATGGTATAAGAGGCCCCGCAAATATCACACCCATACATGGGCTCTGCTGTGTCTACCTCTTCTTCACTTCCATCATGGCTGTTATGGGATTCCACCAGAGACCCTCCAGCGGCCCCTGGACCATGGCTGTTGTTAAGGAGGCCTTGTAAGTCAGTGTCTTCCTTAGGTTGAACATCTCCACTGCTTAATGTAGAGCCATTGGCACCACAGTTTTGTGTCTTTCCCTCAAATACACAGTGCTTCTCTCTCAAATGCTTTTCCAAGAGGACAATAGCATGAAATGCTTTGCTGCAATACCGACAGTTGTACTTCTTGCTGTGGGTGGTTATGTGGCATTGTAGCTCCACCTCGGTGCCAAAGGACTCCCCACAGAAAATACAGCGATGGGCACGGCCTTGATTTTCCAGATGGCTGTGTTTGACGTGGAGCTGCAGATCAGTCTCATGCCTGAAGTCCCAGTTGCAGGAGGTGCAGCGATATACCTTCTTCTCATTACTATGCTTTACGGCAAGGTGAAGCTGGGTGGAAACCTTCGAGTCAAAAACTTCTTGGCACAAAGTGCAGCGAAAGAACACAAATGTGTGCATATCAAGAAGGTGCTTCTGCAAGTCGTCCACTGAGGTAAATTGCTTGTCGCAACTCTCGCATATGTAATACGTAGAAGTAATGGTAAAGTGAATGGTCACATGTTTCAGCAAAGACTCCTGGTTAGGAAACTCTTTGTTGCACTGCGGACAGGTTAGCTGGGGCTGCAAACCATCAAGATGAGTTTTTAGGTGAGTCTGGAATAGGTCCAAACTTGTGTACTTGGCCCCACATTGGTTGCAGATGAACTCACTTGTGCGTGATGCTGAGCTGCCTTGCTTCAACATGGTTGCTTGTTCCACAGTTATTGGTGAGGAGGGACTGAGTGTGTGCAGTGTCTTCTTCCCATTGTTGATGTAGTTTAGTGCTAGCGGAATGTTCTTATGGTTTTCTTTAATATGCTTGTTGAGCTTGAGGACACTGTTGAATATTGGGGAATTGGTACAATATGAACAAGAGTACACTTCTACGATGGGCTCCTTGGGTGTTACAGCCAAGGGAGAATCAAAGCGCAGGCTTCCCCCATCACAGTGACTCTGACGAACGTGTTCCTCTAAGGTGGCCTCAGTTAAAAACCCCATAAAGCATTGAGGACAGAAAAAGGCATTGCTTTCCTTAGCCACAGGGCTGGGAAAGCCATGGGAGCAGCGAATGTGTTCCTGAAGGGTGTTTAAGTCACCTAATACCTCTGGGCAAAAGTTACACTGAAGAAGGGCATCAGGTAAGTTTGCTAACAGAGTAGCATGTTCTTCTGAATTGTGGACTTGCTTAAGATGCTCATTTAGATTAAGTAAAGAGGGAAGGACCTCTAAACAAAACTGACACGTGTGAGCCTGCTCTGGTTTGTCCAGGTGTATGGTACGTAAATGGATTTGAAGCACAGCTAAACTAGAGAACAGCTGCTTGTTGCAATAGATGCAACTGTATGAGACTTTGGGTTGCTTGGCAGAACGTCCTCCAATATCTGATGTGTTCTGAGCAGCCCTCTTTCTTCTTCCCCTTGTCTTGGGCACAGGAGGTGCAGTCTCCACCATTGTCGAGCTGTCAACAGAAAGGTTTGAGTCGGGAGTTGTGCTTGAAACTGAAGTGTAGCCAACAGTCAGCAAGGATGGGCTGTTGCTATGGTTACTAGACTCGGGTAGCTGGTGGATGTCCATGTGAGCATAGAGGTCCTCAACAGACATAAAATGTTCAGAGCAGATAGAGCAGGTATGGCCTTTTCTGTCCCTGCTGTGGACCTGGTCAATGTGGCTCAGCAGGGTGCCCTCGTCA